>NW_028259152.1:12417692-13022115 GCF_977971745.1 Zootermopsis nevadensis | reverse complement strand
TAAAATGTCAACAAACATAAAAATCCGGCATCGTTTATATCAAATTTCCAGCCCGTGTACCATAACACAGCGACGTCTAGTGACAGAGTTTTTATTTTTTAACTTTTCACTTAGGCCTGTTATGCTCTTATGGATTTTCTACCGTTAGTATCACGGGTTATGAGTCCCCTTCCTCCACTTGACACTAGTTCACGCCTCTCTCTTGGTAAGAAACTAAAGCTACTCTTTAAGCAATCTCTTGCGTACGTAGGCTGTGTAATTGGACACTCAATTGTCAGTTTAATTAGGCGTGTGTGACAAACAGTGTTTTACAAGATAGGTAAAGTAAACTTAAGCTGTTTTACTATACGCCATGTAGGTCATTTTGGGGGAGAGGACGTATAGCTCCTACTCATTCTTAACCTCGGCACTAGATGGGGGTGAGTGGTCAGCATCACGCACCGGCCGCTCTTTACTCCTGGGAAAGAACCCCGGTACCCATTGGATAGGAGGCTGGGTGGGCCCCAGAACCGGTCTGGAAGCAGAGGCTATACGAAAAATCGCAAAAAATAATTTATACTAATTTCTGTAGTAAACACTGGTACTTGTATCGATGCACGAATATTGAAGACTAAATATACCATGTGATTCAACCCACAGTTCAGAAATTTATGCTAAAATTAAACCCAGCGTGTTTAGTGAATAGTATATATTATGTTGTCTTTCTTTATAATGAGAATTTATTTTTTATTATTTTCGACAGAAATAATCAAATTGCAAGAACACATATGAAGATAATACAAGCCAGAAGTCCTTTCTCCATTCTGTCTTCTTATTTCTTTGGTTTTCCGAGTCATTTTTCTTATTTTATTGAAAAATTTAGATTGATTTTCGTTCAATATTTGCAGGTCAAAAGACTTTTGTGATAAAGTCTTCCGTTTAGTAGATGTTCTGTTTTAGACACTGTACTGTATAATAATATGACTGATATTTGTGGACGCTTAAAATAGGAAATGCATAAAAGGATCGAGCAGTGACGAGTTATATGTCATAATGAATTCAAAAAACCGCAATCCTGAATCAGGGTTCCAAAACCAACAGCTCTTTAAACACGTCTGTTACTTAGCTGACGAACAAGTCTACGAATGTCTGTTGATTCAACCCGCTAACGATAAGACGCGTGTAATTTTTAGAACAGATTATACACCTAATTATTCAGATTAAATTTTTGTTTCGTAGAAGTGAAATTATTTGGTTATTCTATTAGCACTTCATAATTTGCTGTGATGTGCTTGTCTTAACTGTTGATGTGACATTGCTTTCAACTGAAGATGACTATTGTCTTGTGGGGCTTGGTCGTTGTTTCATAGGTGCTGGCTGCTTCCATTATGAGGGACATGACTCAGATGACGAATGCAGTAAGCATCTCTGAAACATCGGTCAGTATCTAGCCAGACTACATGGTACAACACCTCAGAAGACAGGCATATTCATGTTTCTGAGTGAGAACCTGAGATTTGACTTGAATTCAGCTGTTTTTATTTCTATGGGCAATGTAAATAATTTACATTTTTACATATTTATGACGTCATCATGGAAAAGTTGGTGCTGTCTTGTTTTGAGGCAGTATAAATACTAATGTTTGATCTGTACGTATGAGGTCGGCATACAATCTCTATCATCAATCAAGAAAATATAATGTTGGTCTCCGAAAATTTATTTTCTACAAACATTGCACAAATTGGTTCTTCGCCCTTACAAGTTCCCGACCCCTGGTATAGGAAATGAAAAAACATAACACCGACCAACATCGAAAGAATTTCTATCTCCAGCTGTCAGTAGGAATATAAATCACCTTAGGGGTTTGGTGACAGTAAGGAGATTTGGTGATCAATCGAGTGGGCAGCAACTTTCCGCACAGACCACTTCTAAGATTGCTATCATAACAGAGATGCCCTGCGTTTGCTCTTACAGTGTCCTCAGGGCGCGTTCTTCCATCAGTTAGACCTTGTGTATATTTCCGGCAATGGGACAACTTCTCCCAGCTCCGCCGTTTGGTACGATCTTGAATTAGTTCCATTTACGAACCATTTTCACAAACTATCCGTCTTAATATTATTTTCCCCATTATCTCGGTCTACCAAGTGTTACATTAAAGAAAATTTACCCACGAACAAGTGGTGTTGAACGTTGAGGCTTTTTAACAGAGAATTAATTAATTTATTAGTTACTTTTAGATGAATTTATTAGTCTCTTAAATCAGTTATTTAGGAACAGACAGCCTTACTTTCTCACTCCTGAGTTATTCCGGCTGTCTGTTATTGAATTAGTAAGTTATTGGGTGAGCAAGCCAGTCGTTTTGTTATGAGTCAGTTATTTAACCACTTACTCAGTTAATGAGTGTTATTTACTGTTAATCAGTCTTCAGACAGTCGCTTAGTCAGTGTTATTTAGTGTTCTATCACTAAACCTATCTTTTAGTCATAGTTGGATAGTATTCAGTCAACCAGTCATTGAGTTGAAGAAGGCTGTCTTCTGGGTTGTTGTTATTAGAAGCTGACCGACGTTTCAAAGGTCCTTGCTATCTCCATCATTAGGGCGATGGCTCATTGTCCTGATGATGGAGGCAGCAAGGACCTCTGAAACGTCAGTAAACTTCTACCAGATTACACGACGCAACAACCTTGAAGACAGCCATCTTTAGACTCACCGCCGTGAAAATCTCAAATCTTACACAGTCATTGAGTTATTTATTAATTTGATTAGTCAGTAATTTGAGTGGGAAAGAAACTGAATTGTCATCCAACTTTCATCTCAGCTTCAGTGTGACAATCACAACATTAGTGTCTAGTGGTTGTGTACCTTTGGCTGGTATACGTACGGGTAATCGAATCTTTAAATAATATCTGAACCAGGTGTTGGGTCTCCAGCCACACTCATTGGAAATCGATACACACTTCTGTTACACAAAATACACGGAGGCTCTGGCATCTTGAAATATTTCGCAGGCTATCTGTTCAGTGGGGTAAGGTAATCACTCCAGTGGAATTAGTCAGAGATGGTGCCCAAATGTGCATGTATGTACGTGTGTGTTTGGGGGGATGGGGTGGTATTTAGTTTTCTGGTACTCGTTTATGTGTTCTTGTTAAAAATTAAAGGAAAAATCATGTATGAATAATAATGGATGAATTGGCGGACGGATGGTTTGGTGCATGGATTGATAAAGATAGGTGAATGGTAGAATAAACAGGATTAATTTGTGCACGGTAAATGATTGGTTGGATTTAATTAAACAGATGAGTGTGTATGAATAAATCTGTAGATGCTTGGAAGACGGGGTGGATATGTACGTTAAAGGCTTGAGTTGGGTGGGAAAATTAGAACCACGCACAAATGCACCCATGTCGTTGTAGACGAACTTGGGGAATAACAACTGGGTACCGTTTTGTTACTTAATGCAATTTGTGCAACATTCGTTATAGTCTGTATTTGGGTCTTACACCTTTGCAAAATGGTGGGGTTAATTCATATATAAGAATGTGTTTTTGTGTGAATCGTCATTTTGCGTTTCGACTTTTGTGTAATCAGCTCTTAAGTTTTAATTATAAGACAGCTATGCATTGTGTACAAATTTAAACACAGGAAGGAAATAACACGTACACTTACAGAACTGGACAGAATTTTAGCATATCTACATCTTCTTTTGACTGGTTTGTAATTGAAATTTCGGTCTACGTATTTGCTACAGTACAGAATCAATGTAAGTCTTTACTTATACGTTTTGTTTGATTAATTGTGTCCTAGTTGATGATGAAGTCATTCACATTTCTGGGACCCCTCTTTCGAAATTTCTCTTCACTGTTCCTCATCATTGTGTTAAGTGGCTATTTAGAGAGAGAGGTTGCGTGCCTCAGCGCAGAGATGTGTACCTGCCTTCGTCCGGTGCCAAGGAGAATGGCATGGTACCTCGACTTCCCCGGACGCCATAATGTCATTTTTGCATAAGCATTGTGAAAGTTCGCCTTAAATAATACTCATTTGGGCGAATGGAGAGTTTATTATCTTATTTGTTATTGCAAAATTGTTTAGATCCTTTTCGACGTTTGCATCCATTGTAGAAATTAACCGACCGAGTAAGTACTTCATTAACAAATTTCACGAAAGGTTTTAATAATCACTTGGTGAAGAACTTTATGGTGCCAAGGTTCATTATATTGACAAATGCCCACCTGAGCCAGCTTAATCCATATCCTTGACTTCAAACTCTGTATATCTAAGGTGCAATTTAATATTATTCTCGCGTCTTCAGCTGTGTCTGCAAATTGGTCTTGGTTTTGAGACCGAGATTTTGCAAGGTTTTCTCCCCCATCGTATGCAATGTCCAGCTCGTATCTTCCTCCGAGATGTAATAACCATGACGTTATTGGGTAAGGAGTCGTAATTTGCTTCAGTTTGGTGGTCTTTAAACACCCTCGTCTGCGTTCTCATGGAAAATGGAGCCAAATTCAGGATACGGATCGTCGTATACAATGTCTGTGGAGTGAATGTAGCAGATATGGCGATAAAATACTGCATTCCTATTGGCTTCCTGCCGGTGGAATTCCTATAACCCCTGTAACGCGATAGCTTTTGTTTCTTTCAGCAGTACAACAGACCGTTAGGAATTCAATACACCAGTAAGTGATGAAAAAACTGTGTTTTAAAGAACGTATTAGGAATGCGATTGCATCCAGTGAAATATTTAATCTTCCTCATCACAGGGCCATTATGGCAAAACTCCACGCTTTTTGAACCCCCTAAAAGATGTGAGTTGTGAGCTTCATGTTTCGACTTTAGACTTGTTTATATCAGGACTCATATCCGGTCACTTTACTGTTTGACGTGTCCTGGCTCATGATTGTGGTAAATGTCGATGGAGATTTTGCACTTTTTTGGTTTCAACCTTGAGGTTAGTGTGATGTAGGCTTTTCAGTTAAAGAATTGTTTCAATTTCGCTCGGAAAATGTTCACAGACCCTAGAGTACACCGAGAACTAAAAGTGCTGACACCCTTTGATAATGCTGTGCTTCATAGATACTGTGAAACGACTAACAGAGTCTGTTACATCGCTCTTGATCGAAGTGTATCCTTTTGTCTTCATGTGAATAGTGTTTTGTGGTGGTTGTTGAATAACGTGCCCCTTTGTACAATTCCTTTCTTGTCATCTCATTTCTGCCCCCTCGGTCAGTCCATCCGAGTCACTGGCTCCTCTACTTCACCATTACTGTGATTATAAAATGTTGGCCACTGACGGTAAATTCCCATGGGGACTTGGACTGCTTGTGCCGTCCCGATAATTGATTTTCAAACAGAAACAAACAAGGAAAGGCTAAACAGAGAAGAGAAATGCTTTATGTGTTCTAAAAGGAGTCTTCGCGGGCCGATTTTAATTTAAAATAATGTTATTAAAGAATCAGATCACCTCAAAATGTTCCTTTGCGTCAGTTGCAGACCGGATTAGTTTGTTATCTTGGCTATAGAAAAGTCTTGATTTCTAGTTACAACAAGGCTATCACAAATTGTAAATATTTCATTTCTGTTGTTAGGTCTTTGTATTAGTTTCTTATGGAATACCTGAAGGGCAGAGAACGGTCCGTAAATCTAGACGTATAATATTAAAATGGCGACTAAAGAATATGGGGTTGTGGATTAAATTAACCTCGCTTAGGATAGTGTTCAATGTCGGCTCTTTTGAACGGAGAAATGCAACTGTGGTTTCCATAATATTATGGCTATTGCTCTGGTCTGGCTCGCCAGATAACTGAAATTGGAGGAATGTAAAAGAGATTAAACAGCACAACAGCTGGAATTAAATAATATTGCATTTCCGCACAACCTGACCTAAACCAAGATTCTCCACAGATAAAATACAGAATATACTGACCAGATGAGAGACTATCAGCTTTATGTACAAATACCCTGCTTCTTAGACTTTGTGTAACTATTAGTTGTTGAGTGGTTGACTTCTCGCTCTGGCTATGTTTAACCCAAGCAAACCGTTCCGAGAATTTCCTTGAAGGAGGAGAATTGCCATGCTTGAAAATTATTCAGATTTTGCGTTTTGGAAGTGGTTGTACCACAAAAGGCTTTAGGGTTTTGTGACGGACAGTTCTTCCGGAGTCAAGGGTCGTGTTTGTATATGGTCACTTCAAGGTCACCAGTTAGTAGAACCCCTGCTTGTCTCTAGTGGTAAATAATAACATGAATTTGCTTTTAGCTTAAAAGCTGAACCCATTCTCGCTAAATGACTTGACTGGACACTTCTCTGTCTAGTTATCTCGTTCAGCAAAATGAGGGTTTGTCACCAGAGTGGATCCGTTGTACGTTACGTTTACAATGTCGTTACTACAGCAATAAATATAATTGGGCTTCAATACGAGGCAAGTTCTAGTATAACAGCAGTAATGTTGAATTAGAGATCTTTGATCTGTTCTTTTCATTTCTGTTTCTCCTTTTGAGAACTTCTTTCATCCCCCACTGTATTTGCTTCTTTTTGTGTTCCTCTCCTTTACTTTTCGACTTCTGTATTTTGCCTTTTCCCCTTTATTTAATAATTCTTTTCTCATTTTTGATCTCTTTTCATAACTGTTTGCTTTATTTTTCTTTATTCTCGTTTTCTTTCTGGGCGGAGAAACTCTTAATCCTTTCGGTTTTCTCCTTTACTCCGTTACTAAATAATTTATTTCCTTCTTTCTCTACGTGATTAAAATTATAATTTCTTTTGTACTTTCTTTTGTTTGTAATTTCTTACGTACGCTATTTCACTTTTAAAATATTACACGTTGGAGTCGTGTGCTGAATCAATTAGAGAATTACACATTCAGGTTATCACTTGTAAAGTGTCAACTGAATTGTACACCATTAAAAAATTTAAAAATGTTGGCTTTCGAAAATTATTTTACGTTTTATATTATTAATAAAAATGAGAGAGTACGTTTTAATTGTAGTTTTAGTAGCCATATAAACCTATCGATTACAATTTATGAACGAGACCTTTTTGTGATATTCATTTGTTTACTTTTGTGATTGGGTATTGTTTCATATAATAATTACGTTATGGACGGTCATTAATTCTGTATTTGTTTTCTGAAATGGCAACAATAGTATTGATACTGTTGACTCATGCATCACGTATAGGGTGTTTATAACGTGAGTGTATAGTTACGATTTTGTGAATTGGTATGGCGTCTTTATATTTAGGGAGCATTGCATTGCAGTGACGACGAATATCGTCCAGTGGTAGGTCACCGTGACATCGGTGTTGAAATTCAGATTACTACAGAAACAAGCAGCTATTTAATATTTGTATATAATACAACCTAATTGCTGTCTTGAAGTAGTCCAACCACACTAAATTATTTATGGTCAACTTATTTACTTCACAACACCCATTATTAACATGCCCATGAGTTAGGTGACAGCATACTTCATGGTACTTAAAATGTAGTCAACTTCGTAGCATGAAGAGCGGAATCCAGGCGAGTGAAGACAGCCCAGAACGTGCTGCGTAGCGAAGGTTGCTTCGCTGTACTGGTGACTTATAGCGGCGTGTTGAGGCATGTGAATTCATTCAAGTCCTTGAAGCACGCATTTTGGTGACGTATACCTATTTATGTTTTGTTTTTGTGATTGTTATAATACTTAAGTGGCTTAGGGTAGGGACCTTTGGCGGGTTGGTGTGAACACGCTAATGAACGTTTGTCTTCCATAAATGGCAGGTAATTTCTTGATCATTTAAGCAGTTATCGGCTCCTCAAGAAATAACCGTAGCGAAATTATTATCCCATCTCTTCGCCACTTTATGGGGTATGTACTTCCGTGTACCCGAGACAGACCTTGTCCCTAAGGTACATAGAGCAGCAGCTGTTTCCGGGATACATATTGTTTTTAGCAAGTGCTACATGTATTATATAATTTTATTTTATGAAAGCGTCTTTCGGATGATGTTTGAAGTTGCCAAAATGGCGGTCTTCTGCAGTTCCCTGATGTCGTGTTCGCCCGGGATGTTGGCCAAATATTTTCTGAGTGTTATTATTATTATTATTTGGCCTGTTTACTTGGACAGGGAGTATGTGCCTAACATATGTATTGAGTTACAAAATAAATTTGCTTTTGTATGAAAGCTGGAATTTTATGTTAATTCAATGTTAACTTCTAGAAATGTTAGTGGGCTTCAGGTCCTCCTAAGGTACTGTACGACCACAGTTTCCCTCTCGCTCTTCCGCCTTCACGTCGGTTTAAATGCACGACCTCTTGTCCCCTTGTGTTGATAAAAGTCCCTGAGGCAGAAGCCACAGATATTTTTAATTAGCCGTGTACATCCTGACTGGCTGCTGCAGAGCGCTGCAGGGTGTTTCTGAAACAACTTCCTTTCCGTGAGCTTAGCTCGCATTGCATCGTTTGTAGAACGTGCTTGCACGGCCATGAATGAGCTTTTCTGTTCCTTACACGGGAGGTCACATCCGAATTTCGGTTCTTTTACTGGCTACCTTGACACGTTCTATGTGGTTCCCGCAATTTCTTCGGGGGAATTCTGGGATAATTTTAAAATAGATCACTATTTTTCCCGTATCATTGATAATTATGATCAACTGCCACCTTGAGATTCCCCTCTGTAATGTAATGTAGCTGGGGAAGGAGAAAAAAAGAAAAAAAAAAGTTCGTCCTATCAACTGAACATTGTATCTTCCCATGAGCATTTTTGACCCAAATTTTGCCTTACATTCTCTTGTCCTTCTTAGTACAACATGACTAGACGTACATATCTGATTAATCTCGACAACTTTTGTATAAATGTAACCCGGAGGTCAGTAATTTTTTCTGACGAAAATATAGTCATACTTTCTTGAAGTCAAGACTGTTTTGTCTGTTCTGACGGAGTTAATTCAGGATTGGGTGTATATTTCACACAGCTAATTAGTTTTTTCTCGCTTCAAAATTAAGATTTGATAAAATTTACGTTATATTTGAGGTGTCAGTGTAAGTGAGCGAGGCGGCAACTGACTTAGGTTCATGCACACGACTGGGAATTGACATCATGAGGGACTGCCTCTTTTGCCCACAGCTGCGATGATACCCTGAAGAAGTGATTTTAAGACCGGGTCTTGATTCCTGGCAGGGCAGCGATTTTTTCTACTATCCACCACGTCAGAATTTACCCTGAGTCTCACCACGTCCCTTGTTCATTGGGTACTACAGACTCTTTTCTCGCAAATAAAATTGTGCGGAGTTTTGGAACTGTGCACTCATTCCCATCTAGTGGGGAGAATACGAACACATCTTTCTTCCCACCCTCTATATGCAGTCTAAGCGTGGTGCTTGGACACAGGGGATAGTTTTTGAGCACACTGCTGTAAATGTTTCATGAACGCTTGAGGTATGTGGTTAGTCACAAGAATTGTCTTTCGACTGTCGCACTGCATGGAAACACTTGACATTCAGGTTCCATAAAACTGGGACACTTTTTGACCATTTCAGCGGCAGTGACCTAGGCTAACCAGGCACGAGTTGCCTTTTTTTTATTTCTTAAAAGCAGTGAAATTGGAGGCAGCTTTTCGAGTATATTTCTTGCTTGTGTTTGAAACATGTATGCCTACAGGAAAGTGTGGGTCAACTGTGGAAATGTGCAATTAATTAAGCCTGTTTCTCTGGTTGTTTTCATACACACCGGACTCCGTTAATACAACAGTTCCCCATTGATTTTTGTTCTGACCTCTTTGAATTAATTGCATGTGGCACAGTAGGCCACATCATAATACCAGGCTGTGTTCGTCTTGACGCTGTACGTAAACTGTGTAAATTGTGGATCGGAGGTTGCATAATTATGACGAAAATAACACCAAATATAGAGAAAAACATTCTTTAAACACAGTTATTTCACAGACGTACATATTAATGAACTAATTAGCAAACTGACTCCATGGACTAGACTCCTTCTTGACAAGCTAATATAGTACTCTAAGCATGTTCATGAAACTCTTCGCTTTTTTATGGAGCCCGAAGGCTCATTACCGTGTTCACATGACCCAACCACTGGCACCTATCCTGAGACATATGAGTAAATTTCATACCCTTTAATCCTGTTTCCGTAAAATACATTTTAATCTGCTCCCATGTGCACATAGGTCTCCTGGGGGTATCTTCCATTCAAAATCTTGTACTTAAACCTCTAAACCCCCCCCCCCCCCCCCCCCGACCATCTTCATGCTTCGATCATTTCATTATTCTTGGTGTCTCGTCCTAATAATATTTAGTGGTGGTAAACATGAATTATGGAGTTCCTTATTGTTCACTTTTCCCAATTCTTCTGTCACATATTCATACCTCTTAAGTCCCTCAGCACTCTTTTGTCATACACAATTAATCTATTATCTTTCCTTTTCGTGGGATACCATGTTTCATACCCACACAAAACAATATGTAAAATTATTTGTCTGTGCATTTGGTGAAAAAGCAGTTTCTCGTTTCATGCCATTCTTGGTCTGTTACATTTAAATTCATGCTGTGGATTCCAATTAAAATTGCTGTAGATGGAATTAACTTTAACAGAAGAATATTGGGTAACGTGTTTTGAGTAATTGATGTCATATTCCTCGATAATTACTTAAATTCTACAACGTTACAAATAGGTACACTAATAGATTACTTTCACTGTTTTGTAAATTTTTGCTTATGGAATTAATAAAGTTTTTGAATCTGATGTAATATATTACCACCTCCTTGAATCAGTTTGGCGCAATTTGATTGGTACCTGAGATGTATATTCTTTTCAGCATCGGCCTCAACGCAGACGAGACTTCTTCAGGTACAAATTGTTCAGCATTATTTATTTCAGTCTACCTAACACTTTCAACCCATTAAGGTCTACTTTAATTTGCTGAGAACTCTAGTTCTTTCATACTTCCGCTCCATTCGAAATAGTGTGGGAATCTGCGAGCTGATTCCCAGTTTAATCTTTTACTAAGCTAGTGATTTTTTCTTAAATTTATTATGCTTGTAACAGTTACTACGCGAACAACACATTAAATAGCATGACATTTAAAACCTTACTGAGGTACAGAAAATTTACCGTTTAACAAGCAACCAGTGAAACGACGCAAAGATGAGTTACTTGATTTTTGTCAAATGCTCTGAGGATTTAATTTTGGTTTAATTCCATCTGATATAAATCTTGGTAGAGGTGATAATTTTTTCCGAATCGTTGGTAGCCACGTGGCCTCGCAACTCTGAACACTTCAGTCAGCATTCTCACAGCCTTCAGAATATGACGTCTCTATCACAGCAATTTCTTTAGTAGAGACCAAACTCGGAGCTTGGTAGCCCAGTCAGCGTCGTTGCTGAACTACGGACTGATCCACTGAACAACAAGGTTCGATTCCTGGTATGGGCACAGTATCCAGACCGACTGTGGGAGGCACACAGCCCTTCCCGTCCAGTGGGTATCAGAGGTTGTTTCCCGTCGTAAATTTAGTTGGGGCAGGTACTGAAACCGGCGCATTATACAAACAATTGGTACGTGGCATAATTGAGGTTAGGTCATTAAAACCGATAATTGGTATATTAGGCAATTGGAAATGCTTCAGATTTTAAAGGTAGAATACGTTTTGAATGTGCGTTACGTCTGCACTGTGATTATCTTGCAATTACAGGTATATAACAAATGAACGAAGTTACTGGTATTTTTCGTAGTAACAAATAAAAACCTAAGTCCGTGGAATATTCAGAGTAGCTAAGAAGAATTGGAAACGTATGTGTAACTGCAGTAGAAATATCCACACTTTCTACATTACAGAACGAGTAGTCTACAACGGAACATTTTGTAGGTCGACAACCTCGTTCATATAACATACGAATTTCTTGATGATCATAACTTTTTTCTGTAGTGTAATTTTAATCTGCTTACCTTATTTGACAAGGGAAGTTATTCATACGTTATCATGTCTCTGTGTCCATCCCCCTTTATAAGTTTGAACGAATTGATGGATTTTCATTAAACTGTATTTGAATATCATGCCTCTAAGAAAGTACTAACTAACTAACTAGATGGCTTACCGAACCCGAAGGTTCATCACCGAATTAACCAAGGCTCTCCACCAGACCCTGTCCTGGGCCAACAAAATCCAGTCTCCTTCAACTCGTATGTCCCATAGATCCCTCCTGACATTATCCTCCCATCTACGTCTAGGTCTCCCCAGCGGCCTCTTACCCTAAGGCTTCCCAACCAGTACCCGGAGCACACCTCTTGTCCCATCCATGCGTGCTACATGTCCCGCCCATCTCATTCTTCTCGACTTAATCACCCTCACAATACTGGGGGAGCAGTACAGATTTTTAAGCTCATCATCATGCAGTTTTCTCCATGTCCCATCGTCTTCTTTCCTAGGCCCAATTATCCTCCTGAACACCCAATTCTCAAACACCTGCAATCTGTGTTCCTCCCTCCGAGTGAGAGACCACTAAGAAAGTACTGCAGATTTATATATTTTATATTCCTTCCCTGAATCATACTTACAAGGTGGGGTTTGGTACCTGAAAACGACAATGGCTTGATATTTTGTGGAATAAATATTTTTGAAAATATTTATATTTTCCTGAGGTGTTTTTTTTGCAGCAAGTACAGCAGAATGGAGTCCTCCGGAATCGATGTTTGGATTCCAATTTTATTGCTGTTACACGCTACGTTGACAGTCGAAAACTTGGCGTTGATGCAAACTTTGTGGTTATGTGTGTTGGATTAATAATCTGTTCCTCTGGAAATTATGTATAGAACTGAAAGACGACTTTGTGTAAATATTTAATTTTTTGTTATTGGAATCTCGCAGTATGAATTGAAACATCTGATGGGAAATAGTCTTACTAAATTTCTTCCAGGATTTGTTAATCGTTGAAAACTAGAGAGATTAAATGGGAGTTAATGTGGCAAAATGTTTTCTGTTAGAGATAAAGTTGACTGCACGTGGCGTCGGGTTATCTCCTCTGAACTGGCTTATCTACAGCAAAGTGAGTATCTGAACATTAAATCGAGACAGATCACTAGGTTTCTGTCACTTGCAAGCGTCGGGACGCCACTCCTTGCAGCTAATTGGAAATTTTCCGCGCTGTCGCCTGCTCTTGACTGCGGAGTGAACGCCTGAGGCTATTCAAACTTTGAATGCTGATTATTGCTATGTGTATCAACTGCTGAGGTTATGTAGCGCATAAGTTGTACCAGTTGAATTTATATGCTGAAAAATATTTAATAATAGCAGATATTGTAGCAACACTGTTACAAATCTCCTGCAACTGTTACATACTTGTTACGTGACACCATCAGAGTTTCATTTTCATGATATAAACTCTGATAAACTGTTTAATGATCCCTTTTAATATTATCGTTCTATCTATGTTTAGGTCTCTGAAGTGGTATCCTACCTTGAGGTCTTCTGACTGAAGTATTGTGTAAATTCAATAAAATCTTCTCTGGCAATCAGCCGCGTCAATTGGTTACCGTAGTAAACCGACGTTTCGACCGGCTTCCGAGGTATCCAGTCACATCAGAACCCTGATGATGGGGACAGTTGGTTGCCGAAACGTCGGTTTACTACGGTAATCAGCTGACGCGGCTGATTGCCCGAGAAGGTTTTATTGATTATACTCGCCGCGAAAGTCTCACATCCTATATTGTGTAAATTGCTAATAAATTACCAGCCTACCAAATCCCCTACATGTAATGAACATTACATATTACGAAGGTAGGCGATTTATCAGGAACACTAATATTGAGCTTCCTGTAGCCGCGTGTCCCTTTGTAGGTCACTGTCTCTTTTCTGATTCAGCTATGGGCATTGATATCGGGTTCTACCAGCGCATATCTTGAGGGCACAATGCCCCGCTGTTTCCCGGAGCACGTACCATTATGCAAACCGACTCATGGATCGAACTTCTCCTGTATGCAGGCTCCTTTTAATACTAGCTAAAATACGCTGTTATTTTCCCGATTTTGCTTAAAATTGCGAAATACAATAAAAATTATTTCTGATAGATCGCTGTCTCCTGGGATGTAGCGCTGTACAGTCTGGTAGAAGTTTACCAACGTTTCAGAGGTACTTACTGGCTGCATCATCATGGCGATGGAGGCAGCAGGGACATCTGAGAAGCTGGTAAACTTCTACAAGACTTCACGGCTCTACAACCCAGAAGACAGCCATCTTCGGACTCATGCCCGTGAAAACCTAAAATCCCATTTAGTGTTTCTGATGTCATAAGAATTCAGTTCACTTTTACTCATTGCTCTCAGCTACGTGTGTGGCTATATTCATCTTCTGTATACATTCTAAATAAATGTCATGTGGAATACAAAATATAACATCGTTATTTAACCTTTAATGCGACACGTGACAGTGCAATGCAAGAAGAAAAATGAAGAAACCGGGGCTTTATTTATTATTATTATTAGATTAAGGTCTTAAACATGAAAGAACATTCAAAGATTTTTATCTCGGCCTTGGGTTTTCACTTCTGGAGTTCATTGTACAAATTTGGTTTTCGAATATGAACTGCGTCGCATTTGAACACTATCGAACGTTTCGGCAAACATTTCATTTGCCATCTACAAGGATTGTATGTAATAGTTGGACGTTTTTGGCAGCCTTTTATAAGGCATAATTGTTCGACAACAAGGTTTGCCTTTTAACTTTTTGGTTCTTTATTTTGATTTGTTTTCTGAATGACAATTAAGTCGCTTTTTGCATTAAACTGCAGTGATGATACGTCTGTTAACATAGTCCGGTATATGCATTGTACGATTTGAAAACTGCTGATATTAACCGGAAATCTTATATTTCTCCATCCGTTGAAATAACATCGATAGGAAAGGAATGCAGAAGAAGGAAGAGAGATTGATTTATCTGCTGCTGAATGGTAGCAGTGCTCATAAAATAGGAATTGTCGCCATCCAGCGTCTTTCCTGGGAACTTTAGCTAACAGATGTGCTGCTTTATCTCCGCCCCATGTTTCTCCCGGCTTGAATACTGCCTTCGTGGGCAGGCGAGTACAAAGACGTATTGGCATTTCATACTGTGACGTAATCAGTGATAACGTAGTGGGTTCGTAACACAACATGGATTTCTTTCACACTACTACATCTGCTGAAGTAACGTCACAAAACGCAGTCCTGTTTCAGTGGGTATAAGCATTACTTCTACGTCATAATATTTTTTTCTGGGTTCTTGTCGCCGGTCGGTAACTTGACCAAAGTGTGGACGTAATCGTATCATATGAATTGTTCTTGAAATTGATTTTCTCCAAATTATTTACGATTTTATCTTTCCTTTAAATTTTTGTAAATTTTTCTCCCAAATTATATCTCTACTGCCAGTAAATTATATATTTTGAAAATGCCATATGTATGAACCGGGTAGAAGTTTACGGACGTTACAGAGATCCTTGCTGCCTCCATCATTAGGGCGATGAGTAACTCGAAGTACTGAGCAAGGACCTCTGAAACGTCGGTAAACTTTTACCAGACTACACGACGCAACAACCCAGAAGACGTCCATTTTTCAGACCCACCGCCGTGAAAACCTCAAATCCTACGTGTTTTTATTATTGTCTTGTAAAAGTGTATTTGTTTTCCTTATAGATTTTTCATTTAATCAAAAGGTTTAAACTGGATTTAGACTTGGCTATTGATCCGATCGGATCAATAGCTAAGCGCATAGTTCTACTCTGTGAATAACAACATCTAGTGCAGTATCGTTTGAAATAACTTTTGTGAAACACCTTATTTATTTCTAAATACATTTTAAAACTTTTCATTAAATGAATTAATTTTCCAGATGCCACTGATGATGACTTCTTGAGGTTGAAACGCGTATGGCAATAGTGTCTTTTTATAGCGTTAATAGTTATTTGTTTACTTATTTTATATTCTAATACACTACACGGTATGCAAAGTTTTAAGATTATTGTATCTTAGGGTTGTGTCCACGGTCCCGATTGATAAATATTTTCTCTTGAAATTTTGTTTTTCCAAGGTCTTGGTTTGCATCGGCTTGCGGTGTTCTTACCAGTTAGTCGTCTGAAAATGAAGGGAATAAAATCTATTGTTCTCAGTGGTTAGGTGTTTCCATACCGTTACACATACTTTTGCAATACTTAACTGCAGTTTCTCAATATAATAACTTCGATATGGACCGTTTGTTAATAAATTTTAACTCTCTTATAATTTTTAAGCGCCGATTTCATGTAAAATGTTTTGTAGCTCTAATAATACTTGAGTTTGTATCTGTTTTGTAGGGACTCCGATTTCTTTCGTGATAGTTGTATTATCGTATTTCTGCATTTCAACAAAGAATAAATTAATTTATGTCTAGACTTACGTTTATTTCCATAATTTTACATGTTCATGCATTCCGGAAACACATACGACTGTGTATTTTTTTCCATTGGCATTATATTTAAATAAACTGCGATAAACATTGTTGTGTTGTAAGTGAAATATTGGTCTGTTATTATATCTGAAAACAGTTGTCTTAAGAACATTTTAAATACCATATTTGTTTTAAATTATAGTTACTAAGCAGAAAGAACATTCTAGTGGACATTCGAACATAAAAATTCTTTCGGGGAAAAACACGAAAGAATTACATACGCTCATATCGACCTAACAAGCTTTTAAAGTCCTGAAATGGGTAAACAAATCAGTCGATAGACCCTGATGGAACATTTCCATAGAGAGTACAATTTGTAAACTTTTATTTTTGTAGTTAAAAGAGGCAATTACCACGAGTTATACGATAATGACATAGGGACTGAAATACTTCGTTCAGAAGTCCTCGTGTAACGCAGTGAATACCAACGACTCATTACTGTGAATTTAAATATTTAAAACGAATTCTAAACGCATTGTTCTTTAACCCTGTGACACGAAGAACATGAGGTTGAATACTTACGAGCAAACTACGAAGCTTAACTATTCGTAACTGTATAACAGGGAAATGATGGCAAGGGGTGAGTGAGGGCAGGAAGGGCGGTTCATGACTTCCGCTGTGAAAGGTTTGTGGTATGAAAATTGTGTATGGAGAAAAATTGACAAGAAATTTAAAATGCTGGACACTGGCACAATCGGAAAAAACTTGAATCACAATATTTAGAAATGCGCTTTTCTAGATGTAAAATTAGTTGATTCTGAAGAGGACTGATAAAGGAAGAAAGATGTTCCTCCCGAAAACGTGATGTAAGAAATCATCGATGCCTCAGCCCCCCCCCCCCCCACTCCACTTCATGTTATACTTGTGTGACATCGAAGTTGCACAGTGTATGGTGTTTCCTATACTGTGTAAAATGTAAGTCAAAATCGAGAGTAAAGGTGGGAAATATATTCAGTTATTAGAATATATTGTGCAGATTCATCGTGCATCCATGGATATAAAGAAAACTTTAAATAACAGTAGGTTCTTTCTTAATTCGATGTCGTGTTTTACTCTAAGGAAGACACGAAGTTTCATTGTCCAATTCAAGTAGTTATAAACCTGATCAACTTAATTGATACTTTAAGTTCGTGAATAAAATGTGTATCGGAATATAAATTTGTCTTTATAAACTGTTCTTTATGGCAAAGTGGTATTTTCTTTCGTCTTATTGATAAAGGGATACTGGCAATCAGAATTGTGATAAATGTACGTTTCCTATTTCTTGTCTCGTAAAATTTCCTCGCTAAAAACATTTTTCCTCAAGAGAACACGTTGCTCAGTACAGTTACGTATTATCAAATTATTAATAAAACATACAGGTATCTACTTGTAAGTGTTTGTATTACACAATACAATTTTCGTGTTCTGTGATCCAAATTACAGATATTTGTCTTATGTCTACACTACTTTGTTACTAACGCTTATATATTTGGAGTTGTCTTCAATTCTTTAATTTTTCTTGTTTTTTCCCCCATAATATCGTTCTCTATTCGTTTTCCCCTTGTTTATTTATTTCACTTTTCTTAATATTTCAATATTTTCCGTCAAATCACAATTTTAATAAGATAATAAAATATAAATTATTTAAAATATTATTTCAATAAATTAATTTATACCTGAGGACGGTTAAATATAACCGAAACATGTCGTAAGAGACGTTATAATTTGTAAATCGATCATTCGATGCGGAACGTGAAATGATATTTTAAATATTTTATATTTTATTATCTTATTAAAATTGTGATTTGACGGAAAATATTAAAATATTAACCTAATTCACAATATGACGCAAATATACTACCT
Organism: Zootermopsis nevadensis; assembly: GCF_977971745.1. Classification (NCBI taxonomy): domain Eukaryota; kingdom Metazoa; phylum Arthropoda; class Insecta; order Blattodea; family Termopsidae; genus Zootermopsis; species Zootermopsis nevadensis. The sequence goes on along the minus strand of NW_028259152.1, from coordinate 13,003,843 downwards.
TATTCACTTTTCTGCTGTTCATTAAAATAGCCCATATTTTACCGACTGTCTGCGTTATGTTTTCATGCAGAAAATAAACATGATTTTAACATTTTGATTACTACGTTTTAGCTAACTCGTGAAATCCGCAAGAAATCCTGATAAACACTGAAGCTATACATCTGAGCCACTGAAATGTTTAGTTACCAAACATTCTTATAATTTTCTGTTCAGGGGGCAACTTTTGGTCTGTGGGAGGGGGCGCGCGAAATTCTGACCGTTTCATACTATTAAGCAGAGATGTGTTTATTTTAACTACACATTTCAGGTATTTAAAGTTGTATGGTACTAAATGGGTGTACGGCATTTAATGATGAATCGGGAAGGATGCGGAACGAAACTGTCATGGCGTGCCCTTAATTTATTGTTACAGACTGAGAAATGTACAAATGTAAAAAAACTTGGTCGATATTCAAATATGAGATCTCCCGTTTCGAAAACAAGTGTATTAACCATTGAACTGTTGAAATCAGTGTAGTTTAAGGAAGTGTACGATTTCTTGAATTCCTGTGTCAAAATTGTGAAATATGTCGTTTATTCCTGAGGGAATGACACTAATATTTCGCTGTTTTAAGTATTTTCTATTCTTATTCTTGTCAATCATTGTGGAAAAACTAGAATTCTATTCTGAATTGCTTCCTGTATGTTTGTATATGTAATGTGAAATATTTTAAAACTCTAGGTGCTGGGCTTACCAAATAATCGGTATCTTTGCTTTTATATTTTGTGTGTCCTGACCCTCATTCACGGGGCAGTAAAGTCAACAGAATTGAGTCTTGTTTAAACATTTCGTTATATTTCTTAAAACACCTACAAATGTTTATATCGCTCTGGGATGTGTTCACTCACACGTATATACGTCGTCTGCAGTGTAACAGCATCGGTGGGCGAAGAGGATAATAGTATGAAAGAATGAAAAAAGAAAGGAGCAAATCAGGGAAATAAAAATTAAATGTGTGAAAGAAGGATTAAGGCAAAGAACGTGAGAGAGATGAAGGAAAAAGCGAGAACAGAAGAGAAAATCAGAAGTAAATAGTAAGAAAAAATAAGCAGTTTCGAACTGGTAGTGACGTATTTTACAGCGGTTCGGCCTACGATCTCAAAAGCGCACTAAAAATTGAATCGCTGTAAACATAGGCCTGTTTAGGTTATTTTGGAATGAGGAAGCAGGGTCCTATCGAACAAGGTCCCTCTGTACGTCTTAAGTTCTGTTCATAAGATTGAAATTCAGACTGTTTTAGCCACAGTCAGTGCGTCTCCAAATCCTGGGGTGTCATCCCAGGAATTTTGAGGATAAATTTCTCTAATGGCTAATTTTGTTGTGATATTTCAGGCATCACAGTAGCTATATTTTATGAGCTACAATGTAATTTTCTCTTCTCATCTGTTTCTATCTTAATAATGGCGATATTCCCCACCAAAACTCTTGTACGCACTTTTTGTTCATGAAACGATATTTGTTGATGGTTTAGCCTTGGATTGAATACATCGATAGTTGACGGGTTACTATGTCTGTCGGTATATTTCGATTTGGTTGGTTTGTTGGTTGGTTACTTTGTTATTTAGATAGTTTATTTTCTGGGTTATTATTATAGCTTGCAAGAAATCCCTCGACACTGATATGGTACTAAAACCTTTCGAAACATTAAGATCTGTGTCATAGATTGATTCTCTCGAATACTTGTTCCTGTGAGCTATAAATTATGACCGTGACTCTATTTCCAGGCATATATTACTTTGCTTTGCTTAGCGGCGATGTCATAGCGAAACCACTTTCAACTTTTAAGATCAACTGTCGTGGTTGTGTTACTTCAGGGAAGGCCGTGCTGACACATGGTGAGCCTCGCATTATGATGTTCTGTTGTACGGGAATAGCTCAGGTGATGACGGATGTCAGAACTGTTGGGGTCACTCCGTCAGCCCTCTGTAATGACAAATAAATAACTCGCGAGTCTGGAAGTGATTGTGTATGAAGCTGGCTCTCGTATTTCCTCTTTATGTAAGAGACCTAGGTTCTTTTAATTTGTGTACTGTCTGCAAATTCTTATATCGCATGACGCTCGATTATCTGGTTTTTAATCGATTATCTCACCAGCCACATTTAACTTCACATTGAAAACATTCAATGTTAGTCTTCGAAAACAAATTTAGAAAGAGAGAATATGTGAGGGGAAATGATAAAAGAACTTGACAGGGGAGACGAACGAAAGTAACAAGAAAGAAGATACTGGTAAAAGCAATATAAGGAAATGGGGAAAGACCAGTGAAGAAATGAAAGAAGGAAAGAAAGAGGAAAAATTAACACTGAATATAAAAATAATAAACGAAGGCGTAGCAAGGAACGACGGAATCGAAATTTGAAGATATAGTTTGGGAGCGCAAGAAGAAATACTAATTAAGGAATGAATAAAAATTATGAAAGGACTTAAATAATGAAAAAAATAATAAGTGTGAATATGTAGATTTAACTCTGGAAACAGAAATATGAAACTGTATAAAAGGAAAGGACGGAAAAAATGACACATTTTAGGAAGTTTTTCCTCTGATGTGATAATATCACTCGTTCCATGTGGACAAAATACATTTTATTGTGATATTCTTACCCATCTGAGTTTTGATAAATTGAAGGAAATGAAAAAGTCGTACGACGTTTAGTCGTTAACTTTGAAAAGGAAGAGATTACTTGAGGGATGTTGTCTCGTTTAATTTAATATAAGTCGCAGATTGTGTCCTTTCTTTTATTTCATTTGCTCATAGTTTATTTGGAACGAAGTCAGTGTTATTGTGAAGTTGGTGCAGCGTCTTCGAAAACAATTTTAGAAACAGATGTGAAAACTAATGAAGCGAACTGTACCATCGTTGAAGTATGTTAGGTACACAGCGCTATGTTCAACTCACAGAGTTTAAAATAGATTCCGGCAATCTGACAGACAGCAGAACACTGCAGAAGAAAGGAAAGCAGTTCTTCTACGCTCCCCCACTCGACTCTTCTGAGGACGTTCAGCCGCTATTGATATGACGTCAGTGACTTAAAGCGATGCTGTAAACCAGACTTTTACTAATTGCTACAAAGTTTATTTTTGTTCAAAGTTGTTTTATCGCATTGCGTCGTTTTACATTACATTGCATTTGGTGTAATCTCTCAGCATTTGCCTTGATGAACTGATTAAAACTACTGATATGTTCAGGATAGCCGGTCTACGAACCGCGATTTGAACCAGGGATATCTGAATACTTATCCACGACATTTCATATGTAGTTGTCATAATTAGCTGGCTGATTGCAAAGCGAGCGAGTTTTGAGCGGATAAATGTGAATCCATTTATCCATGTTGCGTTTGAAATTAATAGTAAACCACGTCTGTTAAGCTTGGAACTTGCTGTAAGTCTTAAGTAAAATGCAACGAACTCTGAGAACATAAAGTTGTTATTGTTAGGAGTCTATTAGCCTTCATAATTTAGAGCTGCTTGTTACCATTCGGAGACCTGCTACAATCCTTATTTATAGACACCCTGAAGGTTAAACGGCCATGTTTTACGCTCATCAACATACCATGAGACGCCACACTACACGTCTTCAGCGCCTGGAATACGTATCATAACACAGTCAAGAAATGCAGCAGTTGGCGTCTCGTGGCGTCTTTTGTTCTTTGAAGATGAAGATGTTTTATTGTTTTCTATGCGTTTAATTCATACAGTATTCCTGCGATGTTTACAGATGCCAGATGCAATTTACGATCACAGTATATCTGTAAGTGATGTACCAGCAATGATAGGGGAGGATTTAGTCTGCTTGTTGAACACATCAAAAGTTCTCGAAGTACTTTCCGTGGGCATGAATAAGGTTCGGAATTGTCAATCACTTCAGGTAGGGTACGAATCTCATTTGCTGCGTTGTCTCAGTAGGAGTCTGGTGTCATCTGTGTTGCGTAAACTGAACTTCTCATGGACCCCCCAGGATTAACAGTCTATTGGATTAAGGTCCGGTGACAGTGGCGGTCACTCAGGACCACGTACAGGCTGACGTCCGCCTAACCAACGTTTCCCGTACAACCGGATTGAAATGTGCTGGAGCACCATAATGAAAAACCACGTCTGTCGTTTGTAACGACAAGAATTAAGGTAAATGACTACAGAGAAATCGTAGGTGAGGTATTCTACGATTCAAGACCACACGTTTATCATCTTTGTGCATGATGCTGACTGAACCAGCCTTGCGACATAATATACTCTTGTAATCCTTCGCTCTTGACTATTTTGATTCATATTGGTATCATGTTGCCCCTCGTCATTATTTGTGGCATATAATTTAGAAACACTCTGTGTATCAAGAAGATGCGAGAGGAAAGACGGGAAGGAAAGATGGAAAATTTCTAAATAATTGGTCCGAAAACATTTGGGAAAGGGACTGTTGGAGGTCAGTGTTAAAATTAGTCCGGAAAAAGAATTGTGAAGATGTGGACTGGATCCAGTTGCTGTACTAAAGGTCCTAGTGACGGACTTTTGTGAATATGGTAATGAACTTTTGGCTTCCATAATGACAGCGAATTTCGTACTGGTCTCCGAAAACACTATCTAAACTTTTGTCTACAGAAACTGATGGATGAACAATAACTTAATGCTACTAGGAGATGTTCGACAGCACACCCTGTAACAGGCTTGTCAAAGTCGTGACCCGTCTCATTTCTTGAATTATACACAATGAACTGCCCTAAATTCCCGAATATTAATAAACTTCAAATTTCAGATGCATGTCAGATAGATAATTGTGTACCATTGTTTTATGTTTCAGTTAAGGTGTAAATATTTTGTGTCATAGTAAAATTCACATTTGTGTGTGCTTGTGGGTAAATAGAGAAATAAAAAATAGGCCTGCATTCTGATCGTAAACTTGGAAGTAGTAAAGTTGGCAGTTAGGATTTGCCAGTTTCATGTGATGGACCCTGAAACTGTAATGTATTTCTTTAAGCTGTCCGTAATAGACACTGAGTTTGACATGCCTAGACTACAACATTTTAACAGCGTTGTTTAAAATTTCTCCTACAACAAGGGCGTTGTAGCTTCATGCAACACTAATTTCTTCTGTGAATCTAAATTATCATTCTGAGGGCATAACATATTTCAAGGGCTTATAAGTTAGTGATTTTAGAGCTACGGATTATAGTATTTACCAAGTATTTCAGTCAACTGCTAATGCAAATAATACAGTTCAAGAAAAGATTTTCAGTTCATACTTGAACAATCTAAACGTGTTAAATACGAATATTACATGCTCTTACTGCATCTCTATGATAAAATAAATACAATTTATTTCTTCGTGGCACGTAACTTTGAGCGTTGTGAAATATGGTTTTGTAGAATCAATAAAATAAATTTAAAATAAGATGGATGTGTTAAAATCCATAATGCGTACCTTTTAAAGTACAGTGGAACCTCGATATACCGCGGCTGTGATCATGTCCCCCAATACGATTACATATGTTTTACATATTTCAAATATAGCTCTGGTACTGAAGCTGTACCCAGAAACCCGCGTTATATTGAGGTTCCACTGTATTTTTAAATAGAACTTATCATGTAATGTTAGTATGTTGGTGTAATGAAGTAGCGATGGAGTGGTTACCACTTCGTATTTTGGAAGTAGAGAGTTCCAGTTATGGCTAAAGACCTGTCGAAGTTTTTTGACAGTACCTCCAACCAGATGCTGTGAAGATACCGTGAAAGTGATTTTCTTCGACTTTTTTTTCAATTTAATATTGACGCATTATCCCAAACATTTACGCTATGAAACGTGTGCATTTTAAATAAATAATCTGTAAGTCGATTGTAGGGTCAAAATATATCGGGAGTTCAGGTCCAGTTTTCATAGACTGAACTATGAAATAAAATTTAATGAATAATGATTTGTTCCATTAAAGTTTATGTTTCTTCTTTCTGAGTGAGTACTATTTCAGATTACCACAAAAAAACTTACAGTAATATTCAGTTGTGTAAATATTTATTAATATTGCTGTTATTTTGAAGGTTATCAAAATTTAAAATTGTGAGCTATAATTAATTGATGCACACTACATAATGTGAACGGGAGAGGTAGACATGCATTTGATCTAGGCTTGTAACAGTTGCGGTAACAATTAAATTATTTTATTCAAATGTAGAGTGAGCGACCAAGGTTGAACTGGAGACGTTTCTCATATGTTCATATTAGTCTTAAAATGAACTGGGACCAGCTGGTATCCCTAGGCATAGATGAAAGGATAATATTAAAACATATCTTTGAGAAAATAAGGTGTGAGGATTTGGACTGGACTCATAAGGACCAGATAGGTACTGGTGGCGACATCTTTTAACACAGTATAGAACCTCCGTGTTGCATAAAAGGCAGAGAATTTATTGACTAGCTGAGTGAGTATATGTTTCTCAAGATGGCCTTCGGTTTGTAGAGTTTGTTACTTAATGAACGGTGAGTGACTGGGTGGTCTCTGTTCGATATTCGTCCCTTCGCTATCAGGACAAGAACATCTGCACCTCCACCCGGGTCCCTGTTCATTTGCTACCAGGTTTTACTCAAGCATGAAGCTGTCAGAACGTGAAAAATTCGTAGAGAATTAACCTCCCCCATGTTTCAGTGAAATGGTGCCTTAAAACGGTAGATCAGGTAAAATAGATTTCTTTATATTTTATTCTAATGATACCGTAGAAACGACCTCCTTCAGAGCAGTGTCGCCATGTAGACTGTCAGTTACCGGCTTGTGGCTACAGAACACATAGCAAAATATGGAAATACATCCCTAATGGGTAGCTCACATAATATTTCATCATTTTTTGTGTGTCTATCATTACGTCTAAGTATTAAAGCAGTTTTACGTCATAAGGCCGTGTCATCGCAAATGTAACATAACAGAATCAAATTTGCCTAAATGTCTCCATAGAGTAATCTACAGCAGCAGACTTAGAGAAAGTGACATATCATAATATTATCCCCAGTTCTCTTTTACATAAACTAAACATGTTAGCTATTCTTGGCTCCTTTTCAGAATTTCATTTTCCTTTTCTCTCTGACATACTACTTCATGGTCTACAAAATTTCAGCCACGTCATTGAATGTACAAGTGACTCTCGTACCATCTGCATGCCTCAAGATATGAGAAGTCCGATTCATTCGAGGGCTCGTGCCAGAGTCATTTGGGGGCATTACATGCTTTGTTTCTGCAGTACGTTTTGCTGTTGAGGAACATAAAACGAGATGAGAAAAGCTGTATAATACGAGACTGTGTTGAACATCCGGTCTCGAGAACATTAAGTGAAAATAGTGTGAAACACTGAAACATTTTACCGGAAAAAAAACGGTATGCTGATTGTGGCTTACCAACGCCTAAGATTAAGGCGATATGCTCCTCCGTAACATTTGAAAAACAGTTACAACCCAAAGACCACAATCGACATATTAACAGTCGTGGGAACTTGTACTTGCAAACAGGATGTTTGCAACAAATTGTCTTAATTCCTTGAGGACGAAGAATATTGTAAGATTTTAGGTTCTAACAGCGGTGAGTATGAAGAATTCTGTCTTCTGGGTTGTTGCGCTGTGTAGTCTGGTCGATGTTTACCAACGTTTCAAAGGTCATACTGCCTCCGTCATCAGGGCGTTGAGTATGAAGATTTCTGTCTTCTGGGTTGTTGCGCTGTGTAGTCTGGTCGATGTTAACCAACGTTTCAGAGGTCATACTGCCTCCGTCATCAGGGCGATGAGTATGAAGATTTCTGTCTTCTGGGTTGTTGCGCAGTGTAGTCTGGTCGATGTTAACCAACGTTTCAGAGGTCATACTGCCTCCATCATCAGGGCGATGAGTATGAAGATTTCTGGGTTGTTGCGCTGTGTAGTCTGGTCGATGTTTACCAACGTTTCAGAGGTCATACTGCCTCCGTCATCAGGGCGTTGAGTATGAAAATTTCTGTCTTCTGGGTTGTTCCGCTGTGTAGTCTGGTCGATGTTTACCAACGTTTCAGAGGTCATACTGCCTCCGTCATCAGGGCGTTGAGTATGAAACGTTGGTTAACATCGACCAGACTACACAGCGCAACAACCCAGAAGACAGAAATATTCATACTATCGCCCTGATGACAGAGGCAGTATGACCTCTGAAACGTTGGTTAACATCGACCAGACTACACAGCGCAACAACCCAGAAGACAGAAATCTTCATACTCATCGCCCTGATGATGGAGGCAGTATGACCTCTGAAACGTTGGTTAACATAGACCAGACTACACAGCGCAACAACCCAGAAGACAGTAATCTTCATACTCAACGCCCTGATGACGGAGGCAGTATGACCTCTGAAGCGTTGGTAAACATCGACCAGACTACACAGCGCAAAAACCTAGAAGACAGAAATCTTCATACTCATCGCCCTGATGACGGAGGCAGTATGACCTCTGAAACGTTGGTTAACATCGACCAGACTACACAGCGCAACAACCCGGAAGACAGAAATCTTCATACTCAACGCCCTGATGACGGAGGCAGTATGACCTCTGAAACGTTGGTTAACATTGACCAGACTACACATCGCAATAACCCAGAAGACAGAAATCTTCATACTCATCGCCCTGAAGACGGAGGCAGTATGACCTCTGAAACGTGGTAAACATCGACCAGACTACACAGCGCAACAACCCAGAAGACAGAAATCTTCATACTCGTCGCCCTGATGACGGAGGCAGTATGGCCTCTGAAACGTTGGTAAACATCGACCAGACTACACAGCGCAACAACCCAGAAGGCAGAAATCTTCAGACTCATCGACCTGATGGTGGAGGCAGTATGACCCCTGAAACTTTGGTTAACATCGACCAGACTAAACAGCGCAACAACCCAGAAGACAGAAATCTTCATACTCATCGCCCTGATGATGGAGGCAGTATGACCTCTGAAACTTTGGTTAACATCGACCAGACTACACAGCGCAACAACCCAGAAGATAGAAATCTTCATACTCAACGCCCTGATGATGGAGGCAGTATGACCTCTGAAACTTTGGTTAACATCGACCAGACTACACAGCGCAACAACCCAGAAGATAGAAATCTTCATACTCAACGCCCTGATGATGGAGGCAGTATGACCTCTGAAACGTTGGTTAACATCGACCAGACTACACAGCGCAACAACGCAGAAGACAGAAATCTTCATACTCAACGCCCTGATGACGGAGGCAGTATGACCTCTGAAACGTTGGTTAACATTGACCAGACTACACATCGCAAAAACCCAGAAGACAGAAATCTTCATACTCATCGCCCTGAAGACGGAGGCAGTATGACCTCTGAAACGTTGGTAAACATCGACCAGACTACACAGCGCAACAACCCAGAAGACAGAAATCTTCATACTCAACGCCCTGATGACGGAGGCAGTATGACCTCTGAAACGTTGGTAAACATCGACCAGACTACACAGCGCAACAACCCAGAAGACAGAAATCTTCATACTCATCGCCCTGATGACGGAGGCAGTATGACCTCTGAAACGTTGGTTAACATTGACCAGACTACACATCGCAAAAACCCAGAAGACAGAAATCTTCATACTCATCGCCCTGAAGACGGAGGCAATATGACGTCTGAAACGTTGGTAAACATCGACCAGACTACACAGCGCAACAACCCAGAAGACAGAAATCTTCATACTCATCGCCCTGATGACGGAGGCAGTATGACCTCTGAAACGTTGGTTAACATTGACCAGACTACACATCGCAAAAACCCAGAAGACAGAAATTTTCATACTCATCGCCCTGAAGACGGAGGCAATATGACGTCTGAAACGTTGGTAAACATCGACCAGACTACACAGCGCAACAACCCAGACGACAGAAATCTTCTGGAAGAATATTGTCAGATTCTCTGCAGTAGCACGACAGAAATGAGTGTTGTTATACCATTTGTAAAATAAGATAGACAATCTAGTTCCTGAGGTTTGATAATAGGGTGAGAATTTTAGAAAAATACATTAAGGATCACATAAGGCTTAGATTAAAAGTTTCTGAACTGAAAATATAAATATTGGATTCGTCACATTGAAATAATTTAGGAAGAAAACTACACAGACCAAAATGAAGCAGACAGAGAATAAACCCGGTAATAAAAGTGGATAGATGAGCTATAAATTTTTTTTTCAATATATCTCATCTGTAATGGCGGAGAAGAGAATATTTCGTGATTACTGTTTGCTACCCTGAATCAGGGCGGAAACAGTGACTTGTAAAGTGTATTCATCGTTCTTATTAGGTATGAAGTGCGTAAGTATCTTGTAAATTCCTTTTTCTGTGAGACAAGGCGTGATAAATAAATGTGTTTTATGAAACGAAACGATGATTATGTCTTTCTGCCCTCGACGTTTTTCTTTGACCGCGTAAGTGATTAAAGCGTTCTGTGCTTGGCACCTACGACAGGGAATATTTCCCTGGCACGACACAAAGTTACGTCAGTGTCTCTTAGTTTAGTGTTCGTTTCCTTCAGCTTCATCTCACAATTTGGAACATGGAACTGTCGTAGTCAAATTCGACAATTCGGACTATATATTTATTTGTCTCGGATACTTTGATCCCGGGTTCAGATGTCAGTATTTGCATGAAGCATCACTGATTGATTAATGAGCATAGTCCACTGAACTGTTGGACGCAGTCTGTAACTACGTACTATGCAGGAAAGCTGAGAGTGGGTTTCTGTAGATGTGACTTTGGTAAAACACTTCTGCAGTGTTCTCAGACCTCTTGCCGTAAGGTAAGGGGGCACAGTTTCACACATAATACGAATCGGCAGTTGCAATAATTATAGACTTCAGGTGCCTTCACAACTAAGAGTTTCAAACATTTTAACTCTTTGATTCACGATGTCTCTAAGCCCCGAAACATGCCAGAATTATTAGGCTGTACGTAAATTTCGGAACTTGTTTATAATGTTTTTCATTTTTACGTTTTTGGAAAAAAAATTATAGTGAAAAGGTTCCGATCACACCCTGAGATTGTAACTTTCTTTTTCTTTCTTACATTTATCATCGTTTATTTGGAAATTTGGAAATTTAAAACTGGCAATAAAATACATTGTATTTGATTATTTGACTATAGGCCTGTCTCTCAGTTACTTTTATTTTTCTGAACGTTATTTTTCCCGACTTGATGGTGAATGATGATGATGATGTTCTGTGTGTGCGTGCGTATGCATATATAGGCTTAGGTAAAGAGTCTGGTACGTTTTATTGACATTGAATGGAATTGATCAGATTAGTTGTAATGCTATTATGAGCCGGGATAGCTCAGTCAGTATAGTGACTAGCTACGGGCTGGACGGCCGGGGTTCGATCCCCGACGGGGGCAGAGGATTTTTCCTCTAGCCTCTGCGTCCAGACCGGCTCTGGGGCCCACCCAGCCTCCTCTACAATGGGTACCGGGGTCCTTTCCCGGGGGTAAAACCGGCCGGGGCGTGATGCTGACCACTCACCCCCATTTAGTGCCGAGGTCAAGGAAGAGAGGAGCTATACCTCCACTCACCCCAAAACGCCTACATGGCGTATAGTGGGACAAACTTTACTTTAGTTGTAATGCTATTGATGACGAGTAGATGTGACTAAGATAATTAATAAGGAATATATTTATTGATTAATTTTTCAATATTTTCAAATGCCCTTTCATTTGTTTTTGAAATGGGGGTTTGTTTGGTTGGATGAAGCTGCAGTAGTGCTCGCTTGGAATTAGCATAATTAAAAGTTGGGTGTAAGAGGACGTTAAGCTGAAAGCACTCAAATGAAATTTGTATGTCTGACCTACCAACTGAAATGCAATGGGAAATAAATACGTTGTTTATGTAACTGTGAGGTATGATTAATTTCTGTGGAAATATGTAAACGTGAAAGTTATGTGTATGTTCTGGGTAGTTATTACTATACTGTGGATCAAAACGAATTTTTATACAAGAACAAACTGTGATATTTCCAACAGAAGACAAATAAAATATATCGCTATCACAAAATCCTCTTCAGAACTCCCATGTAAAGGGGCCTTACCCTGTAATCAGTTTTCAAGTGGTGAATATAATATTATATTTTAGTACTCCCGTATTTATTTATGGGGGCATCTGAGTTTTGGCTGCGCAGAAACCTTGGTCTGCATAGAGTATCGTCTTTGATATGCATATATATATATATATATGGTTGAGATTAGTCATTGTAGAGATAATCTGACTGTTGTTAACAGATCTTGAGGGTTAGAGGTACAGTTCTCCCCGTAATAAAATAATCACCATCAAAATATTTTTAAAAACGTTTTTGTGTATTCTAAAATTTTTTAATATAAATTTTGGTAAATTTTGATGTGAGCATGATGTAAGGAAGGGGGTATATTCGACAGAGTAAAATAAAAATTATGTTTGCCCGACGCTTTCATTGCAGACACTAAGTACGAGGGTCGCTCATTAAGTAATGCCCCACATTTTTTTCCTCAGAACATATTTATTCAAGATGGCTCAAATTTAGTGACAATATAAATTAATGTTTCCTTTACACATACTATTTTTCCACATAGTCCCCATCAACTTGTACGGTTTTACGCCAGCGTAGAACAAGTGCATGCATGCCTTGCCGGTACCAGCTCTTGTCCTGTGCACGTAGCCATGTCCTCACTGCTTGAATAACGCTCTCGTCATCTTCAAACCTTGTTCCGCGGATAGCACCTTTAAGTGGCCCAAAGAGATGGAGTCGGAGGGTGGATGGGGCAGCACCGTTCAACCAAATTTGGTGATTTCTTCCCGGGTTCTCGGACTTGTGTAAGGGCGTGCATTGTCATGCAGGAGCAAAATTTCTGCTGGATGCTTGTGAGGCCGAACTCGTCGGAAACGCTTCTTGAGGGTTTCCAGGGTCATAATGTACGCGTCTGAATTGATGGTCACACCTCTTGGCATCACATCCACAAGAATGACCCCATCACTGTCCCAAAAGACAGTCATCATGACTTTTCCGGCGGAGGGAGTTGTCTTGAATTTCTTCTTTCTCGGTGATAGAGGATGATGCCACTCCATCGACTGCCTTTTTGTCTCCGGCTCAAAGTGGTGTATCCAGGTTTCTTCACCTGTAATGATCCGGGACTGAAAGATCTCTCCCTCAGCATCAAAACGCTCCAACAATTCAGAAGAAATCGTTTTCCTTTGAATCCTGTGGTCTGCTGTGAGACTTCGTGGAACCCATCTTGCGCACACCTTCGAATATGCGAGAGCCTGGATAATTGCAATCACACTTCCATTGCTGACTGAAAGCTGTTGGGCCAATTGTCGAGTTGTGATGCGCCGATCCTCACGAATAATGGCATCCGCGCGGTTCAACATGTCTGGAGTGGTGGCTGTGGCAGGACGCCCAGAGCGCGGCAGATCACGGAGCTCGGTTTCTTCACTTCCTGAAGCTTTAACTCTCTTAGCCCAGCGACCAACGGTGCTCCTATCGACTGCACAGCTTCCATACACAGCACACAAACGTTTATGAATGTTCACCACAGTTTCTTTTTCAGCAAAAAAGAATTCAATTACAGCTCGTTGCTTGTAACGAGAGTCGTTCACAGACGCCATTTTAACAGTTCACTACAGCTCCGCTATCGGTTTGAATCATTTGAAACTCCGTACACGAACGCGGGAAACATCAAATCTCAAGCATGTAAAAGTACACTTTTCTATCTTCATTATTGGCTGAGAAAAAAAATGTGGGGCATTACTTAATGAGCGACCCTCGTATCATATTTTAGGGAAATCTGTCCAGTAATTTCGCAGACGAAATATTTGTAGACGAAGCTGATAAATTTTCCAGTATCATAGTATATACGATGCATTATTTGATTATTTAAATGCGGTAGTGAATTGAATTATTGAATTTATAAACTTCCAGTTGCATTAGTCATGACGACAGCTGATGGTGATATTACGGCAAGATTACAGACTAATGACCACTGTTGCCAACTGATTTTCGTAACTGTTTTTTTCCCTTTCGTGAATTCAGTTTCTTCGAGGTTGCAAACTGACGCTTGGGACCTGCTGTTCGTCATTACGTATTGTTTTGACCGCTCTGACGGCTGCCAGAGAGCTCATGATGTAGTATATGAGCAATGCGAAAAGTAGTAATGTCAGGTTGATTTGTGTTTATCTTGGCAACATACGGCATCTTTTTTAACAAAGCTGACAGTTTGTGCGTGTTGTCTGTGTTTAAATATATGTATTTTGAGATGGGTACGACATGTAGCATGCTTTTCGGAAGTGAGTATTTATTACGAAGTAGTTGTCGGTAAACCTCACAACATGACGAATCTTGGGATACTTAGGCGTGGACAGGAAAGTAATATTAGAAGTGGATATAGATTAGATTAATCCGGTTTAGGACAGGGTATTGGCAAGCTTTTGTGAGTACGAAAATGGCTTTCGGATTTTGTAAATGCAGTGACTTTGTTAATTAGTTGAGTGTCAAACATTTTTGAGGAAAATTATGTACTAGGAAGTTAGTACGTTGGCTAGGAAAGCTTGGTTTGCTTAATTGTTCTTCAGTTGTTTTGGATTATGATGTTTGATCTGTTTCAACTCAGAAATAAATACGAATTAATTTTTACATTTGGTAGGACTCCCTAGACAGGGGATCGGCCTGTTGCGTGATCCGTACCTACACACGATAACTGAAAGAAATCCATGCCTTGAGAATGATTAGAACCCACAGACCTCGTGGCAAGGCGCTCCAAGAGTTTTATATTAGTTTGCTATTGAGTTACTTTTGTTATTTTTTATTAGTGCGTTTTATTAATTAGATATCGAATTACATTACTTAGTTAATTAGCCTGTGAGTGAGTTATGGATTTTTGGTTGTTTTGTTGTGAAATGTCTGTAGCAGAACGCTCGTATCTGTAACTCGACGTAACAGTCGTAATTTGGATGTGATGGTTTTAAAAATCCGCTGTAATTATGTGTTCTTTATCTGTTTCAGGTGAGTATTCGTTTATACTTCTTTTCCGACAAATCTGGTGAGTGATTTTAATTTTATATATTCCATTTGGTATATTATTTACGTAGAAATTACCGTAGTAGGATTACAGACGTTTCGGAAGAGAAGGGCGGAGGAGACCGGTCTGCTTGTTCATTAAATCATTCATAACAATAAATTATTCGTCTCTCACCACTATAAATTGAATGTGGTAAATATATGTCTCTACGGAGAACTGGGCTGTTTCGTAAATTTCCAGGACGAGATAAACCAAGTTTGTATGTTAAGTTGATGAAAACGTTTCGGAGTAAAACTAGTATAATTTGTAAGATGGATCTTATCTGTTGTTTTTACGTGGGAGAAGGTCAGAAATTGACGGTAGTCGAGGACATTTTACTGCAGAAAGTTACACAGGCCTAGTTGCGAGCTTCATAATTTGTACTTTTCGCCGTTTGTTGTGATTAAATCAAAGAACGGCGAATTGGGCAGGAGATACATCGGATACAAGGAAATGTGACGTGTTTGTATAGAACTGTGGTTGAAATCTGAAAAAGAAACTTCCGAGTTCTTGAGAGGAATGGGTGGGAGGATAATAATTGACTGGAACTTCGACAAATCAGGTAGCTACTGTGTGAGGTGTGGATTGAGTTGATCTGGCTCACGATAGGATCCAGTGGGCTTGTGTGTGTGTGTGCGTGTGCGCGCGTGTGTGCGTGCGTGCGTTCGTTCGTGCGTTCGTTCGTTCGTTCGTTCGTGTGTTCGTGTGTGTGTGTGTGTGTGTGTGTGTGTATGAGAGAGAGCACGATGATGAACGTACTTCTTTTCTGAAGATCAGGGTATTTCTTGACCAGCTGAGCAACTATCATTTTCGACGAGTCACCGTTAGATAGTAAATAACATCCTTGGTTTTTTTTAGCCAGTTAGTTACGAAGTGAAGCTTCTTGAGGAAATATTGGCTGCAGAATTATATTTGCGTGCTCCTGTAGGAACGAAGGAACTATTGGTAACTCTAGGTAACCTAAATTACTGACTTATTTTTAAATCTCTGAGCGCGTGATTGGTTTCCCGTCATGCGTCACTGCGAACAAACGACCTTGCTTACAGTCGTGTTTTTTTCCAGATTCTGTATTTAACACAGTGACATTGCTCAAATGACGTTAGATCAATCAGGTCTGTCTATTTGTTTCTTGATGCCAAGGTTTAAAAGTAATTCTAATTTTTCGTGGTTCACTCCAGAACTGTACCGTGTAGATTTAAATTCCGAGCAGGTTGATTTATCGGTAATGATCTGTACGTACTTTTCGGGAGGTGCTCGGTTCGAATCGTTGCTGAGCTAATACTGTAAGGGTTTTTGTAGTTTTCGTTAGTATACGATATTCACAGCTTTGTAATCTGTACTGGAAAATTGTTATTATTAATATAGCAGTTTGTCATTAGCCTATACTAATTTTGGCCAAGTCTGTTTCGAATCTAAGTTAAAAGGATTTTCTTGATAATGCTACAAATTGTGAACACAGGCGCCTACTCTGTTCGACGCCCTGGTCGAGCTAGTCTCAAGCCTTAACTGCCACATAAGAAGTTGGGAGTTGCCATCCAGAAATTGTAAGCCGATTCCCACTGTTAATTTTCAGTTTTAACATAGATCTATAACGTGGTTGAGTATTGAGTGTGCTCCTAACGTGTGGTGAATTCTGTGCCTTGGCCATATCAAATATGAAGGTGATTTGTCTTCTGACTTGGTCTGTGTTGAAGTTTACCGATATATCAGAAATGGGTTGACCCTGGTGATGGAGGCAGCAAGCACCTATCAAACGTTAGTGAACTTCCACCAGACTGCATGGCTCAACAACACAGAAGGCACTCAGTACACAACCTCGTTATGGATTCATCTTAAAACTGAAAGCTAACAATAGGCACCTGCTTGCAATTTTTATGATGGATCTAAAGTTTTTATGTTGAAGTACAAATGTGGTTAAGGTTTGAAACTATTTGGACTAGGGGACCCAGCAGAATAGTCTTATGTCTTCACACAGGTCACCACAAGACGGGAGCAGAACCATCTTTTGAAACGCAGTGTACAGTGGATAATTTCAACGGAAAAAATATTATACACGGTCATCAGAATTATTTTAACTTTGAGCGGGTTAGGCTTTTTAGCATGAGCGTGGAAGGCGGAAGAAGGAAAATTCTTGCTAACAGCGAACGGTACTACCTGTAAGGACTATTTATTTAGTGTTCTGTCTGACGACAGGTCCATATGAACAGGATCCTTCCATCCTTTTCTCGGACTGGGACCTGTTCACATACGTTCCTGGCAGATGATCCAGAAGTGGTTTGCCATTGCCTTCTTCTGTGTGTGGATGGAGTAATTGTTGGGATGCCACGGAGAAACCGGGGAAGCCCCCGGAGGAAAACTCCGTGTTACCTAGACCACGGCCTTGCCCAACACAAGTTATAAATTCGGGCACCGCCGGGAATCGAATCCGAGACCCCAGGATTACAAGTCCAGCGTTCTAACCGCTAGGCCACTATGAATCTTGAAATCAACGGAATTTCATTCAGAAAATGGCATAACCTTCCAAACATATGTAAATTATCTGTCAAAATTTTACTAAACATTGTCATACCCTCCGCCGTGTAAACCTAGAGTGTCGCTTACATCAACTCTGGTTTCGTAAGAATAATATTGGACTATATATATATTGAATTCACTTAAGAATTAAGGTGGGTATGTGTTTTTGTGTAACTACGATACGGGTCCATTTTGAAAGTAGTTATATTCACAACATGACGCTTGCAGAAATGAAATTTTCATACCAGATTTGTTGCAAGGAACGACTCCCATTGGGACTAATGAATTTTGCATGTAATAAACGTAAGCTCAACTTCTTTGGAGTACAGGTACAATTGTCGACGCACGTTTCAGTCAAGATGTAACAGGCATGAACTGTAAGAGACGACACAGGGAATATTCATTATATGTTCTATAAAAATTGTTAATGACATAACATTCAATATGGGGTGAAAGTAGCGACATGTTATAGAGAGATTCGCATTGTGACCGATTATTTTAGGCGGCCTGAGGCAGCATGTGGTAGGAGCTGAGGGCTTGTTCAGAAGCATTATCAAGGAAACCTGGCAGAAATAGGAAACTTGGGATTAGCACACCTAAAGATTTAAGGACAATATTGATAAGCTATATGGAGTACAGTGTTTTGAGTGGATTAGATTCGGTTGGCTCGGCGTATGGGTCATTGGCGGGCTTCTCAACAAGGACACTTTTCTATGGAGTTTATTAAACCTGATGTTTAAAAAGACATAATTTGGGAAGGTGTATGTCCAAGAATACGCATTAGTTTAATGACACACTCCTGAGAAACCTGGAGGAACCAGGAGCCACATCGTAGATCTAGAAGTGGAAGGATAATATTAAAATCGATCTTAAAGGACTAGGAGGTCGGATTGTGAACTGAATTAATTTTTTATGTCCAAGAATACGCATCAGTTTAATGACACACTCCTGAGAAGCCTGGAGGAACCAGGAGCCACATGGTAGATCTAGAAGTGGAAGGATAATATTAAAATCGATCTTAAAGGACTAGGAGTTCAGATTGTGAACTGAATTAATTTTTTTAAATGAAGTAGCAGTGGCTAGCAATTGTGACTCATATTCGGGACGTGCCAGGTTCATATCTCTGCCCTGCGACCGGATATGCTGAGATATTTTGTGGCTTCCCTGAGTCCATCTAGGCAGATGCCGGAATAGTACCTTAAAGTAGACCACGACATTCCTCTTCCATAATTCATTAATCATTGTATCATTTTACGGTTTATTTGTATGAATTACTGTCGGCGTCTCTAAATAAGTCAAAAATAGACAAGGACCAGTGGCGTCCTCTTTTGAACATGGTAAACATTTGGTTTCCATGGAATCTGGGAGCTACTTGACTAAGCGAGCGACTGTTAACTCTAGTTAATTAGTTATTTGTTGTTAGTTAGGTTGTTTGTTTCTGTTTACGTCAGCGTCTCATTTACTTTATAAAAAACCAGTAACTTTTGTTCCTTAGTAAGATTAAGTAGTACTCGTGAAGCTCTTGGGAGTGCTGGCAAGTTTGCCTCTGTTTTAACCGGATCAAGGATCTGCATAGTAAGTGTTTGGTCCTCGAGTCGCATTTTGCCCATCCCATAATTGGGCTTACAGCGCCGAACCAAAGTCTTATAACTGGATGAATCGTACCATTCGGGAATTGTTTGTAATAATTCTTATATACAAAGCGGTACAAAGAATTCTCAAGCAAGCATACCCTCCTGTTTGGCAGACATTTGCATAAACAAGAACTTCCGACGTTTCGTATAAACCTTGGCGTGCGTTTCAAATATTCAAATGCTTAACACTTTGTAGAACACAGATAGCTCTTTTGAAAGGTTCCATATAAACATGAATGCTGAGGCCACGATGTTTTGTCAGGTTGATTCTTTTGGCGTATGTGTGTACGTGCTTAATTGAGTCTGCTCTCCGCATGCTCACTGTGTTCTTCCATGTCTGAAAATAAAACTCTATGACGTACAAACGACCCATTGATGTTTCTGCGTCTGAAGTACTGGCTCTTCCCCTCAGAAAGAAAGCTCAGTGTATCCTGCTGTTTACCCTCGTGTTTCACTTTCCGAAGGTTATGAAGGTTTTGATTAAATATAAATGTGGAGATATTTTTAAAATTGTCAGTAGCATTCTCTTTTGGCGCGTATTGGTCTATTTTTTTCCCCTGAAGATTAAATGGGATTTAGTAACTTTTCTACTTAAATAATTTGTCGTGCAGACTATAACTATACGACAAAATATCGGTTAGTTAATGATCCTCAGCCTTTACTCGTAACATTTTTAATTTTGATGTGTAATTAATAAAGTACAAGAAGACATTTTCATCTATGTGAAGTGTAATATCTATACGGTTTTAAGCTTTGCGAACTAAAGACTGTAATTTATGGCCATGTTACTGTCGCTAAAAGAGCTGACTGAAATATCTTTGTAGCTGCAATAAATTCATAGTTAAACTAGGGAAACATGCAAACTAGTTAAGAATATATACGTACTTCATTTTAGGAGCGTTCCCATTCTCGTCGAACGCACCAATCTCTACGTATGTAAACGGTTGGACGGATTTTACGAAATGTTATATTGTAGAGAAATATATTTACCGATATATTTCAGTGTTGTTAAGAAGTGGACAACAATAACGGGCACTTTACTTGGAGCCTTACATTAATCTCTGCATACCGAAATATTTGAGTGGGGGATTCCCCGGTCTTTCACAAAGGTCAGATTCTAGATTCACCAGAATTTTTACGCTAAACATACATTTTGTAACTTGTTTAAAAATTAAGTTAGTGTCGTGGCTGACAGATCGTATTCGACATTCGACCGTGACGTATCGCGAATAACTGACTTCTCTGACAGATGAAATGAAAAGTTAAAATTACTTACGAACCAAAGTATGACTTTGAGTCAAATAAATTTAACATGGACTTCTGTCACTGATGTGGAATTTTCCTGGTACTAAACACACCCGGATGATAGAAGTGGAGTTTGTACTGCAGTGACTCATCCGATAACGAAAGTAGTTTCGCCGAACTGCTGATTTGTACTGATTCCGTAAAAATATAACTTAAGCTTGGAATGTTCATGAACTTATGGTTGAAATACTAAAACACATGCGTTCTTACGTAAGTTCGGTGATTCTCCAGGCCAGTAAGCCTTCTCAGATGGAATGATGAATAAGTAGCTGTAGTTTCTTAAATTGCGCAAAATAATGATCAGTATAGAATTCGATTTCGTTTCATATTCTTGGTGGAACTAGGGAACTCAGGGAAATCTCAGGAAACCCACTGTTTCGGAAATCTCCATTTTCCATTCTCAAAGATATAGTAAGAGTTATGTATCCTAACTTCTCCACTTCAGCGTTGCTCAATATTTGAGGCATTTTCAGTCTTCCTTTTGGAAAGAAAAATATATCTTATAGAGTAAACTGGAGGTATTAAAAGGAACTAGGCAGGTTATGAAACAGAAGACGAAGTTGTTATTCAGCAAAAATAAAATAAAAGTAATGTGGCGAAATTGTAATCTCTGTTGGTACATTCGTCACTTGAGTGTGGTTTTATAAAAATGAAAAATACACGCAACAGATGATAATAGTTATAATATACATTTAAATGTGTTTTAAGGAACAACAAATTAAAAAATTAATGACAGAATAGTTGTATTGATAAGCCACGGTGGTCTAGCGGTTAGAACGCTGGCCTTGTAATCCTGGGGTCTCGGGTTCGATTCCCGGCGGTGCTCAGATTTATAACTTTTTTTGGCAAGAATGTGGTCTAGGCAACACGGAGTTTTTCTCCGTGGCATCCCAACAATTACTCCATTCACACACAGAAGAAGGCAATGGCAAACCACTTCTGGATCATCTGCCAAGAACGTATATGAACAGGTCCCAGTCCGAGAAAAGGCTGGAAGGATCCTGTTCATATAGACCTGTCGTCAGACAGAACACTAAATAAAATAAATAAATAAATAAAAATAAAGTTGTGTTGGTGCCTGTCGATGGACCTACACATGCGTGTAGTGTGTATTTATGTAGGTATGTAAGGCTATATACATGTGTAGATCAGTTTTTCTTTATTTATAGTATCTAACCTGGTATTTTACTTCATGGGAAGAACGTGAGTTGCCAGGGAATGACGGTGAAGTACTCGGAGAAATATTTGGTCCTAATAACGAGTTATTAAACAAACAGTTACGGACATTAGATATAGAGAGCTTTGTGGATTTTAGGAAACATTTTTAATGTAGGTGGAATTATTTCTTTTCAAATTTCCGATAACAAAATAAATTGGAAGTCAGAATTGCCGAAATTTGCATATATTAAAGTTAAAAGAAGGTTTTGTTCTGTTATATTTTCGTTCAAATCGGTCCCAAGTACTCGAACGTCATCTGTACGTATGCATATGAGTATGGGTGTGTAACATCTGGATCTTTTCTACATATTACTACTGTGATGTCCGTTAAGATTCAACAAAACGTCCAATTTGTTTTTAACTGTCTTTTCCAGATCTAGAACAGTTTAACTACCGGTATAACGTAAACTTACGATAAGACATCCGTACATATGGCTGCCGTGTCTTCACTGCGCTTGTGCAGAATTAGCCACCCACGAAACATATTACGTAACTATTATAGCGTCGTAATCTTTTACATCTCTTTGTGTTTTATAACCTTTTAAGTCACGTGAAAGTTAGTTAGGTTCCGGGAACAGTTATCACTTTTTGTGAAGACAGTTTTGTTTCAAAAACCGATAAGCTGTGGTGTTACATTTTTTTTTTTTTTTTTTACTAATTTCCGCCATGACGTCGCTTGATGATTGCGTCATGCATTAAGCTATGGCCAACCTTGACGAAACTATCAAAACGGCACAATATTGATCCAGTTTCCGAAACTGATATTACATGCCTCACCGATCCAGGTTTAGAATAAGGTTATTTTTATGGAACTTGGTAATTTTTTTCGACTCAACACACAATGAAAACCAGATGTTGGTCCAGATATTTACAGTGAAGTCGTACAGAAATCAGGTATAAGCACACTCCGCATGTTAGTGTCTTCAGTTCTGAAAGTGCCATTGTTTTTACGTGTAAAATGACTCTCTGTGTCGAAATAGGTAGGGAAGAGTGTTTGTGTGTTGCAGAAATTTCGCAATATTGATCACAGTTTCGTACAAATATTTATAAACCTCTAAATTCAATTTTAACAGTGGAGACTTGTTCGCGATGTTACTTTTGTGCTCGAACTATCATCAGCTTTATTTTAGAACAGTATGAGGTAACAGGAAATATTATCGTTGCCCGTTGCCACGTGTGTACCTTAAGACTACTTGTTTTCCGAAAGTGACAATGATCGAAGTTTTATTCAGCGCAAATCCAGAGAGCTGAATCTATCAAACAATAAACATGTCTGTTGGTTCGTATATGTATATTCTTCAAAGGGATCAAACTACTATTTTTAGGATTTCAATGTACTAGTTACTAAGCTTTTCCGTTCGAATGCGCTTATTTTAACGCCTCTTCTGAATATCTTCTTACGAACCATTTGTGGATGAGGTTGAAAAATCAGTTTTAATGAACTACACTTTAAGTTCCATGTACAGAATATACACAAAAGAATGGTGCGGTTTCAAAAGTTTCAAAAATGAAACCGCACTATTCTTTTGTGTATACTCTGTGTATCCATAGATTATCTATCATTTTATGATATTTCTCCAGGGGTTATTTCTAGTAATCAAAGTACTAAGGCGATCTGGCACTCTGCTCCGGGTTCAAAGGATTGGCAAGGATTATGATAGGGTCCATCTTGTCACTTAATGGTAGCTTGTACAGTGGAGCCCGGATTAAATTACCTAAACCTTACCGAAGGACGGTCGAATAATGATGAAGTGTAAAGAAGAAGACAAGGGTAAATATAAATTCAATTTACGATATTATTACATTACGAAGAAAATACAATACGGCTTCAAATTAAAGATTCTCACAAAAAAAATAATTGTTTAACTTAATGTAAATTTGTAAATGAAAGTTTTACTTTACGAAGAAATTAATATTGGGTATTTACTTCTGAGTCTCCTTCCTTTTCTTTGCGACAAGGTGACGAAAGTCAGACAAAAGAAGGTCGGATAATCGGGAATCTACTTTACTTTTAAACGCAGAACTGATGAAAAACAAGCTCACTAAATGTACATACTTAAACATGCTGTTATCTCGAAAGAGATATCTGAAATTTAAAAACTTCGTCTGGGTTGCTGGGATTTTGGACCTTGTCTATCTCCTAATGTTATAAAATAATGTACATAGAATAACGTTATTTTATAACTAAAATATGTCTAAATATATGTAATGTTATTTTATATCAACAGTTCATATTGTTTATAACTTCGCCAGAACCCTTCAGAATAAATTTCATCGAAGTTTTGTAGTAAATAAATTTTTATAAGTTTTTTGATGAACGAACTTATATTCTTGTATGATTTGAGGTTTCACAGCGGTGAGTATGAAGACTTCTGTCTTCTGGGTTGTTGCGCTGTCTAGTCAGGTGGACTAGAGGGCTGCTATTGGTGGGAAATGTGATACGTCAGAGTTTTACGCTACTACACAGACTGAAAACATCAAGCAGTTAAGAGTAGCGTGTAGTGAGTGCACTTTTAATGTGTTCTGCGGGTGTTGCGGTAACGTTCTAGATTAAATCGCTGTGCCACTGTGAGGTAAACTTAAAGCTGTACCCATTAAAACACGTGAAAGATTGTTGTCTGTTGTGCGTTCAGTGGTTGTGGAACGAATGCTTTTAGGATGGGTCGTCACTCACTGCGAAATCTTGCGCATGCGCGTATATCGAATTCCTAGCAGGGCTTTTCTCCTGATCTGTGGACTGTACCGCGGACAAACCAAAGAGATTCGAAAGTAACACGGGGGAAAGGAGATAAAGACACGGAAGTTAAGAAAGGGAAGGGTGTCGGTTATGGAAATACGTAAGAAACCATCAATGTCAATTTATTGTGTTTACATATGAGTTTATCAGTTACGCGTCCGGATGAAAACTGATAATTTTCCAGATGGGTCGTCACTCACCGCGAAATCTTGCGCATGCGCGTATATCGCATTCCTAGCAGGTATTTTCTCCTGGTATGTAGACTGTGAATTCTTTATTGGGTTATTGTTGTTGTTGTTAGTAGTAGCAAGAGCAGAGCATCAGCGACAGTGGTGGTAGAATAATGATGTTTTGGTGCAGAGGCGGTTAGAGTTGTGTGAAGATGAGTGTGGTACTCAGTGGGCGAAGAGGAGAGAAAGATGAATGAGAGTAGAAAATGGCTGTGATTATGGGAAAGGAGAAGGATGAATTGCTTTTGTTAAAAAATGAATTGACAGCTGCGGCGAAGAAGTAATCAGAAAGTCTCTGGATATCATCGATTTAGCCGTCGTCCAAGCGATAAAAGTAATCGATTCTATTGCTCCAACTCTTGAAATTCGATTCGAATTAGCAGGCGAACCGTATAGATGCAGTCGTTACCCAGAATCGGACTGAAATTGAAGTAAGTTTATGTGGGCGTGGTTTTTTTTGTGGTAATTTGGTTTGACGTTTCGATTTAACAATAAATTGATAATTTTGTTTGAACGTTGTCCACTCTCCGAATACATGTTTCCTGCGTTACAGGAGGCGGTTTCGTCTCCATATTCATTTTGAAGGGGAGGATAGATAGGCTACTTTGGCTCAGTGGATACAGACAGCTGTTTCTTTACATTTGGTGTAGTCTGGTTTTTGCTGCACGTAGAAAGAAGTCGAGGCGCCGTCTCTGGTCTCCGTCTTGAGGAAATGGCAATCCTGCCTGAAGTGGGTGCAAAATGACTCAGAATTTGGTTAAGTGTTACAAATACACACGCGGGGGGCAGCTGAAGACTGAGAAGCTGTAGCACAAACAGAGATGGAAGACGGTCCAGTCCCTCCTTGTACCGGATATGAAATTATTACGTTAAAGCCGTAGCTCGTAAGACTTAAGGCGTGTACCTTCGTTGCCACTTTTTTTATAGTTCCGATGATTCACAAAGTACAGCAAGGTACAAAAGTCTGTGCATCAAAATGCCACCGATTGTTTTGAAATTTAAACGAGAAAATACTTTTTCAGTTTAAATGCGTAGACTCTTTTTTGGTCTTGTCCCCCCCCCCCCACTCCCTATCCTTTACATCTTCCATTCTTATTGTGACGTAGCCCAAGCTCGGAGCTAGTTTGCTTCGACTGTACTGCTCTGGACCCGATGGACACTGAAAGTGGTCGGACACCTGCATTTCATAAATGTGACTGTGTTCGGCTCAGTATGACAGGTATTAAGATTATTCGTGGCGGTATTCGATCCACTGTTACACTGCGTGCAACGGAGGACGGTAGTATTGAGCAGACCGTGGCTTACCCTGTCGCTGCCCCTTCCTCCTGTAAGACGCCAAGGTAAATGAGGTAGCTTTGTATTCATTTTCATCCAGACATCGATGACGTTTAAGAAACGTCCGTCGTGGCTGAACTAGATTTGTCACAGTTCTTTAGAACAACGTTCATAACTAGGGTTCGGATGTTCATGACCTAAAAAACCGAGAAATATGCATTCAAATATGCCCCAAAAATAGCGAAATATGACCCGAAAAAGGAAAAAAAAAGACCTAATTTTTATGAAAAAATATTCGCTAAAATTAAAAAAAAAAGCATTTTGTATTTCAATCATATTATTTATTTACATGTGCATGTACAACTATTACATTACTTGATTTCTTAGCGATTTTAATCAAAAACCTCAGTCGCCTTAAGTTGTAAATGCCTCGTTTTGGATCAGCATCAGACGTTGAGATTACGTGCTCCTATAAAAAGTAGATATATTTAAAAATTGCCTTTCATGCATATAAAATTCATTATTTACAAATAAATAAACAAAATTCAAAATATTAAGTACCTTTCTTCATTTTCCTTTCTTGGTAGCTTTACAATATATAACGATTTGCATTTTCAAGGTCTCAAATGAAAATCTTCCGAGATTGTCGCACAATATGATCTTGTAACTTGAGACATCACAAGAGTTTCATTGCGTTATCGAAATTTACAGCGATAGAGGAGTGGTTTACTGTATCAAGAAGGAATAAGTCACCAGGACGATCAGCAAAGAGCGTGCCAATAATGACATTCGCTACTTCATCAACCGAAACCCAGATCTTATTATTGCCCACAGTACATGTTATTATTTTCATAACAGGCAGGTACAAAGTTTTTTCATAGTGTTGTTTCCCCTGGAATTAATTGAGTCACGTATTTCTCCAAGAAAATTTTGAACTGCTCATTGTTCACCATGTTCAGTTGGCAGACGCCATCATTTCACAAAGGGATTCACTGTAAGTGTTGGAGAAATGTAGTTACAAGCAAACGTCTATACCCAAAATATAACCAAAATATGCATTTAACTACAAATTTGACGAAACACATAAAAATGACCTTAATATGCATTTATATGCAAAATTAAAACAGCATAATTGTGATTAGGATAACCCAGTTAGTGTTTAATTTCAGTTTAGAATTAAAGTGGATGCCCCAATAAAAACATGACATGTCATGAACATCCGAACCCTAATCATAACAATGTTTTTGTACATAGTTACAAGTCATTTAAAGAAATAAATTCAAGTAGGTAAAAATGTTTTCCATTGTTTCTCCAGTATATTAATTATTGGCTAAATACGGAGTTGGGATTGTGTTAGGTAGATAAAACGAAAATGCATTTTATGGAGTCGTAAAGGATTATTTCAAATCAGTATTTTGTTTAATAAATACGCAGGCGTTCTAGTAACACTGAAACTTTTGCGATATGTAAAGGTTATATTTTATAAAAAAAGTAAAAGAATTCTTGAATCCCCCCCTCTCTTGTGCTGTTATACACAACACCATCCGTCCCATAAAATAAAATCTGTTTGGGCATGTTTATTTTGATGTTTGGTTGTGCTCCAAGTGCTCGCTAGTTGGTAGAAACTTGAATATGTTTTACCTTGACATGTTAACACTTTAAATCTTAGTGGTAACTATGTATAGCACAAGCTTTACTAATCATTAACACTGCCATTTATTATTAACAAGAAAGTAATAATTATGCCGTCTTTGTCATCAGACTTTCACTACTTATCATCCTAATATCCTTATCAGAAGGACGAGCGGGAATTTCCTGGGGATTTTCTAACGCTTAAGTGCTCTTTGTACCCCCAGAAATAAAATGTCTCCCAGATTTAAAGTGTTAACGTAGCAGAGGAATTCAGTTACAATACAAATGGACGTTTATTTTTTCTGCGCAATAATATTTCGTATCACGACTTAACATTTTTTTTCCCCCACGTAACATATTACGTACTGTCCACAGATCACGAGAAAAACCCTGCTGAGGGAAGTCGTTTCTGGTCGGTGCGGGGGGAATGTTTCTTATCAGCTGGACTAGAGGGCTGCTATTGGTGGGAAATGTGATACGTCAGAGTTTTACGCTACAGACTGAAAACATCAAGCAGTTAAGAGTAGCGTGTAGTGAGCGCACCTATAATGTGTTCTGTGGGTGTTGCGGTAATATTCTAGATTAAATCACTGTGCCACTGTGAGGTAATCTTAAAGCTGTACCCATTAGAACACATGAGAGCCTGTCGTCTGTTGTTCGTTCAGTGGTTGTGGAACGAATGCTTTTAGGATCGGTCGTCACTCACCGCGAAATCTTGCGCATGCGCGTATATCGAATTCCTAGCAGGGATTTTCTCCTGGTCTGTGGACTGTACCGCGGACAAACCAAAGAGATGCGAAAGTAACACGGGGGAAAGGAGATAAAGACACGGAAGTTAGGAAAGGGAAGGGTGTCGGTTATGGAAATACGTAAGAAACCATCAATGTCGATTTATTGTGTTTACATATGAGTTTATCAGTTACGCGTCCGGATGAAAACTGATAATTTTCCAGATCCTATGCTTTTTAGTTAACTTATATAACTCAGGTTTAATCTAACTGAATTTGTAACGTTTTGAGAACTGCTGTTCTCATCAGTGGATGAATCATTTATTGTCACGATGAACGATGACTAATTCATAATTCACCTCTGAATTCCTCCACGTAGTAAAAAAATATACCATTCTACTACGTTGCCATGTCACTTGAAACTGTACTGGACGGACTAACTACAGCTGACAGACCGGATGTGACAGTTTATATTATTTTAGCAGTTTTTCCTACGAATTGAAGTTAATGAAAAATTCAGAATCGCTGATGTACCTCTCCGTTAGATGAGAGTGACTAATATGAAAGGAGATCATAAAATTTCCTACAAATTATGTACATTTTCGTATGTTAAAACATTTCAGACGCGGGGACGGAACAAATGTGTATATTCGACAAACTGAACGTAGTTGGATTTGTTTCTGATGGATATCGACATTTTCACGGCCATGAGAACCTCATAGTGACAATAAAACTTTATTCTTAGCTGCTTCGCTAGTATTAATGGAAAAATAGGCTTTGTTAAGTTTTTTTCCAACAGATTTTATGTACTGTTTAATAAATATACTTGAAGCAGGTCTTGAATTGTGAAGGCGTAGTAAATATGAATTTGTAGGTGTTACGAAATCATCTCAAACACCGCTGGGTTATTCGTTCCATTGTGTGTCGAGAAGTCAGATAAGGAACGAAGTGACAGGTGACCCACCCCAAGGGTCCCGTATCCCTTGTCGTTTTGAACACCTGTGTGTAGCAAGCCAGATATTATAAGGCTATAAATAATGTTGGAGGGGTGGGGGGTATTTACCCGAGTTCTGTTTCAAATTTCATACAATATTTCATAAAATTAGAAGGCAAGAAACTTTTGTTTCAAGAATAATCAGTTTTAGACTGTGTACCTGTTAACCTTGAAGGGCTCTGTGCATATTCACGTTAAATTTCGTGTATGTAACTTTTGTTACTTTTTGTATGATCTCACTGTACTTTTGGTTTAGTCGACGCAAACTGAAATTTTTATCACAGAGCTCCACGCTTACTTTTACCTCAAACATTAACGACATGTTAGCGCTTTCGTATTAAATTCTGAGGTGCAATACCCGTGAGGGCAAAGCGACTCGTGTTTCAATCAAATCGATCGAGTTGATATCCTCAGATTTAAGATCCATTTAAAGGTGGTCGTCCAGTTTTCTCCTTCTATCAAAGCAACTGTTCTCTAGATCCCCCCCCCCCAACAAAAATCTATGTAAAAGACCCTAATTCGTTTGTCATACCACCTAAAAATTTATAAATTTGTATTATTTCATTATTTTATAATAATTAGAGATGAAGCCACGGTGGTCTAGCGGTTAGAACGCTGGCCTTGTAATCCTGGGGTCTCGGGTTCGATTCCCGGCGGTGCCCAAATTTATAACTTGTGTTGGGCAAGGCCGTGGTTTAGGCAACACGGAGTTTTCCTCCGTGGCATCCCAACAATTAAACCACTTCTGGATCATCTGCCAAGAACGTATATGAACAGGTCCCAGTCCGAGAAAAGGATGGAAGGATCCTATTCATATGGACCTGTCGTCAGACAGAACACTAAATAAATATAAATAAAATAAATTAGAGATGAACAAATTTCTGGAAAAAATTAATGGAATAGATTTATTCTCTTCACCTAATGGTATTTTGGTTGGTTAAAGCTAGAATGTACAGATTACCGAGATGTAATGCGTATAAGGAAAGTAGGACTGAGATTCAAAGCTCTGGTCGTTAATACTAACGGGAGGAATTGATTTGAGTGGACTAGGCGTGGTTGGAAAAGTAGTATTACAATTGATATTAAAGAACAAGGCTTGAAAGTTATGAGTGGATTCGACTGATATGATTGATTTCTGTGAACACGGGAACTTAAATGGTAAGGTACGGTGTGTTATAATTTTTTTGATTAGCTGAGTGGGCCCGCCACACGCTCGAAGAGTGCCCTGTGTCGTGGAGTAAGGGACTGTTTCATACAAGCAACTCAGCAGAGTTTTGCATTATTTCGGATGTAACACATTTATAATGTTAGTGTTTCTAAAAACATGAAAAGGAGGGCAGAAAACCTCGTAATTGGGTATTATTATCAGCGATAATGTCCATTTCCTTCCTCACGTCAGAAATCTTGTTTACGAAGAACATGCTTTTTTCCTTTCCTTGGTTAACAATAATGAGTGTCTGAGTGTCACCATTAAGACCAGTGTAGCTCGTGTCTAGTTGCTGAGTGTGGAAATCACGTACTAGCAACAATAGCATACTGCTTGCAGATAAATGTGCTATAATCGAAATATCGTTTTGTTGTTACATGTTAAAATGTCGGATTATTCTCCAGCACAACTGCGTTAAAGATTGCACGTAATAAGTAATTTCTCATGTTAGATTTGTAGTTCTACCGGCGCTGAAAAATGTTGAAGTTAATCTTCTGGGTAAACCAAAATGCCGCAATCGACGGTAGTTTTCCCACCTTACGCACATTATTATCTGCAAAAATATGTT
This sequence comes from Zootermopsis nevadensis, assembly GCF_977971745.1. Lineage (NCBI taxonomy): Eukaryota > Metazoa > Arthropoda > Insecta > Blattodea > Termopsidae > Zootermopsis > Zootermopsis nevadensis. The sequence goes on along the minus strand of NW_028259152.1, from coordinate 12,972,698 downwards.
AATGGTATTGATTTAAGTAATTTGCACGACGCCTTATAAAGTCATCAGCATCATTTTCATTTGATTAGTAGAGGGTCATTATGCGACAATTATATCCCCTCTCTTACTCACGTCTCGGCTTCGTTGTTAAATAACTTTCTTACCAAAAATGTCTGTTTTAGTCTTTGGTACCACATATTAGTTCGAAGTTGATAATTCTCTTATTAATCGTCTATTTTCCTTTACGACGTTTATAAAATGAACGCGTATTGGGCAGATCACACATGTACATGTCTGTCATCATGTTTGATATTAAAAAGTGGGTCTTTCGTGAAATATGATTAAGTTTGATGTTGGAAGTCTACGTTAAAAGTTGTTAGACAACTAATTTTTCATCTGTACTATTATTATTTAGTGTTCTGTCTGACGACAGGTCCATATGAACAGGATCCTTCCATCCTTTTCTCGGACTGGGACCTGTTCATATACGTTCTTGGCAGATGATCCAGAAGTGGTTTGCCATTGCCTTCTTCTGTGTGTGAATGGAGTAATTGTTGGGGTGCCACGGAGAAACCGGGAAAGCCCCCGGAGGAAAACTCCGTGTTGCCTAGACCACGGCCCTGCCCAACACAAGTTATAAATTTGGGCACCGCCGGAAATCGAACCCGAGACCCCAGGATTACAAGGCCAGCGTTCTAACCACTAGACCACCGTAGATGAAAAGAAATGTAGACTTTAAAATATGTAATGCTTTTATTTTAAACATGTTTAAATTTTCGTACAGCTGTATTTTACTAAATACAATTCTCTGTCTCTGTTATAATTAAAAACTACCAGTATGTTCATAATCAGTGTCCTCACTGTAGACTGTTGAAATTTTTAGGCTACCTGTAGTAAGTGCACCCAAAATAACTTCTCGACTACCGATCCCTCGGAAGGTCAAAGCTTAACTTTGTGACCGGAAGAAGTAAACAAACACGGAAGCCATCTAGTCTTCGAAATCGTAAAGGACAAAATAGAAATTTAAAAATATGCTATACGTGTTTAGAATATTTATTTTCTGGGGCCCTCTCAGGGCTCGTTCTTCGGAAATAATCCGAAGCGGGGAAAGAAGCTGACTGCTTATCTCTGTCTGGTCCCAAGGTCATTCATATGTCGTAATGGCGTGAAGCTTAATTAAGAAAAATGATTCAGCTTTACGTTACTGGTGTTGTTGATTGAACTGTACAGATTAGGTTGTAGTTCTTTTTACGGAAAATTACCACTTGAAGGAGATTACGTTTATTAATCACGGACGCCCAAATCATCGAGCGTCATTGCCAAAATTAAAAGAATAAAGTTCAGAAATTATTTGCCAGTGAGTTTAATGGCTGTGACATGCACGTTACTGATACACTTTCATTTTAAAATACGCCAATACATCAGTGCTAAACGATCGCGTCACTTTCTTTGTCCGCTGGTATAAAACACACTTTTATTTCCCATTTTCTGGTTGGTGAGCCTCTTGTACGCCAAAACAAAGACAGCTATAAACACGGAAGGAAAAGAAAGGAAAAATAACTGAAAGAAAGAAAAATAAACGAATACATTATAGTATGCAGCCATTTAGTTGGAACCTGTAATTCATCTACATTTCTGTTTCTTATTTAATATTGCCTCCAGTCTTATGTCGCAACAAGCAACTCATTGTGCCGCCAGCATGCTGAAGATGTTTTGTTCCGGATTGTACTACCGGGCCGTCCCGTTGTGCTGGGGCCGTGCCGTGGCGAGCGGCACGTACGAGCGCTTGAAACGAGGACTGAATCCTGCTGTTAGTAGCGACAGTACTAACTGGGCATAGAGATCTCTTGCATGTGTGCTGATTTCCGTTCCATCGTCTTTCTTTCTACGTAAATTTGATTGTGACTGTCTCCGCTGCATACGAACCGACACATTCACGTGTTAACTCCGTGTTAAAGTTTACAGTGCAAACTACGAATTTCAGTGTTTTAAAAATTAAGGTTTTAAATTTCATTTTCTTTGTGATTTTAAGGATTGGAAAGAAGAGTGATTAGTGTTTTAGCGTTCTCTTGGTGTAAAAAATGTGTTTGTAATGTCTATCGTGTGAATTGTAGATATTTCCATTTGACTACGTCTAGTACATCTTTCTTTATTGTAGTTTCTCCTTTAAGATTCGAAAGATCGTAGCGTGAAAGCGTTTGTTTAGAAAAAATTAAGACTTGTATTAGCAAGTGTTAAACTAAAAAAGAAACATTACACACAGACTTCATAATTAGCATCTTAGTCCTCTTGCACTGAAACGCAAAAGGCGAAATAACGCTCCTTGCTTTGTGTTCTTTCGCGGATTGTAATCTTATTGTTGTGCTAAGTATATAACTAGCATATTCGTTTAGGAGAATCGTAAACTGAACTTAGTTTAATAGTGCAAGTTGTAAAAAGTTACTCTCGTATAATTCGCACATGACATCGCAATAACAAGGACACCAAGCCAGTCGTACCAATCTTTGAATTTTTAGTGATATTCCTAGATTATGCAACAGTAGCCAGTGTCCTCCACAGGATATAGGAAACCAAATAAGCGTGGACCTGCGCAGAAGCATCTTTACTATCAAGTGAATGAGTGACGTCAGAGTGATTTTTTTTGCGAAACAAGTTCCATCCGTTTTGTGTGCTTGATAAAAGAATTGAGAATAACAACTTCAAGAAATAGAGATGGTGATTCCTGTATGGCGTCGCGACGTCGTGTGACGTCACGTTATTATGAAGTCCAGTCGCCGTCATCATTATTACAACCCATACCAACTCATTGGAGGTGAACTACCCTCTTCTGCGTACTACCCCGTCCTCAGACCAAGTTACTATTGGGTTCAGCCACAGCTAGGAAGCTACTATCAGCAGCAGATGCCGTACTTAATGCCAGGTAACATGATAAGACCATATGCGAGCAACACTGATATAAGAAACACCAGGGACAGTGAATATTCTTCAGGGAGAGTTTATGTTTCTTTCTTTATGCCTCGTTATAATGTATTAACTTTTTAATGTTAATGCAGTTTCCTTTTCCAGAAAATTTAAAAGCAGTGCATATGTTTTTGCTTCCCCGGAATAACATCAGATTCTGTTTTGCATTGGCTTTGATTTTGTTCTTCGTTTTCATTTCTTTGTTCTTCTATGGCTCTCGGTTCATGGCCTCCTCAATTCTTCTCTTCCATTCGGTCCTATCCTATTATCAAAAGTCGATATATGAAGTCCAACTCTTCATACATGCTGGTAGATTTCTCCAATTTGTGCTGTAATTATTTAAATAATAATTCTAAGAACAACCGCCATATTAGTGAAGACGCAAATACGTAAATGTGTTACGTATCCATTATGAAACAAAACTCATTATGGTCCATTTTATGTGCATTAGATCTAGGAACAGATTAATCTTTCGGAGAAATAATTTTGATAGAAGTTGCACTGTTTTGGCTGCAGTAAGTGCAACTGGTAGGTGTGTAAACTGGCATCTAGAATATTCATTCTGTAAAACCGTTTCTCCCTATCCAAAATTTGAGTGGAAGGATTACTCTATATCATGAACTCTTACAAAATTTATAAATCCACACTTAAATCGCGAAACTTTTAAACGGGCATCTTTCTAGATTATTCATTGTTGTATAAAATATAAGGCATGCCAACGGTGTTCTGAAACCAACTCGTGTTTTTACCGCTCCATGAATCAGAGAACCTTGGTAATTCGCCAATTAAAATGGAGACTAAGAAAGGTTTTTCCTTCACGCTGTGAAAAATGTGGGCCTAAGTAAGATTTGAAGCTTTAACGGTGAATGAATGCAGTGAAAATATATATGGTAGACTCCAGATTATTTGGGTTGTTTGGGAAATATATTTTTCCGGATCATGTACACCCCGCAAAAAATTTAGAAAACCACGAAAATATAACAAATGCTTATGTTTATTTACAGACATACACTACTAACAGTTTTAATAACGTGCTAATAACAGAGGATTTTATATAAAATTTAATACACTACACACCAAAAGTTTTTTTTTAAAAAAAGGAAATCAATACGTTCTCTTGTCGTAAACTTCAGGTTTTTGAAACAATCTGTGTATGTAAATACGTTAAACAATGTCATTGTTTTTATACTTTTTTTAAACATTCTAGATTTTGCAACAGGTTTTGAAAAATTAATTTTTAATTTTAGTTTTGACCAGCTAGAACCCTTGTTAGTCTGCCCCCAGGTAATCGGGAGTCTACTGTAGTTGCGTGGAAGATACTTTTGCTGTGGATAATTATCCACAGCCAAACTCATGCTTATAAGAAAATTTGAACTCGTACGAAATATTTAAAAATATCGGAATTTTGTAGAAGCAGGAAAACAGGCATTGTTTGTAATACAGAATTGTGAGTCAGCAGGTAAAATATTAACGTGCACCAGCCACTTTTATCCTCCGTGTATGAAATGCCTCACAGAAATAAGATAGTTTTCGCTTCTGGGCTAACTGTCTTTCAGAGACGTGGATAGAATTTAATAAAAGTATGTTCGTAGGGTTGAAAAGTTTAAAATACCAACGTCTGTTGTATTTTTAAAATTCTTCGTTCGTCAAAATCGGCTTACGTGGCCTCCATTTTTTTTTTCGCCCAACCTGGACGAAGTAATTCGTTCCAAGTCAAGGGACGAATGTGGGTTATGTGATTTAAGTTTTCTCTGAATAATATTTTTTTACGGAAAGATTTCACGAGAAACTCGGACTTGAGAAAAAAAGTTTAATCAGATGAGTGTTTTCGCTTCATGATCGTGCTGGGAATCGAACTCTTGCCACCTACGCGTGAGCAAATTACTTTCATCACCTGAGCTACTACTGCTGTGGTTTGGCCTTCAGATGACGTAACGTAGATACATACGTGACTTTGTGTGAAAACAGGCATTGTCGGTCATTTCCTTCCCGTGCACGTTTCGTAAGGAAGTATTTTGCAACTAAGAGTATTGTGCGTAGTGAAAGTTTTGTTTGTTTTGCGTCTTCATGACTTAACACAACTCAGGGCACGCCTCGGGCTCTTAGATCTACGAGGCGCGTCCCAAAAGTAAGTTTCCATGGGGCCGTTTACAGAAACAAAACACAATTTCATGGAAATATTTATTGCAACAGATACAGCAAGTGTCCAGCTATTTTTCAACATATTCGCCACCGGAATTGAGACATTTGTCATACCGTGGGACCAACTTTTAATACCTGTGTCGTAGAAGTCTGCCGCCTGGGATTGGAACCACTGTGTGACAACCATCTCCGCCTCTCTGTCCTTCTCAAAACGCTGACGCTGACCGGACAGGAATTTCTTGAGGTGTAGGAAAAGATGGAAATCACTGGGAGCGAGGTCCGGGCTGTAGGGTGGATGATTAAACACCTCCCAGCTGAACTCCTGCAGGAGACTTGCTGTCCGTCGAGCCGTGTGCGGCCTAGCGTTATCGTGCAGGAAGACAATACCGGCACTAAGCATCCCGCGCCGCTTGTTCTGAATGGCCCGTCGCTGAAAATTGTCTGCACCAGCGACGCACCATCTGCTTGCTCATAACGTTAGGCCCATAGACCCGGCACAGCTGACGATGAATTTCGATCGGCGCTATGCTCTGTGCATTCAAAAACTTTATCACTGACCGCACTTCACAGTCGGCGGGAGCTGGAATAAGAACCTCCATCTTCAACAGCTGCAACGATGCTTAGTGCCGGTATTGTCTTCCTGCACGATAACGCTAGGCCGCACACGGCTCGACGGACAGCAAGTCTCCTGCAGGAGTTCAGCTGGGAGGTGTTTAATCATCCACCCTACAGCCCGGACCTCGCTCCCAGTGATTTCCATCTTTTCCTACACCTCAAGAAATTCCTGTCCGGTCAGCGTCAGCGTTTTGAGAATGACAGAGAGGCGGAGATGGTTGTCACACAGTGGTTCCAATCCCAGGCGGCAGACTTCTACGACACAGGTATTAAAAGTTGGTCCCACGGTATGACAAATGTCTCAATTCCGGTGGCGAATACGTTGAAAAATAGCTGGACACTTGCTGTATCTGTTGCAATAAATATGTCCATGAAATTGTGTTTTGTTTCTCTAAACGGCCCCAGGGAAACTTACTTTGAGGACGCGCCTCGTAATTTTGGTTAGGCTAGGGACCCACTGGCGCGACTAGCCGCGCCAGTGGATACTGGAAGGTAATTTGGTCTTCATTCCCAATCTCGGTTGGTTTTGAGCTTGTATGCGTTCTTCGCACGAGTTTATAAGATGAACATACGTGGAGGAGTGTGTATACCCGTCATTTCCAGATGTTTCATGTCGACGTTTTGCGGTGACGTCTGTAACTGAAAGCCACCATTGAAAGTTGGTGGTCAGTTTAATTTTGATACTTATCCCTCTGTTACATAAAGTGTTATTTTACTTTACATGAGACCAACGTAAACGTTTATGAAGTGTTCTTAAACTGGTCCATGACGTAACTCATATATTAAGACCAACTTTTATTTGAAGCAATCCTTAACTAAATACATGAAACAGCAATTTCTGTGTGTGCGGTGTTGTCTGTGGTATGAATGGTCCTGCGATGATAGATTTGTGTCGGTAATAAATTAACATCTGTGCCAGATAAGTTTGCATAACGTTACGTTTCCGAATCTCTTCAAATCAAATTTATTTCAACATGCATCTTCATCACACAATACTTTTATTTTAACCTTTTAAAGATTGTAGGAATGAAAACCTGAAACAGCTTAGGTGTTTTCTCTTCACATATTTATCATCATTTGTTGTTGGTTATTCATATTTTCTGCTTTTGTATAACCTGGGAAGTGCATGAACTAAGAGTGTGTCAGAGAAAGATGATAAGGAGAATATTTGAAATCGATAGATAGAAATCAAGAGCTTCCTAATCTATTTTCGCCAAATGTTATTATGGTATTCAAAATGGGCGGAACATTTAACAAGCATGATTAATTCTGAGGTACACACAGAATATTAGTCTAAAATCTGAATGGACGAGACAACGTAGAGACCTAGGACCAGATCGATTGGTAATATTTAAGTATAGCTAAAGAATATTTGGACTGGATTTTTGTGGCTCGGGATATGGTCCACTGGTTGGCTGTTATGAACGTGTCCGTGGGCCTTAGGGTTCCATAAGAAGCGAAAGTTTTCTGACCAGATGAGAAACTGTCAGCGTCTCAGTTAGAACTGTGCTGCATTGGGAAACAGAATGAGTTAATAACATCGAACCATTTGACCGTATCTTGTTTCAGTTAAGTCCATATTACATCTCTGCATCATGTTTAGTGAAAGATGGATTTTTTAACATTCTTCTCCAGTCTACGCCTTCTTCTTCCAAATGTCCCTTCTTTGAGGTTTTACATTCTGAATTCTGTAGGTTAATAAAAGTATTCGTACAGAATTCCTAAAATATTGAGCCATAGAGATGGATTTCGAGCATCTATGTCTCATTGTTACGGAGCAATCACTTATAACAGTTGTGTTGTACTTTTGTCTTTTCGTTTTTATGTTAGTGTAGTGAAGATTAAAGCTGAAGATAGCTACTTAGCAAACAATTCATAGTCCACAACTTGTGGACCCTGCACGTGACATAAGATAAAGTTTGTTGACATTTTTATTCTAGTTAGTCCTGTGGAATTTTGTTTTAAGAGAGATTTCCCACCAGTATAAACAATTTGTCGTATTGTTGTGGGTCTAATTTGAGACTCATTTCTCATGCCTAATAGTCATTGTTACGTGTTATTGTTCCATAAATCCGTCATTCTGTTATCAGTGTAATTTTATCGCGCCGTTTAACTCTTTAAACACACTCCATTTTGATTCAATTTCATTCGTTCCATCTTTTCTTAAATCTGATTATATATAACTTAGTTGCACTGCTCTCGAATTATAAATGCCATTTTACATTAAAACATGAAGTAACTACTTACATCTTCTCTTAACTCTTACGAATTGTGACCTCTGGCCTGTTACAAATTCGTATTTATTTTCGAAAATTTTCATCATGCAGCCACACAGGATTTTTGTTGGAAAGCTTGAAGGAAAGAAACAGCTTGGGAGACCAGGGTGTAGATGGGAAGAAAATAAGATGGAACTTAACGAAATAGTGTGTAACGATATGGGCTAGATTTATTTGGCTCGAATTCCGTAAAAGGCAGAGAACGTTCTGACCAGTTTAACGACGGTTACAGTCCATTTGATGCCCAATTCGTACGTCGTATTTATTAATTAGGCCAAATTAAAACTGTTAGATGTTTGTTCATACCACATCTTGGTCGGTCCTGGACTTGGCACGTATCCTAATCGTTTGTCAATCGACACGTAATGAAATCCCAAATTGGAAACTCGACCAAATGAATCGATGACGTGCTCCTCAGTGTTTATGTTGTACCGGATCCATTTAACTGTACATAAGACACTGTGTTACATTTTTCTCCTATTTTCTTGGCTGTCTTTATATGCATGTTACAGTACACAAAGTTTCATGCAAAGTTTCGATGGACCCAAAGAAATTGGTACTGCTGTGAGCGCAAATATATGTTTTGTGACGTGTGTTTTGTTGTGAAATCAAGTAATATTTAATTGAAAGAATGTAGCAGTGTTCAGAAGAAACAAGGCGCTAAAAGTGAAATTAAAAGAAATCTTTGGGTATAAAAATAATCATTTTCCTAGCTGTGGTATAATTCTGTAACCGCAATTTTAATATGCGGACATTACCACCACTTGGTGACCACCGTTGCCTGCAGGAACATTTAGAACATTTTACATATATCTGGTGATGAAAGATAAATCTTCGACGATTTCATAATCGGTATCTGTTTTCACGGTTTTAAATTATTTCTGGACACGATGAGACAGTTGAGTACATTAGGCCTTTCTTTACGTGCTGTAGGTTAGTTGACTAAACGATGGCTTCTGATCCTAGAGACACGGACTCAGTCCGAAATAAATAAATGACATTCGTCTCACGTTTCTCCGAGTTCTTCGTTTTCCCCCGTTAATCGCTTTTCCATGATTGGTGAATGTTCACTCTTCTGCGCTATGTGAAGTTTGAGATAGCTTTGACCGAGCAGTACATTATCATACCGACGGTTAAGGGCTACTTCTCTGACCTGTTGCATGTTGATCTGGGAATAAAGTACAAGTAGAATAGCTTCTGTTTATTCTCTGTTTAAATTCCAGGGAAGCTCCGTGACTTTTGAACTCAGCTTTAAATATACTTAATCTGTGACTCAAATTTAAATATACTTTTACTGTGAGAAAATGGATTGGAGGGTTATGTAAGCATACAATGCGCGCACATTGTATGCTTGAAAAATTGCGTATATCTAAAGTCAGGCTAATTACTGTCTGTAGTTAACATTTTCACTCATGCAACAAAATATACTGTTCCGTATTTTAAACACAGGGATTGGTAATATTAGTTCTCTAGGGCCACACAGTTAAACCCTCAGGTCCCATAGGTTCAGTTGAAAGTACAACATTTATGTGTAACGGAATAGATCTGTGATAATTATGTATTCAACTTGCAGAATTTTCCATTAAATTAATAATATTTTGTCTGTTTTGTTCAGATCCTGTTATCAATAGTTTTATGTGGTTTATGTACAGTCCACAGACCAGGAGAAAGTTCCTGCTAGGAATTCGATATACGCGCGTGCGCAAGATTTCGCGGTGAGTGACGACCCATCCTAAAAGCATTCGTTCCACAACCACTGAACGAACAACAGACGACAGGGCTTCATGTGTTCTAATGGGTACAGCTTTAAGATTACCTCACAGACGCACAGTGATTTAATCTAGAATAATATCATAATACCCACAGAACACATTAAAAGTGCACCCACTACACGCTACTCTTAACTGCTTGATGTTTTCAGTCTGTGTGTAGTAGCGTAAAACTCTGACGTATCACACTTCCCACCAATAGCAGCCCTCTAGTCCAGCTGATAAGTAACATTCCCCCCGCACCGCACCAGAAACGACTTCCGCCAGCAGGGTTTTTCTCGTGATCTGTGGACAGTATCTTGTATTTAAAAATGAAATTATGGGTTTCTGCTTAGCTCGAGAACGGTTGCGACGATTTGCACCAAATTTGGCATTCTTATTCCTTTCAATCAAGAAGAGATTTTGGAAAAGTCAAAACTCGGAATACGTATCATGGTTTTAAACCCGGCGAGTGTTGTTTCTGTATTTTGGAAACTAAGCACAACTAACAATAGGAGAACATCGCCAAGACTGAAGGCTTTATTTTTTTTCGACGTGAAATAGCGGCCCGGTGAAAATAGATTTTGTAGCCTGGAAATTAAAGCAGATAAAAGAACAGTTTGTTTCGGCGAGGATATGACAGGAAAATTGTCCTGCATTCGAGCCTCGGTGAAGATATTTGGTTTAGTGATGTTATTCAATCATACGTATCGAACAATAAATATTGCCAAGAAATATAAGCGTTTGTCTAATTTTCCCGTAGTAACACTGCGGGAACTCTGCTAGTAATTTTATGTACATTTCAATAAGAAGCTTGATAATGGGGAACAGCTGATTTTTTTCCTGATCCTATAGATATTCAGGGAAACTTGTTTTGCAGGACGAGGCAAGATTGAATTCTCTCACATCATGTCACTTTCATTTCTCGGATGTTTGTTCAAACATCTTGCTACGTTTCCTTTCCGCTGTAGCGTCATCATTTCTTTTAACACAGCCTGATTCATATCCATGTATTTATTTCAGTCTGTGCCTACATGGATTGATACATTACTTTAAGCAGCTTCATCAAGTGCTGAGGATGTAGCTCGTAGGATAGAAGATGAAGTTGATAAAAGATTGGGGCCCACGTTCTATTTCAGGATACAATCCAAACATTCGTGGGGACAGATTGAAGAAAGATTTTTTTTAAAAAAAGGGCTAGAAATCTGTACTTCAAGAATAAACGTATATTACTTACACATCTGTCTCGAACGAAAGTTTACTGTTTTTTTTTTGTAAAGAGCAACATGTTACAAATGTACGCGTAGCCTAACAATTCTGTCGTCAGAATTTGGCTTGTAACAGTCGTCCAGTGGCGTAAGCAGTTGTGTGGATTGACCTGTCTGGCTGGATGCTGACATCATTTCGAAGGATTCCCCAAATTCGACGACTGGCTGAGCATCATTTCGAGGGATTCGTTAAGCGGGGATTACCTAGGTTATTATGGTAACCATGGTAGCCTGAAAATCTCCCATGCAGGATTACGAGTCTATCACACGTGCAAAAGAGCCTGTAATCTTTCACATGAAGTGTCCGTTGTGTTCGTCTCAGGTAGAATTTCAATGTGTCGACAAATGTTATCAAAACTTCCCAGTGTTAGATCTCGTGATAATCCATCCGTTCAAGCAGGACAGACTGGCAGACAGACTTGGAAATCTAATAAGTCGCACATTTGCAACTTTTTATAGTGAACGTGCTAGAACAGTGGACGTATGTTATTTAGTGTGCGTGTGTTCACTTTCAAATTTTGAACCGGCCGAACGATTTTCACTAGATTTGGTGAGGACGTTGTGCAATTTTAAGACACTCAGACGCATTGCTTTTAAATTTTTGTACAACCGGAATAAATGGCGGCATATAAACTTGCGAGTTCGGATTGACACTAGCGTTATTTGTTGTAGAGTCGTATAATATGTGTATTATAAAACACCTTCGAAAACTGTGCAAATTTATAAGAATATTCTTTTTGTGGTGTATAAAATCATATGGCAGTTGTTTTAAGCTTGGTATGTGATAACAAATGGCCAATTATAAGTAGGAAAATTAATTTTTATAGAGGCAGATTATGAACATTGCTACAAGTTGTCGATTGTGGTTTTGTTGATTGTGATTTCGTATGGTCACCAACATTTCGTAGGAATATATTGCCTCCATCTTAAGCCTGAAGATGTAACCTGTATCTTTCACACGGCCACCTCCGATGTCCTCATCACCATGAAACACGAAAATCTGAAACTTGAAACACCGAGAAGAAAATGGGATGAGAATAAGGTGACACTTTATGTGCGCTTTCACTGTCCGCGTTTACGCGTATCCGCGGATTTATTCCAGTTTCATGAAGAACATCGGTGTCCTACCCATGGCCAACGTATAAAGCTGTGGCGTATGTCCACTCTCAGTTGAGCATTTTCGCCGACTCGCCCTACCATTTTGATTATGGAGACTACAAATAAAGGCGTGATTTATCTCTCTGAAAATCTGCGGGTGTGGTACATTTTCAGTTTTTACCCTTTTTCCTGGAGGTGATTAGCAGGAGCGAATCCCCCTTGTATGACGGAAGTCACCTTTATATTAAGATTTTGACAAGTAATCTTTGGTTCTACTACCAGAGTCAGCACGATCTAGAATGTTAGTAAAACCAATTGCAAAGTTCCTTTTGTCCTCTGGTGATTCATTAGTTTGGAGTTCGGGATAGACATCGTATACGTCGTAGGAACACTGACGTAATGATGTAAGCACTCTCCGTGATATTCCATTATCAACCTAGGAACATAAGTACGTAAATGTGATTCATGGACACTTCGCTTGTTTAAATGAGAGGGTTTTTGTTGATATGTATTAAGAATAACTATGAGCTAGTAGAATACCAATTTTGTACAGTAGTGACCTTTGCTTGTAAGATTAAGTGTTATGTACCAAGAAATGTCAGTATACAGATTGTGGGCGTGGATGCAAAATTGACAATTGTCCAAATGTGATGGGTAAATGTTCACTCTACTATAGGCCTAATATTCCTAAATGTATGGCTGTTTCCGGAATTTTCCGAAGTCTTCGGTCACATGGTAAACGCCTCAGTGGCCAGTGACACCATTGTCACTTTCGTATGAACTTTATTTTGATTTATGTTTATGTAGACATGCGCGCATACGAAATTCTGGTTAAACACCTCCAAGAAGAAAGACGACTTCGGGACCTAAGCTTAAATTGTAAAATAATATCAAACTTATTCTTAATGAAAAGGGATCTAGGGTCTTGAAAATGTGTTCATTGATTCAGGGCAGGTTCCATTTGCGGTCTGTGTGAACACTGCAGTGTACATGTGGGTTACTTAAGAGATAGGAATTCCTTGTTCAGCTGAGCTACTATCAGCTGCTTAATGACCTTGGTGGAGTTATTTAAGAGTGTGTGTACATGATATGTGATGTGTTATGTCACTCTTATGCTACATATTTTAACGTTAGATTTGTCGAGATTCTGCAGGACAATGAAATGAAATGCTTCATATATTTCCAATTAGAAAACAAATTAAACCTACCACTCACATTGTTTTCTTGTGGCGGTCACTGGCATAGCGACGTTTTTGTGGTATGGGAGCAGGTGAAGACTCGATGTCCCCCTACACAGTTTAGCTCACACCCCAGTATATTTAGATCCTATTAACCCGCCCTGTTCCATCCCTACACACTAGAAGCATTTAACATGTCTATTTCAATAATTTAAACTACACAAACCTTCTTTACTTACTTTCATAAAACACATCTTACGTACTTGTTAATTCAAAGTTGTTTAATAGATATTATTAGTCGGTTCGTCGTGTAATTACAGCGACGTTTACAGTCATTTGGATAATAAAATTAAAATCAATAAATTTGAAATATAAATAAAATACAAGATTTCATATTAATAACATACGGCTCGATTTGGCTGTCTGAAGAGCCATGCCATAGTGAATACCTATTTGTTTGTTCGAAGTATTCGCTAAATACAAGAGAAAGCTGTTCCCCCTGTATTACTAATTAAGTTTTCTGACAGTAAGCTCGTTTGTTATGTTGATCAGCTTAGTGTATAGTGTATACAGCTCTCATTCCTGCCACGCGAATGCAGTGTACTGTGGATGAGATAAAACGAAGACATGATAAAAACTCTGCAAGACTTATCATGTGCATTTGTATAGTCCATACAGTAGTTGATTTGTATGCACCAGTTAAGGAATATCACTGATGGATTGCAAATCGCGACGTAACAAATCGTGCTACAGGTCTTCTTCAAATGCTGATAGTCGCTCATCTGTTCCAGAATTTCATTGTTTTCCTGGAACCAGAAGGTTCATTACCGTGTTTACAAGGGCTGTCGCGTGTTGGATCCTGTCCTGAGCTGATTGAATTCAGTCCACTTTGAATCGCTAAAATGTTTTTAATATTCTGGAACCTGCACGAAGGCCTTAAAAGTGAGGTTTTTAAAGCAAAATTATACATTGCATTTTTATATTTATACCACGTGCCAGACCCATCTTATCCTTGATTATTAGTCTCTCTAAAGTTAATTGATGAGTACAAATTTTAAAGTTCATAGTTTCTATTTGTTTTTACGTAATCTCTCCTGGTATCTTCCTCAGAATTTCCTGCACCGACATGTTCAGATCTGTGATCTTCATGCCCTTACAGAAATTAATTTGTGTGCACTAAACTTTAAATGTGATTTTAGAAGATATTGTTTCCGAATCTGAGGTGTTCTTGGTTCTATCAAAATGATTTCGATTTGATTATCGGAAGTAATGTGTTCAGAAAATGCCTTGTTCCAAATTTGTTTATATTTTTTACTCTAATTTTAGAAAGTACAGTCGGATCAGGCGCTCGAAGTGAGTCGTGGCATTGAGCGTCTGTTTGATATGTGAAGAGAATTAGTTAGGTGTAAATAGAACGTTACGTGCTGACGCGGCCCAATAGGAGAACGTGATGTAAGTTGTTGACGCATGTTGCATCATGGGAGTGCTGTTCAGGTATAACTCCGTGAATGCTCTGTACCAGTTGTGTTGATGTTGAAGGAATTGGAAATGTGCCCACGGCGTATTGATTGGTTTCGTTTTTGATAGAGATAGGATTAGACTTTTAAAATTATTTATTTAACTGTCTATTACTCAGTACCGTATTTTGTAGGCTAAGGAATAACACGAAATTTTGATCTCGGTGTTCTTTCATCGAAGGTTAATTACGTTTTTCCTATAGAAAAATTTTGTTTTCAGTTTTTTTTTTTACCTCTTACGAATATTTACCCTACCTTGAATGTCCACATTAAACCAAATCGGTTATCAGCTGTTTTGTTGAAGAGCTGCAAAACGTTTATATATCGTTTTCCAGTGCTATAAGCCGATGTATCGAAATTCACAAATTATGATTAGTATCATTCAGTAGAATTTAAGGTTCTCACGGTTCCAAATACGAAGATGGCTGTCTTCTGTGCCGTAGGCAGCTCTGTGTAGTCTGGAAGTTTACCGACGTTTGGGAGGAACTTACTCCATCATCATGGCAATGAGTGACCTAGTGTTATGTAGACTACATTTATTGTACAGCGGAAAATATTGGTGTAAAGGAGCGACTATTTTTCATTTCCCGTTTTCTAGCCACAAAATAGATCTTCCTCGTTTCTCGTTTTCAACTTCGATGACGTGACCGGTCGGCGTGCTGGTGAGGAAGTGGTAACGGCTTTTTGGGGTCGGTCGCTTCCTCACTCACAGCTGAATATGGATGTGGAGTCGTGTTCTGATTCCCCAAGTGCACGGAACGCGAATTATTAAATACGCGTAACTACGCTCTAGAAGCAGAACCCAATATCCTACGCCGCTAATAGCAAATCCGAACACTGAATACGATCTTCAGCTACTTCTTTCGTATTCTGTCCTCATAGTCTTTACTCCGCATGGCCATCTGCATGTTACCTTACCATCTAGTACTCGATTCATCAAGAGAAAGTTTTACGAGAGGTTTCCCATCAAAATTCCGTGTGTATTTAATCTCCCCCTTTGTAGGGACTCCTGTATGATTTTAATACCACGTCGAACTGTTGGCATTATTATTGGGTATATTTTCAACATGGCTGTATTAAGTGTAGTATGTTATTTGTACTGAATATATGAGTTAAGATGCCGTTCCTCCGAACACCCAGTCTTGTCTTACCGGCTTAGATGAACAAGGTTAAGACTGAGAAAGAACGTGGTTGCAATAAATATAATATTTTTGTTAGGGTTTTTGGAATTCTTTATCGTCTTGATAATGTCTGAAACTAGGAACACTGCATTGAAGCGTTTTCATGGCTTAACGCCCCTGAATAAGCTGCAGTAAGCAAGCCACTTTCAGTTTGGCTGGTTTAGTTTAAAAAATAATTTCCCTTTGAAACGCTTACAGTGCTAGATTCTGAGTTATTTATGAATAGTAATGGTTAAATTTGCTTATACTACGCAGTCCTTGAAAACAGTGTTTTCTTGCGTAGCTAAATAAACTGAAATGTGTTAACGAACAAGAATGTTTTATATCACAAACGTCGTATTGTTTATTTCGGTAAATTCGCCTACACGTACGTTCAGTATGAGGATACACAGTGATGAGTCAAATATGACGTGCATTATGAGGAAAGGGGCGAACTATTTTCCTCAACTTAATAATAACCCAGAAATATAAATGAGCAGGGAGCGGAGAAGATCTTGAGATACAAGAACCTCCTCAATGAAATACAGCGAATGTGGAAAGTGAAGGTAAAAACCATTCCAGTAATTATAGGAGGAACTGGAGCTGACTCCAAGTCACACAAAAAGTATTTGGCCAGCATCCCGGGTGAACACGACATTAGGGAACTTCAGAAAACTGCCATTCTAGGAACATCATACATCATTTTAAAGACGCTCGTGTAAAATATATAATACCTCACGCGGAATCTGTGTAATGCATGTAACACGTATTAAAAAAACAAAATGTATTTCAGAAATAACTGCTGCTATATGTACCTCAGGGGCAAGGTTTGTCTAAGGTATATAGAAGTAAACATCCTGTAAAATGGATAATATATGTAATAATAACAACAACAAGAACTTGACTTTCGGGGCCTTCTGTGTCAAGAGGTTAACAATTGTTGGCTCAGTTCGACCAACCGAACCTACACGTAACTTAACGTAACGTGACATTGCATTGCATAGCATTTGAACATGCCGGCACGTTATGTTTCCCGAGTTACCAAAATCTGATTACAGTTCACCTGCGGATTGGATAGGTCAGTCACTAGTATCGGCAACGTATTCATCTACACGTGTCGAAATAAAATGAAAGAAAATGATGACCATCTAAAGTGCTGAATAAAAACAACCAGCAAATTCAATGCCGCTGTATCATTTTACTGCATCCCGACGTTGGAACACGTATTTTTTGCGTTTACAGTGGCCCTCGTACACCTGTTACAAATTTATTGTTCATCAGTATTGATGATACGGGACCAATTTGACATCGTAACAGCACGCTGCGTCAGGATCCACATCAATAAAGTTTGATAAAATATGTTTAAAGCGTAAAACAAAGTGATTTGTCTCGCGATGTCTGTATGTATCTCTTTATTTAATGACGATAAGTACTCAGTCGTAATATCTGGCCATGTGAAGTTTTATCTACGGATATACCATTTGATTATCGAATATGTCTGTACGTAACTGTTTGTGTTAATTGTTACAAATAAGGCGTTGACGGTGGAACGCTCTGGAGTAATCTGTATTAGACAAATATAATATCCGTCAGAATCTACTCTTGCAAATTATACATATTTTTATTATTATTATAAACTAAAACCGTACATGTAAGTGGTTCAGTAGCTTATTATAATGAACTCAGCCGTGTGGTTAGCACTCAGATTTCATATTCTGGACGACTTGCCTTCAAATCTCGAACCAGAGACCCTCTATTCCGACAGGTTTTTTGATTTCCTCAGCCCCAAAAGGGAAATGTCGGGATAGTGCCTCAAATAAGGCCAAGACCACTTACTTCCTAATATTTTCCAATTCAATATATTTTAATCATCATATCATCCGAAGCTGTGTAGTCTCAGCTACTAACAGCATCAATTAAATTAAACAAAAATAAATTAATAAATTATTAATGTATAATTCTCGCTAGCCTAGCCATGTGAATTCAAGCCTTAAAAATAATGTATCTAGTTCTTTTATTGTAAGTTGTTCGCAAACGTCCGGTTATACTTAAACATCGTCTATAAGATTGATGCTTTCCGATTTAATTGTTGACGTCTGTATTATAATCAAAACAGCGTTTTTTATGTTTATTCAGATATTCTCCATTGCCCTCTCTGTGTCTGTCACGTGCAGTTTATATCAGGCTAGTTTTCTCTCGATATAGAACAAAAGTTTGTTTTTTCTGGTCCTTTGTGTGAGACATGTTTTCAGGGCAGAGGGTATGAAGCTGGCTGTATTCTTGGTTGTTTCGCCGTGTAGTCTGGTGGCAGTTTACAGACGTTTCAGAGGCGCTTGCTGCAAGACTGCACGTCGCAACAGCCTAGAAAACAGCCATCTTCGAGGTCCTGTGTCCTTGATTACGAAACAGCCATACGTAAACAGAACTGGTTGCTAAATATGTCGTGAAATTTGAATCGTCATTCCTTGATTTATTGGTTTGTTTGCATTCATAAGTGATGTGTGTAAAATTACTTTGAACGTATGTTAGGTTTCTCCTGTCTGTGCATGACAGAGCTCAAACCGTGGAACCCATTTCGATGAAAGTCGGTGTGGTTGACTACATTCCTATTTTTTCGTTCTCTTTTGATATGTTTAGATCATTACGAGAGCCAGTTTACCCAAGAACTTAGTGAACATTTTTATGTTTTGAATACTTTGATAGTGTTAAACTCCGGACGACGCATGGGTTATACACGTAATGCCTTGCACATGTTTAAGGTATCACAATTCATTTAAGATCCGCTGCACTCGAAATCTGAACTCATTTTTGGTGTATTTCGGCAAGTATACGCTCGAAAGAAGAATGGTCTGTCATGAAGCGTGTATATATATCACTAGTGCAAGTGATACCATAAGGCGAGTATTGCACGTGGTCGATTGTAATTTAACACTCCTTTTCGACGACTACAGTTTTTATGAAGTGTTTTCTTTTAAAGAGCTGCCAAACGAACAGAAAAATATTTACGTCGTGCGAAATTTATTTACCTTTAATTGGTACATATTGGTAAATATTTTGGGGTGAACACAGTAACTGGCATCTGTCGAATTTTTCTCCAGTGTCTCATGCATTATTTGTTTTAAAAGGACTTCACGGTACGTAGGTGCTTAGAACCGACACGCAGTTTTGTTCGGTCAGATGCAAAGACGTGCGGACACCAGCACGGTGTGCCTGTAAGGCTTTATTTGTTTTTCGCAAATTCAGATGGAACTACTAGAAGACATCGAAGCCTTGAAGTGAATTGACCTCCTTTATTATCAAACTTAATTCGTAATACTCAATATTTAACCTTGTTGTATTACAAAATTTAAACGCTTCAATGTTTACACTAACGACATTCATGGAGCAGATTATTCCTTGAGAAGCTGATAGTCACTTAGCTGATACGAGTTCTCCCGCATTTTATGAACCCAAAAAAGTTCATTACCGTGTCAACAAATGGCAGAGGCAGGTATCCCGAAGTAGTAGAATCTGTCTGTCTCTTCCCACTAAGCTTAGGTCTTCTAATTGTTCCGTGTAGCAGTATACTTGCTTTCTGTGTCCCCCCCCCCCCTCCAAGAGCATTAGGCTTTGTGTCCACGTATTGTATATAGCCTGCATTCCTTTTGTATTTGGGCTGTTCGCACAGTCAAAATCAATCTGTTAATCAGTTAACCAAACAGTAACTGCTTCACTTTGCCCCCACGCTAACCTCATGCACCGTAAGATACCGCCGGTACGTAGCAAGCCACTGTAGTTGTACCAAAAAGACGAGAATGTTGTCGGAAATTGACATCGTTCTAAAGTTAACTTTTCCACATGTCTTTAACAACAGTAGAAGTATGGCCTAATGCTTGTTTCCTATGATTTGTCGTGGGTTATAAAATAATCGTGTGTAGTCTTAGTTATCATTTCAACGTTGCTTTCTCTATCGGATTTTTAAAAATTTGTGAGTCAATGTACTTAGCTTTAAAGTACTGCTATACCTCTTTGTTTGGTGATAAAAACTAACAGAACAATCTCGTCTTGTCTTGTCAGATGCATTAATTTATCTGTCACCCCTTGAAAGCCACGTCTACACATGTATTACAGTTTGCAGGGAATTTTTGCAGAAGTAGTTATGGCAGCTGAAGCCTATTCATTATCCTGCAACTTCATGATCTCAGAAGTCTTGATTACAACTGAATAAAGATGATTATATTAATAAGTTAATGGCTGGTTGAAAACTAAATGCTAATAGAATATTTGAGTCTCAGGGACAGGAGGACGCAGTAGGATTTAAAGAATTCTATAACGAGTTGTTTCGTAATTTATTATTCTCCAACTTTTTTATTGTGATAAAATTAAGGATCGGGGTATGCAGGACGCATGGTGGGAAATTTTACACGTTTTTAGATGGAAAGTGTGAATCGAAGACATAAATACCTGTGGCTCGATGGGACGATGCTTTAGAACAGTGGTATTCAACCTGGGATACGCGTACCGCCGGGGGTACGCGAAGACATCTTAGGGGATACGTGAAATTTAAAAAATATATATATTATTTTATGATAAACACTCAAAAATCAGTAATTTAATTTATTTTAGATGTAGATTATATACTATGTATAACTTGAATTATACACCAACAACTTTGAGGGTACAAAGTCGAAGAGAAATTATATCTGGGGGTACGCGAACAAAAAAGGTTGAATACCACTGCTTTAGAAGATCTTAAAGTGAGTTTGGACTACATTCAACTCACTCACAAAAGTGTCCAGCAGATGGCTACTGTGAATATGTGTTCCAGTCGCCGGGAATTCTTGTTCAGCTGAGCTGATATTCACCCTGTAAGAAATTGTTTGTTCATCACATTCTGTCTTTCCCTAACATAAGTTTTAACATTCTCATAGGCGGTGGCTTCCCTTCAGGTTTTTCAGATAAAATTGTATATGAAGTTTCATCTCTCGCAAGCGCACGATCTCATTGTTTTTGTCAGATGTACCGAGTAAGGATTTGTTATTCGTATTTGCCAAGAGTCCGAGCGAACCACGACGAATTGTCTGTCTAAATCAGTTACATACTTCACCAATGACTGTGTTCTTCGATAGATGCTACTGTTTTGTACTGTAAAGGTTGTAAGTTTGATTCTTGTCTCTCGTAAAATTACTCTCGATATTTCAATTGAAATTATGGAATGGAACCTTACGATTGGCTAGGGCAGCTTCCTTCCGAATCCATCCGCATTTGTCATTCATTCTTCCCTCGCATTCGACTTATATAACTGAGAATACGTCGTGAAATAACTATTAGCACAAACATCGACGTGGACAATCCTTCAATATCCGGTATAAATATTGTATAATTTAATTTATATTTCAATATTTAGTAGACGAATTTTTAAAGAGAATTTCGAAGTAACTCTTAGGTTAATCAGGTTGTTGCGCCGTGTATCCTGGTAGAAATTTACAGACGTTTCAGAGGTCTTTGCTGCCTCCGTCATCAGGGCGATGACGATCGAGGCAGCAAGGACCTCTGAAACGTCTGTAAATTTCTACCACACTACACGGCGCAACAACCCAGAAGACAGCCATCCTTAAATTAATATTTTTTATTGTTAGTTTAAAACCAAAGTGTCTTATTTTATGTTTGGTAAATTATCTGCTCCTATACCTTCCTAATGAAAACAAATATAGAAATATAGAATGATACTTTTATTATTCATTTACAGTATCGTTTGAAAACATTTTACCCTACTTATGGAGAAGCAAACGCAACACCGCTAATACTAAACGCTGTCTGTGGTCATCGTTATGAGGAATTCTATCTACCGTCATATGCCTGTATTACCGTTCACGGTTTTCGAAGTTCCCTGGGACATTTTGCAGAAGGATTTGCTTTGAAAATTCTTTGTTTATTTCTTTTATCTCATGCTAACCTCATGCCCAGTCCATGGCAGCCACTTGATTTCACTCTTGAGACTACCAGGTTAATTGCATAATTCACAAAGTTACTCGGTTCTGTCTAATTGGACCAAAGATTAATTGAACGAATATGAATTCAAAAGGAGACGCTCAGTAATTGTACAGTATAAGATCTTTGGTGTTTCATTGTGAAACAGTGTTACGCACTTTGCTGTGTAAATACACAAGCCTGTTAGTTCAGTAGACACACAAACAAGTAGGTTATCACAAATGATACCTTCACCTGTTTCTAATTGTAGGTAGCAGTAAAGACTGAGTGGATGTATGTGTTCAGTGGTCTTGCTGTGACTGGAAAGAGATAACTGAAGGAGCATTTCTTTATGGACAAAAGTAATAAACAATACATGTTTCAGCTACTGTACTTTGTATTGCAGAACATTTTTCAGACCCCGAGGCGTCGGGAATACTTGCGTTTTTAAAAGCGATGCTTTACAAGTTTCAAAAGACCTGATTTCGTCGTATGAACCGTGCATTATACAGTCGTGACGGAAAATAGCGGTAAAATATATAAATACGTACATCCTTAATATTTTGGGATACGGTTTATTTGATGAAATATTGACCATGTAGAATTGTGAGGTGGGGATGACATCAGTGTCACCTAATATATTATAATTGTGAAATTATAACCATAGACAATTAACATTTATCGCAACTTTTTGAATATGGGTCTGTTATCACCGCGGTACGTCTCGTCTTCAGGTTGCGAATGGGGCAGACGGTCTTCAGAAATAGAACGTAACCAATAATATATTGAATAATCAGTCGCGGACAGCTGATAAGGGGTAATTCTTCGGCTTGTGAATTCGGCGGGGGCTATCGCCTTACTGTAAGAAATTCGTATGTTACGCAGTTACACAGGTAAAAAAATTTTTGGGGGGGGGACAATTTGAGCACTTTGCGTTTCTGCGAAACATAAAACGTAAGCCTGTGCGAAAACTGTCTTTGGCTTTTATTTTGGCTGCAAAAAACTAATGAACCATAGGAAAAGGCAAATGGAATTTTGTTTTGAGTTAGTTAATTCCAGTAATAGCGACGGTGCGAAACTTTAAGGTTGTATCCGACAAAGTTCACGTGTACGTAGACGTGATCTGTATAGGCCTATAACAAGTTCTTCCTAGTAATATGACAATATTTCTTAAAATGTTATTTTTCTGTAACGTATGTCAGTGATTGACAATATCGTCTGAGCCGAGTGGAATTCGATTTTAAGGTCACCTGCTCACGAGTCCGGAACACCAGTTTATGAGTTGCATTCCATTGTAGGATAATATGCACAGGTGTGGGTAATGTTTGCAGCAGGACGTAACACCCGGAATTTTATTTTGTTGGATTCACTTGTACGCTTTACAGCACAATACACTGAACAAAACATTAATTTCGAAGCTTGTTATCAAATTGTTAACCGACGTCATCGGAATTCTGTCTCGTCACACACACAGACAGAGCTAGGAGCATTCAGAATGCAAAGGTTCAGATAACTCATGTGGAAACTGTTTGTTCAGATAAGAATTTTTATCTTCCCTACCTTTCATTTAATCTACTAGCCATTGTGTTGCCAATGTGGGCACAGAATGTAGAAGGTGCCAGTTTGGAGCGAGCATCTTTTGCTGTCAAAATAAATACGTTTCTTGTAAGTTGAATGGACGTAAATGTGGAAGTGTCAACACCAGACATTGGTAAAGTGATTGCCATTCTTACTTGAGTGCAAGATACGAGTATTTAAATTTAAATTTGCTAAATATCTGGCTTTATGAAAAACAGTTTAGGATTTGAGGTTTTCACGGCGTTGACTTTGATGATGGCTGTATTCTGGGCTGTTGCGTCGTGTAGTCTGGCAGACGTTTACCGACGTTTCAGAGGTCCTGCTACCTCCATCAGGGCGATGAGTAAGCCTCGCGAGTGGAAAACGCTGGATTTATAGGAAACTTACCATTAAAGAAGAGCCTAATCCTATATAGTCGGGACTGGTGTTAGTCTGGTGAGGTCGTGGTAACCAAAATGAGCACGGGGGGGAGAGAGAGAGAGGTCCGAGAAGGACCTCTGAAACGTCGGTAAATTTCTACCAGACTACTCGGTGCAACGTCCCAGATACAGCCGTCTTCATTATGAAACACTTGTTCAGACATGAGGTCAAGGTGTATAAATCCGAATTTGTGGAGCAGTTGTTGCATAAAAGTAACCGTTTTATGCATGCCTGCATCAAATTATTTTAAAACAGCCGATAGACTATTATTAAAGTAACTTTTGTCCATCTATTGGGAAACAGCGAGTATTATCAAAGCGACCCTTTCATACATGTGTGCAGTATGCGTAAATCTTTATTGATGATAACGTATCACCAAACACTCCCTTGAAGAGTACGACGTGGCACTTTGAAACACGGTTTCTAGAACATTCTTATAATAATACGTTAGAGACGTATTCTATCGTCACGTGAAGGGTGAGCCATCTTTATCCGTCCATAATTAATAAACTTCTGTCACGAAGTAGGACAGTACATCTGTAGAAAATGTAATCGAAAATGGAAGAAGAAATTGTAGCTTCGACCAAAATACAACTGAACAAAAATGTTAAATAGTGTCTGGTTACTAGCTTTGAAATGATTCCTGCAGGGTGAATGTATAACTTTTGTTAGCATTTTCTACTTGTGTTAAATTATTGTTATGGACTTCGGCGATTGTCTAAATATTTACAAAATTACGTTCGGAAGTTCTTGTCGGGAGACTAGCTCAGTCAGGGGGCCAAAAAGACAGGATTTTTGGTCCCTCTTTTTTTTACTTTCTGACGGAAGTACAATCCAGCTTCCGAAACGCAGTAATTTTATTATATTTAAACGATGGTCAAAGTCCTAAATAACAATTTAACACAACATAACCCACTATCTTCAAAAACATTAAAATTTCGACATAATCTTCGTCTTCAGGAATCTTGTCTCCTTTGTGGTCCGAGATCCATGCCTTCCTTCCTTCCTTCCTTCCTTCCTTCCTTCCTTCCTTCCTTTCTTCCTTCCTTCCTTCCTTCCTTCCTTCCTTCCTTCCTTCCTTCCTTCCTTCCTTCCTTCCTTCCTTCCTTCTTTCCTTGAGACTGACAGTGGCGGACGTTTTCCTTGGAACGGTTGGGTCGATGTTTCTCAAATAATGCGTAATATGAAGTTAATTTCTGAAAATGTCTCCTACCTGCTATATCCTCTCCCTCTGAAGTGTTTGTGGACTGATTTATTTTAATTCGGTCGTGATTGATACTAAAATTTCAGTTTAATTAAAGTGTGTCATAGTTTCTACCAACGGCGAAAACGAATAACAGTGAAGGTCTAAGCTGAATATAAAACCAGTAAATCAGTGAAATAAAACAATTAAAATAAGTTATAAAGTAAATAAGGTTACGTCATGAAACCGTGTTATTGTTTAACACGTAAACAAAATTAAATTATCTTAATAGTTGTAACGTTCGAACAATAAGCAGAAGGTCCAGACTTTGCTTACGTAAACATGGAAAATTAACCGATTGGCTTGGTGTACTCATTCACTCTGTGGTGCAGGATATTCTTTGAAAAGCCGATTGTCGATTGTGTTCTCGGCTTGTCAAAGAATGGTCCACTTTTTTATGGAACTCGTAGCTTCATCACCGTGGACACAAAAGCCCGCCACTGGACTCTATCCTGAGGTAGCTGCATCCGGTTCGCCTCATCGATTCCCATCTCCCTAAGGTCTGTCTTAATGGTATCCTCTCATCTACAACTAGGTCTTCCCAGGCCTCCCAACCAATAAGTTGTAACCACCCCTCCCTTCCCCCATGCGTGCCCCTAAGAATATCAGGTGAGGAGTATAGGCCGTGAAGCTCATCATTACGCAGTTTTCTCCATGATCCGTCTTCCTCCATTTTAGGTCCAACCGTCTTCCTCAAAACACTGTTCTCAAAGACCTTCAATCTATGTTCCTCCCTCAAAGTGAGAGACCAAGTTTTGCACCCATACAGCATGACGCAAAATTACACTTTTGTATATATTTAGAATCGAAAGAATCTTTAGTTTTTTGATATGCAATGGGAGGACAAAAGATTTTGGACTGAATGACAGCAAGTATTCCATGAATTTACTCTGCTTTTGATTTCGCCATGAATGTCATGACTTGTTAGTGTCGTCCCTGAATTTTACACCTTTTTGGAATGATTCATTAGCTATCCATATGTTCTGTCTTGAATTCATATACTTTGTCTTTTCTGCAGTTATTTCTAGACCAACATCCCTACAATCCCTTAAGCGTGTTTCTGTGTTTGCCTTTATAGTATTTATATTATTGTCCAACAGATTATCATCAGCGTAGACCAAAAGCTCATGTGTCCCATTCAATTCCAAACCGCCCTGATTTTCATAGATTTTCCTGCTGTCATATTCAATGACAAAATTGAAAAAGAGCAGTGACAGAGTTTGAGACCATTCTGAATAGGAAATGTATCGGACCAATGTTTACCTATACAAATTTTGCTAGACGTTTCACTTGAACACGTTTTAATTAGTCTGACTAGCTTCTTAGGTACACCAAATTCAAGCAAAAGTTGTAGAAAGCATCTCTTTTAACTGAGTCAAGTCTGTAAATAGCTGATGGACTGTCCCATTGTATTCTCACTTTTCTTCTAATATCTGAATATTAGTACATGAGTCATTCATAACATTTTTAAAGAAAAGTGATTCGAGGACGGTGCCTTGTGTTACTCCCGAAAGCACTGAAAGGATTTGGGGGGGGGGGGAATATTTCCCTATTAATGAGCGAAATAACAGATTAACGTTTGAGTAGGGTGCAGCTTTAATTTGAAATAAATGGCAATTTCGTGAGTAATACTTTCAGACACTTAGAGAAGGTTCTTAAGACTGAAATAGGTCTGTAATTAGTCTCTAAAGAGCTGTTGCCTTATTTGGCAATATGCACAACAGCAAGTTTTTCCGTGAAAAAGGAGAAACCCTCTCTTGATAAACTGATTGTAAATGTGTAGCTACTTTAAAAGGGAAGCGAGATTGTCAGAATTAGGCATTTTGTCGAGTCTGAGAAGCTTAGACTTCGTGGATCCGTGATATAATTGTTTCGATTTTAATTTGAGTTTCAGTATGTTCGTTATTTTTAATTGTTGGCATTCTTTTTTCAAATTGGTTCAGCTGTCCGCTAAGATTACCATTCACAGATTTTATACAGGGTAACATGTCTCAATGATAGATGTTACCTTACGATAGTAAGAAAAATACGTCATTGGTCAGCAGATTTTGATTTTTTAAGCCTGGTTTTCAGTTACACATCCTGCCCTAACGAATTGCGTAACACATCGAGAGATTTCGAGACGACGTGCATTCTGGCGTCCTTTGACGTTCGCTGAAAAATCGGGCTATCCTCGAACCGAACCGAACCGAACAGAACCGAATGTTATGGCACATCGTCCACACATGTGCATTCGCTCTTGCGTTACGGCACGTTGTGCAAATGTGGACCTGGCGTTATACCTTCTAAACACTGTTCTTACTTCTTCTTCTTCTTCTTACAAGGGAATGGTTAGGTTGGTCATGCCGAAACCTGACCTGAAATTTTTCTCATCTACAGAGCCCAACTAGTAATGATTGTACACAAAATTTCAGCTTCTGATGCGCTGTGCAAGGGTGCGAAAATATTGCTCAAAGTTTGTATGTATATTTAAAATTCGCTCCGCCGCGCATGCGCGTGACAGCAGCGCGCCATTCACCGGTACATTGCAGCGGAGGGCGTGGGCCAGGCGCTGAGAGGGCAGTGAAAGATTAGTCTCCGCGGAGCTAGAAGCTTTACTATTGTTGTTTGCGCGTAGTAGAGAAGGTGTTTAGTGACATTGTGATTACCAGATCTTTCAATGCAATGTGGAACGCTGTCAATGTTTTGCGACTTGCAAAGAAGGTCTATGAAGGACGCAATATTACAGCCAGGCCACACAACACGATTGAAGACCAGCAGATGTGCGACCTCCTTGACTCCTAATATAAAATATACCGGAGAAATACCCGTCAAAAGTAGCAACAACAATAATCTTTTGAAACCCATTCCTATTCATTGCACATTACACCCCAGACTCAATGAAATTTTATGAAGTTAATTCCATCAATTTTCCCTTCCCTGTCGCAAAAAGAAAATCCCGTTTCTGTTAACAAAGATTGAACTCAAATGCAAGGGCAGTGCTGGTGGAGTTAAAACTGTATCTGCAATTCTGTAGTTCAGTGAAGGGTTTAAAGAAAGAATAACTAAACACTTTCACTGAATTTCAACGACGGGTTCATGTCTCTTACCCCCTGAACCATAGGCCAATCCTCCAGACAGAAGACATTCATCAGTCAATAATTCAAAACAACAAAATATGTAACTGTAAACGTTTCCCTGAAAAGTATTGAAGCCTAAGTGCGTGAACCTGTCCAACTTACAACAAAATGGGTGTCCAAGATATAGGGTATTGTGGACATGTAAAATTATAGGATATTCGCCGGTTCCAATTAAAAGTGTCCAATATATAGAGGTGTCCAACTTGAGAGGTTTTACTGTGTATTAGTACATGTACATAGTAGCTATGGATGAGTGAACAGTCTTTTGTTTCGGTGCATTGTTTCCACAAAGCATATAAAACACCTGCGTATTATATACATATAGATGGTTCCTATGTACTTACTTATTCAATAATCTACGCGCGCGCGTGTATGTGTGAGAGAGAGAGAGAGAGACATTTCTCAAGTCTTTCCCTGCCTTCTCACCAGCGCCTGGCTCACGCCCTCCGCTGCAATGTACCGGTGAATGGCGCGCTGCTGTCACGCGCATGCGCGGCGGAGCGAATTTTAAATATACATACCAACTTTCAGCAATTTTTTCGCACCCTTGCACAGCGCATCAGAAGCTGAAATTTTGTGTACAATCATTACTAGTTGGGCTCTGTAGATGAGCAAAATTTCAGTTGAGGTTTCGGCATGACCAACCTAACCATTCCCTTGTTAGTACGGGTTATTATAATTCAAACAATTCGTGATCCAGTGCTAAGACGCAGCAATTCTGTACTCTGCAAGAAGGGAGGCCGATGTGAAGTCCCTGACACAATAGTAGGGAGATTATTAACGTTAGAATCAACTGAATTTTCAATAAAACACAAGACCAGTTGGAATTAAATAGAGTATGTAAAATAATTTATTATCTCCTTGCAAGAAATGATTTTAAGGTACCGAAACATGTGCGAATAGTCTGAAGTTTGAAGTCTAACACAAGTGGCGGATGATATTTGTCAAGACAAATAGAAACAGTTAACGTTATGAAACAATAGAACAATTGATGAAGTGTTTAGAACAGTCTCATTCTGCTGATTGAATCCGAGGAAACTGGCTGAGGAATGGATAAATTTTCCTTTATTTTATTTTAACGATAAAATTTAAGAAGTCTATTACCCTACGTGTCTAGTCATAGAGAAGCTCCATTAAAAACACCTAACAAAATTACTCGAAATTTGTTTGTATTTAAATTGTTTTGAAAAGTTAAAATCATTTTTTAGTGTTGTGACATTACAATATGGAGGATATTAATGACTCCGTAAAAGGCAATTAAAATTATCAGTATTAGTAATTTCAGTTCACACTAAATATACATTTAACACCCTGAAATTCTTTGGAAATTGCAGTTAGAGCTCCAATAAAAGTAATTGTACTTGAACTATGTACGAAGGGGAGACATCTGCTGTGTTGGATCTGGTAGACCGAATTATTCTGGGTCTTTATGCCTGAAGACGAAGATTGGTGCATCCTACGATATGTCGTGGTTCCTAAAAGCAAAACTCTTAACAGACAATGGATATAATCCAAAATAAAGTAGTTGGTAACAAAATACAGGCATACCTAGTTTTATTGCGCTTCAAAGTTTTTTTTTTTACACAAATTGAAGGTTTGTGGCAACCCTGCGTCGAGCAAGTCTATCGGCGCCATTTTTCCAACAGCACGTGCTCACTTCGTGTCTCTGTGTCACATTTTGATAATTCTCGCAATGTTTTTTTAGACATAACGCTATTGCACACTCAATAGACTACAGTATAGTGTAAACATAACTTTTATATGCACTGGGAAGCCAAGAAATCGTGACTCGCTTTATTGCTGTGGTCTGGTACCGAACCCGCAATATCTCCGAGGTATTCCTGTACCCATATTAAACTCTCATACACTCCTTGGTCCCCCCCCCCCCCCGGTCTTTTGCTACAAGGTTTTCTGACCACAATTTGTACAGGTTTGTTCATTTCTCATGTCTCCCATGTATTCTTTTCAGTGCATTACTCTTTAGTAGTTTATTCGTGTGAGTAGTCATGAAGTACAGAGGTTACATAAATGTATCACTCCTTTATAAAATTATGCCCTTTTTAGAAGTTTTTGTCCGTCCCACTCTATCGACATTCTAAAGCTGTGTTTTACGGGTTCTCGAATTTATTCCTCTGTAATTTATTCGATTTGTAACAAGGTCTTTTGATGGTTGGTTTCGTAAAATATCCTACATTCAAACTGTGGAATATATTGGTAGGCGTACGTTACAACTTCGTTGTGTGTTATGTAACTAGCCTGTTCGTATTAATGGAATATTGACTTATTCTCTCAGCCTGTTACTAGATTTTGTGAAACCTTCACAAATCCAGATATAGGGCAGTTGAAATTTCCTATTTATATCCTCTAATATCTTTTGTTTCCATCTGAAAAAAATTCACAGGCGTTTTGCACGCAATAAATTAACCTAACCTAACCTAACCTTACCTTACCTTCGTATGGCAAATCTAATACATAGTCTCGGTAAAAAATTGCTATATTTGAATATTAAGGATAAATTATGCTATTGTTGTGATCATTAGTTACCTCTTTTAATACCCCTTAATATCATATTATTTGTAGTACATTATTTATTTTCTGAGTTTTACATTGGTTTTTCATGTGTTTCCTAATTTTATCAATGAGACAAGTCTTGCATGTATCCAGCAGAATAAAGGCTACCTCTAAATGGCCGGAAGTATGTATCAAATTATAATTCTTGAACATACTAAATTATTCCTGTTATTGTTAATAAATGATTCCAGTTAGTGGTATTACAGTTGGCTTAATTATCACTTCTTCCACAGATGTATAATTTATTTTGTCAGACGCACATATTAACTAACAGATATAAGCAGAACACCGCCAGCACAGAGCCCTCCATTGGCCACGATCTTCAACCATTTCCATTTACCTCCAATTCTCACACCTTTTCTCCCAAGATGCGTATCAGTGTTATAATCCAGTCTCGTCGACTATACAAATGGACGTTTTCCAAGAGGTTTCCGCACAAATTTTATAAACACTCCTTGTTTCTCCCTCAATAAAAAAATATTTTAAGGTATTTTAAAACATGATTTTAAGAAGGCGTTGAATATGTTTTTTAGTCGAATAAGGAAGTTTGAACCACTCTGCGAGGAAATTATTCAAAAGAAACTTGACGAGGTATTTGGTGAGGTGGCCTACACAGTACACACAGTACACCTCTTAGGCTCCTTGAGGGACAGCATACTTCACGATGTAATAGACTCGTAGCTCGGATTTGAAAATATATAGAAACCTCTCGTAAAGCGCATAGTTGCAAGATTAATGATATTTTTCTTGGAGTTTTGCCCAGCTGTAGCCTGTTTCGTACTTAATTCAAAGATGCGATGGGCTGGACATATATTTGGTGTGGCGGAGACAAATCTATATACAAATCAGGCAGCGGGAGTGACACTGTGCAGTGTCAAGAAATGTTCTTGATTACACTAAACGAATCGTGAGGAACTAAACATTTATTGTGTAAGACTTGAGGTTCTCACAGCGATGAGTATGAAGATTTCCGTCTTCTGGGTTGTTGCGCTGTGTAGTCTGGTCGATGTTAACCAACGTTTCAGAGGTCATACTGCCTCCGTCATCAGGGCGATGAGTATGAAGATTTCCGCCTTCTGGGTTGTTGCGCTGTGTAGTCTGGTCGATGTTAACCAACGTTTCAGAGGTCATACTGCCTCCATCATCAGGGCGATGAGTATGAAGATTTCCGCCTTCTGGGTTGTTGCGCTGTGTAGTCTGGTCGATGTTAACCAACGTTTCAGAGGTCATACTGCCTCCGTCATCACCATTTTGATCATTTTAAGAATCTAGGATTAATCATATTATTGCATACAGGGGAATTTTGGTGAGGAAATCCGTTGAAAGAAACCGCTTGAAGGAATTCGAACTCTATTTATTTATTTATTTAAAATATGTATATAATTATCTGCTTAGTTGCTAATTGATTTTGGCAATTTAAGTAGGTTGATGAAGGGACAGTGGATATTAATGTGATTTAGTACTCGTAGCTAAAGTCATTTAAGTAATACAAATTCAAGCTTTGAATGTTACAACGTTCGATTGATGGTAGGATGTACTGATTCGATTCATTTGAATGCCCTTATCAGAATGTTTTCCAAAGGAGAAGAGCCTATCGGAGTCAACCACTAATAAATATACAAAACGATATTGAATTAAAATAAATAATCACTATAAACACTTTCCCGGGTAGAGAATGTTTTCTCAAAACAGACATCACATGTTCTGAAAAATTTCCCAAAAAATCTGCTTATGTAATTTGCATCAGTGGAGCACCTGCTAGCTTATTGCACTGCTTTGAAAGTAGAAAACAGTGTCCAAAATTGTAATTTTTAAATTGAGACATTAATATTAAATATAGCATCGAAGTGTGGGTCTGGAATGAAATTTAATCAATTCAAAAGTAAATCATAATTCGTTAAATGGATAATTCGTGCAGGTACTCCAAATCTCGTTTAAGATTTCTGTTATTACATGGGAGTAGAATCTTATGCGTCCCCCTCATCTCATCCGCTGCCCTTTTGCAGTACCTTGGAACATGCTCTTGAAGTACCCATGTGACGCATTTCTCAGGTCGGCCGGCTGCGCTATGCTTCAGTTGTACGAATCGTGGTTAATTTTAAGTGTTCCAGTTGGGGAACACGGCGGTATTTGTCATGACACGGAAGCACGTGGACCTGTACCCACGAAATGCGGTACGCAACCCCTGTATTAACAACCTTCGCGTGTCTTACTGCACTGAAATATTAAGTGCTACTTCATAAATAATTTGAGTGGATCTATACGGACTAGGAACTTCTGCTGAGAGGTGGTTTGTTCAGAACATGTTTCCTTCCGAAGTTATATTTCATGCGCTGTCATGAATTGATTACGCAGTTTTTGGGTTTGCGTTGCTTTGTGGGAAATACCATATCTTTATGTAAAACCCTAGTCAGAAGCTGGTAGTCTATCGGTTTGGTTAAGATTTCGCGTTCACAGGAGTCCGCCATCGACCCTATTCTGAGCCTGTAGAATTCTGTTCACAACTTTAAATCCGATTTACTTAACAGGAATGTTAGTATTACCTACTCAATACATCATTGTCTCCTGAAATATCTCTTCCAATCTTGCCCATAACTCACATAGAGTAACTAAAATATGTCTTGATAGCCTGTATCCGTAACCAAAGATGACCCCAGTACCTAAGATTTCGAGTCAGAAGTCCTGATCACTACACTGCGACATATGGTAGAACTAGATTGGACGAACATTTTAATAATATCCGTTATAATACTATCCTTCCGCCGCCTTCCAGGTAGTTCACAATTATATATGAATTATATATGTGTGTGTCTTGCTTCTTTGTAGCTACATTTGAGCCACTAGTAACCTTGTTGATGATATAACTAGCGTACCATAACATAACAAGGTGAACTGTTAAAAATCGTAAAGTCCCTTGATATGTGGGCTTAATATCCTCTCTTCCGGACATCATTCATCTATCTTGGGTCCACATACGTTCCTTACAACACAAATTTTTGAAATATTTATATATTTACAATCATATTGTGGAAAACTACTTATGATAAAATGTTGTCTTAATTTATATTATATAAGGTTATCCCGAAAGTGTCTTTGTACAGCTGTGACAAACTTTTCAACAAATAATATTCGGGTGTTCAGGTCAAGGACGGTGAGAGGGTGGTCATGTAGCACGAATAAAGGAGATGAAAATGTATACAAAATTTTAGTTTGAAAACTTTAAGGTAAAAGGCCATTTGGGAGTCCTATGTGTACATGAATGTTAGAATGGCGACTTTTGAAGAAAAGGATTGTACGACACGACATATTAAAAGTCTGCTGAAAAGCTTTCTGGAAGCCTTTGTTGACACTGTGTGAATCAACTCATTTGTATGTTACAGTTAATAGCACCCAGCGACACACTAATATTGTTACCCTCAAGGAGACTGGTGTATGCGCTCTGAACTGTTACTTATTCGGTTTTTGTAGTATTGACCCTCGATCGGCACAATTGATATCCATTGATTGTCTGATGAGAAATAATGTTTTCTCTTGTCACGAAATTTGTTTATTTCTTCGTATATTGCTTTCGAATGCAACCCTTTGATTCCTGTTACGACAGTACGGTAGGCCTACATATAAAACCAATTATAAATATGAACCTGTTATCATGTTTCGAAACATAATATGCGCAGGTGGCCTTACTAAATAATTTAAGGCAATGCCGCGAGAAATAAGCAAGATAACATGTATACCAATCAGTCCTTTGAAGCCGAAAATCGTATAAATGTTATTTAAGAATTTAGTTCGTACCGCAAAGAAAGAACAGCACATCTTCATTACAGAGATGTACTAGAGAAATAACCGCTGTTTATATTGAGAATCATACGAAACAATAAATACAGAGTGAAAAGTTGTTGATTTTTGAAATAGGTGAGACATTTAACATTGAAAGATAAAGGGTTAATGCTAACCAGCTGTTCTGTGTTGCTGCATAAGAGACTGCACAGAATATGAAATTACTGTAAACTACTCCGAAAAAAAAAAAACTTAAACCTCATAAACTGTGTATTAATGCCTTAGGTGTTAAACGATCTTGTACTCTGAAAGAAGGTGCATGCAGTGGAGGGGTGTCATAACAGGTCTCGAACTTCTGATGTGATATAATACTTTGTACCAACATGAAAATAGTGATTTCCAATTATATGAACAGGTCCCAGTCCGAGAAAAGGATGGAAGGATCCTGCTCATAATATGTCGCCAACCTCCTGGAAAGGAGACGGCGTAATAAAGAAGAAGAATTACATCGAACAAAGAGATGAAATTGTATTTTAAAAGCATTAATTATAATTCTTAAAACAACTGTTAAGTCGTAAATAACATCCCTGAAAAAGGCTTTACGTGATCGAAACATGTAGTAATGTAATTGAATGTTGAAGTGTATATAACCCTTTTTAAGCCTAATGGTGAATGTTTGTCACACCTGCATTTTTAGTTATGTTACATGTGATTTTTAGTTTAAACATAGGTTATTTCCCTAAACACCGTTAATAAATTTGTTTTTGTAATGGTGAAGTGTAGTGCTTTCTTTGCGGTACGGTCTGTTTTATTATATTTTATTCAGACGAACTTCGGATTTAAAGGGTACAGTTAACTGGTTTGGTCATCCCGTGTTGGCTCATCTTTCCACCATGTGTATTCAAATGAATGTTTCTGATATTGCCAGCTGAATGTAGTACCTTGAAGTCTATGAGAATTCTCTTGTGAGTTGTACCCAAGAAGAGACCATAAAACGTAAATGGCAGAAACTTCGGTTTCCTGTTGCGTACCTTCTCAGACCACTCGTACAGTGCAGCCGCGGGTTCGAATCTCCTTGGGGAAAGGCTGTATTTATGTTGATCAGATTCTACATCCAAGTAGGTGTACTGATGCTTTTAATAGTAATTTGGAGCACATTAAAATGGTTTTACTAAGTACGTGACCCGAACATGAACGGAAGAATAATAATGTAGAAAGTAATTATGTCGAATTTGACGTAACCCGTCATTTGCCTACACGATCTGCAAAAATCACGGAATATCTCAAAATAATGTTTCCGTGCCAAGTTTTGAAGGGGGCGTCTATCGCATTCGAGTCCTTTATTTGGTAATGTTAGGATTATTAAATTAACGAATGTGATATAGGAGGATTATGTAGCACGCACGAGGTATCCAACCAATATGTTGGTTCTAAAGTCTCATGTGGAGAGACTACTAGGGAGGTTAATGTGTAGCTGATAATACGAAAGTGGGTTTTTAAGAAATGGGGGTGTGAGGATGTTGCTTTGATTGATCTGTATCTGGGTAGGGTCCATGTTGGTGTCTTGTCAACATGGTAAAGACATTTCTTAACAGGCTGAGTAACTACAAAGTTTTCAAGTAAAATGTTGTTCATCATATAGTTGAAGTTTGTCACTTGGTTACTTCATTTTCCAGCTGCAGTGTTTACGGTGTTAAATCGTCGCGAATGCATAGGTATGATGAAGAATATATTGCATTAATCAAGCCTGGCAACATTTGCGCAGCATCAGTCCTAGCTGGAGTATCATGTGACAAAAGACAGAGAAATATCTTAGACGATACCCACACTTTGATGGCAAAACACTCTAACAGTGGTTCCTGTAAGAATTGCCGGTGAGGATGAGTTTAAAAACGGCCAATAAGATTTCTTTTGTGAACGGAGAGGCGATTTTTAGGCTTAGTTAAAGGACACTAACTATAAATGTTTCAGGATGCTCCTATATCTGGCGATGTTGGTGGACAGATGTGTTACCCTCGGTGACTGGTAAAAATACAGTCCTATTATTATATGGAGGGCGCTGTCTTTGGCTCCGCAGGATGCTTGGTAGAGTCCACTTTGGCACCGTTATCTCACAGGGAGTGTATGCGTCAGACGGCTTGCGCGCGAGAAAGTTTGTAGTTCTGTGCTACTGTGCGGATGGAGTTTGGAGTAATTGTTGGGATGAGAAACCGGGGAAGCCCCGGAGGAAAAGTCCGTGTTGCCTAGACCACGGCCTTGCCCAACACAAGTTATAAATTCGGGCACCGCCGGGAATCGAACCCGGGATCCCAGGATTACAAGGCCTGTGCTCGTGCTAGCGAGCATAAAACTGGTAGTTAGTTACACGCGGCTTATATGTTATGTCAGTTAATGTTTGAAATTCTCCTAAACCAAACGAGATCAAAACTTGTCGTCAGTACGTAAAACTACCTGATCTGTACATCACAGTTGTGGGTCTGCTTCGTGGCCCTCTGAGGAATTTTGCTGAGCAGTGAATCACATAACACGCTCGTTCCTTACAAGCGATAAGTATCGCAACAAAATTACTGTTTATGTGTGCAACAACAAACGACAAACATGTTTTTGAAGAAAATATGTCACCACGATTATTACGTAATTGCTAGCGGAAGGACTTCCCCTTTTGCCGAGCAGGTCAAAGTTCACGGTTCAGCGTTCCGAATTTTGCTACGCCGCGTGTTTGAACGCTGCCCTCACTTTTAGCAACCGCTCACATAACCTGCTCTGGCACTGTTGCTGTGAATGTTTTATTTATTTGTTTTTCACAAATTCACAAATATGTTGTTTCATACGTTAAATTTTTGTGGTGATGTGTAAGATCAGGGACTATTTGAAATGTGTCCAAGTTTTTAAAAGACATTTCTGAACAACCTGGACGTAACATATGCCCACATTAAATAGTTGAAAAAAGTAGGCAACAAACTGTTTAGTTGTATTATGTGTCGTGGTCATTAGTCGTGGCCTAAAATAACGAAGCGTACAAAAGACCCACACTTTGTCTCGTTAACTAAAATATCAATTGAGATGTAGTTTTCCAAAACTTAAAGGTTGAATCTTTAGTTTTACTTCATAAGTACATGCAGGTGGTAGAATACATAGAATGTAAATTCGTAGCAGAGTAATTTTTCACCGAAACGGCGAAGAATAATTGGAAATACAGAACGATTTTTCATTTAGTGGAATGACAAAATTATAAAAGTATTCTTATATTTAAAAATTTAAAGAATGTAATCATTAACATAGTAATCAAAATATGTCAATAATCCTATTACAAATGAAAATGTTACATCAAGTTGAAGTGAGAAGATTAGCAAAACTTTCATTTCACCAGAATTCCGCTGTTCGTGTTGCAATGATGTATTTTCTGCCAACTTGCTCATTCCGGAGGCCACTAGCACAACATCATAGTAGCCGTCACCAAATTACGTGTCCAGGGTACAGTTACTTCATCCCCTCAAAATCACCAGTACAGCGTTGCTAGCTTCACTATGCTAAACTGTATTCATTCCCTGTAAGTGTTGCAACATTGTATGGTTTTGCTGTGACCTTGAATCATTCAATTTGGTGACGGAATCTATAATATACTTAATTAGTAATGATGCTTGTTTATTTTTGGTGATTCAGGGAGTAAGTTTGTGCTATGGCGATCGAGAGAATTAAGTGAGAAAACCGGTCAAAATGAGATAGCCCAAGTAATTAACGAAGTTCTTCTCATTAAAAGGATCGAGTGGAAACCGTGTTTTGTCATTAAAGCACAATACTTTCCGGGAGTGACGTAATGAGTTAAGTACATTACTGCTTAGTCGTCTTAAAGTTGTTTCTCCTCGTGCTATATAGTGACAAACTTTTTCATAACACCAAAACTACTTACTTGTTGGTTTTAAGTATCTCATCATGTAGCCGTCCGTCTATATGGACTTCATTTCTGACGAGTGAGTCAAAGACAACTGACACATTGCTACAACTAAATTAAACTCGAGTAGTTATTACGTAATGGGGCACGTAGTAAGGCAAGTTTTACAAAGGTTTAATTAGCTGTTTAACTTTTCACTAAATTATTTAACGAACGTTTGTATCCCAACAGCTCTGGACCATGACTAGCCAGTTTGATAAATGGATTGCGTCTTTTTCTTTCAAGAGTAAAACACACACTTCTGAACAGAGAGAAGCAGGAAGTGTTTGGAACTCTTTAATTCTCTGTATTGGTGCCAGTGGAGTGAACGTAACACGCTTACTTCTAGAAGTTGAGAAGTTCTGGGACCAGCAACTTCCATTTCACAGCTTAAAAATGAACGGGGAGAGAAGCCATTCTTAAAAGCTACGTTATGGAATGTCGTCAACTACAGTTTAAATATATTATATAAAAATTTAACATACAGTTATCTACTGCCATGAAATATTACAGTAGCATACGTTGCTGTTTCGCGTAATGTGTAATTTTGAATACAAGGAATGTTTGTTACTAACTAACTAACTAGATGGCTTACCGAACACGTGGGTTCATCACCGAATTAACCAAAGCCCTCCACCGGACCCTGTCCTGGGCCAACAAAATCCAGTTTCCTTCAACTCCTATCTCCCATAGATCCCGCCTGAGATTATCCTCCCATCTACGTCTAGGTCTCCCCAGCGGTCTCTTCCCCTCAGGCTTCCCGACCAATACCCGGTGCACACCTCTTGTCCCATCCATGCGCGCTACATGCCCGGCCCATCTCATTCTTCTCGACTTACTGGGGGAGGAGTACAGATTTTTAAATGTTTGTTACCAGCGTAACATTTTATATGCATTTAGAATCGCTCCAATATAAACGCCCCACGATTTAATGTCGTAATTTGATTTATTTTGAACCAAAACGTGTTTTCCCCGAAGTTAGCTCATATTTAATAAGCGCTTTCACGGAAAGAATCCCTACCGTTACTTTACTTCAATTCATCTCGAAGCTATGACAGTTTATTTTTCCCACCTCAGAAGTTTACACAGGCATACTGGTTTCGTTTATAATTTGAGGGAGATTGGCATCGATAGGTTTAACCAGACGTTATAGGGGGAGATAGTTTGACATAGGAAGACACTCATGCACGTGGAATGTAGCGTTCTCATATGACGATGTTCACCTGTTATTGATCGTGAAAAGCATGTTCAGAATGAACTGATCACTACCTTCTGTGAGTGTTAAGCGGCAGTATTAGTTCAGTTAAATTCTTTCTTTCACGAGAAATGATCGCATAGGGGGGAGGTCATG
The DNA here is from genome assembly GCF_977971745.1 of Zootermopsis nevadensis. Classification (NCBI taxonomy): domain Eukaryota; kingdom Metazoa; phylum Arthropoda; class Insecta; order Blattodea; family Termopsidae; genus Zootermopsis; species Zootermopsis nevadensis. The sequence continues at coordinate 12,932,817 of NW_028259152.1, read as the reverse complement.
TCTGTCCGCCTGTACCTTTGATTTCAGCAAATATTCTGACGGATTTTGATTAAACTTCGTATTGGGGCCCACTAAATTTTGCCCGAGGTAGTTTAATTTTAATAAGCAAACTATAAATGAAACGCATATCGAACATAGTGAAATTTGAGGTTCCGACGGCGGCGACTTCGATGGCACTGATTCTAAAAAAAATAATGTTAGCAGTGATATCTCAGGTAACTGTTGGATGTGATCTAAGGCCAGAAATTAGCCCGGTTACCATTGCTTTTTATTTATTATTTAGTGTTTTGTCTGACGACAGGTCGATATGAACAGGATCCTTCCATCCTTATCTCGGACTGGGACCTGTTCATATACGTTCTTGGCAGATGATCCAGAAGTGGTTTGCCATTGCCTTCTTCTGTGTGTGAATGGGATGCCACGGAGAAACCGGGGAAGCCCCCGGAGGAAAACTCTGTGTTGCCTAGACCACGGCCTTGCCCAACACAAGTTATAAATTGGGGCACCTCCGGGAATCGAACCCGAGACCCCAGGATTACAAGGCCAGCGTTCTAACCGCTAGACCACCGTGGCCATCATTTATTTATTTAGTGTTCTGTCTGACGACAGGTCCATATGAACAGGATCCTTCCACCCTTTTCTCGGACTGGGACCTGTTCATATACGTTCTTGGCAGATGATCCAGAAGTGGTTTGCCATTGCCTTCTTCTGTGTGTGAATGGAGTAATTGTTGGGATGCCACGGAGAAACCGGGGAAGCCCCCGGAGGAAAACTCCGTGTTGCCTAGACCACGGCCTTGCCCAACACAAGTTATAAATTCGGGCACCGCCGGGAATCGAACCCGAGACCCCTGGATTACAAGGCCAGCGTTCTAACCGCTAGACCACCGTGGCCATCATTTATTTATTTAGTGTTCTGTCTGACGACAGGTCCATATGAACAGGATCCTTCCATCCTTTTCTCGGACTGGGACCTGTTCATATACGTTCTTGGCAGATGATCCAGAAGTGGTTTGCCATTGCCTTCTTCTGTGTGTGAATGGAGTAATTGTTGGGATGCCACGGAGAAACCGGGGAAGCCCCCGGAGGAAAACTCCGTGTTGCCTAGACCACGGCCTTGCCCAACACAAGTTATAAATTCGGGCACCGCCGGGAATCGAACCCGAGACCCCTGGATTACAAGGCCAGCGTTCTAACCGCTAGACCACCGTGGCCATCATTTATTTATTTAGTGTTCTGTCTGACGACAGGTCCATATGAACAGGATCCTTCCATCCTTTTCTCGGACTGGGACCTGTTCATATACGTTCTTGGCAGATGATCCAGAAGTGGTTTGCCATTGCCTTCTTCTGTGTGTGAATGGAGTAATTGTTGGGATGCCACGGAGAAACCGGGGAAGCCCCCGGAGGAAAACTCCGTGTTGCCTAGACCACGGCCTTGCCCAACACAAGTTATAAATTCGGGCACCGCCGGGAATCGAACCCGAGACCCAAGGATTACAAGGCCAGCGTTCTAACCGCTAGACCACCGTGGCCATCATTTATTTATTTAGTGTTCTGTCTGACGACAGGTCCATATGAACAGGATCCTTCCATCCTTTTCTCGGACTGGGACCTGTTCATATACATTCTTGGCAGATGATCCAGAAGTGGTTTGCCATTGCCTTCTTCTGTGTGTGAATGGAGTAATTGTTGGGATGCCACGGAAGCCCCCGGAGGAAAACTCCGTGTTGCCTAGACCACGGCCTTGCCCAACACAAGTTATAAATTCGGGCACCGCCGGGAATCGAACCCGAGACCCCAGGATTACAAGGCCAGCGTTCTAACCGCTCTACCACCGTGGCTAAATACCATTGCTTTATGTGACCCAAAAGTGTCATCGGTTCTTATTGTTGCGTAACTTGTCATGACAATGACCTTAGTTCTCATTTTTGCAACAGTGTGTTGGAATAATTACCTCGGGTCAGATTCCTAGTTGCTAACAAAAACGCGACGAGTCCATAAGGTATTTTTCGCTCACGTTTGAACGTGAACACCTGAAGGCGTCAGGAGATTTGTCATTTAGCGTATTTATGTTTATATTTAGACGCGATGGCGGAGTGATATGGCGACTACACGCACGATTTGCAAATGCAGTTCACACCGATGCCTGTAAACGGCTTCACGAACCGCTGAACCCAAATCACATCCCCGCCTGATTTTGTACAATCGTGTCACTGATTAATTCGTTCATGCATTGAGATTATTGTGGGAATTTTATACCTCCAGAGATTATTTGCACATTGCACTACTGCGTCGATGTTGCGACGCCTTATGGACCCGTAGGCCTCACAACACAAGAACAATGTCGGCATATTCACCGCCTTGAGAACATCAAATCTCACATTACGCTACCAGGCTATAATCTGCCCTGGAAATTGCGCGTGAGAGAGTGAGAGGGGGATTTGTGCGCAGGTTAGAATGTTTGCAACAGAAAAGTCAAACAGAAATTATTGACTTATGATAAAATTACTTTACGAAGTAATGCTAGTATTTTTATACAGAGTGAGGCAGCGTTCATTTACATTTTAATTTACATCGTACTCTGGCGGCTTCGAGGAGGGCATAAAGCTAAGTGCTCTATAGCGTTCACCTAGAGATGACATTTTAGTTAACACGGATAAGTGGTCAGCTGTGCGCCGTGCGTTCGCCGAAGAGACTTTTCTTTTTAAATAACATCTCTGTCAGAGCAACGTAACGAATATTTTAAGGGCATTTTAACGTGGGAGACATTGATAGGTTCCTGTTCCCAACACCATCAAAGAAGTGTTTTAAGAAGTTTCGAACCGCAGCTTTTACAACAAACAGAAAACTGGAGACTGTGTCAGAAATGCACGGACACGGGAAAACATTGAAAGGATGCGAGCCGATATCGGTCACTGCCCGCAGACATTTTGTTGCCCAGAACGTGTCGGGCACCTCGCTTCGACGGATACTGCATTCTGACTTTCATTATCACCCCTACAAAATACGGATTGTGTAAAAACTGCCAGACCGCTTCAAGAAGAGTTTTGCGAGCAATTTGTTACCTTGGTGAACGTACATACAGATGTTACTCTTTGCTTTATATTGTCTGATGTAACTCGTTTTGAATTGACTGATTATGTTATCAAACAAGATATGTGGTATTGAAATCGCATTTGAAACCACTTCACAGTCAGAAAGTGTTTATTTTTAGACGCTTTCGTGACATTGGCTTTGCCATTGCTTGATTTCAACAAGATGGAGCAGTAGCATTTGCAGTTTGCAGTCTATGAACACTTTAAGGACTGTGTTTGGCATCGAATAATATCCCTCTATGGCGACATTTCGTGGCCAGCACGTTCGCCGATCTGTCTGCTTCCGATATCTTTGTATGGGTCTACTTGTAAAGCAAAGAGTTTCATACACGTCCATCAGACTTAAATAATATCAGAGAATTTCTGTTAAAGTAATGCCATTATCACCGGCCATGTTATTGCGCGTAATGGAAAGTTTTATCAGTTCAGTGCATCGTTATTGACGGACGACATCTGACGGGTGTTGTTTTTAAGAAATAACTTTGTTTTAATATTCCACAGTAACCATTTCACATTACTCTGAATAAATCTAAATAAATTATCGTTGACTAGTGTATCAATAAACAAAATTTTCATCCCTGAAGTATTTGTCTAAATAAGCCTTCCGCTATTGCACCCAAAATGCATTGAACACTGAAATAACCGGAAATAAATGTTGAAATGTTCTACCCACCTTTACTCGGGCAAATTCTAATCACGAAGATAAATGTTCAGGTTCTGTAAAATATAATTAATTTTATGATTATCTGAATGACTGTTAATTATATCGGATGTATCGACGAAGACATATTTGTATGTGGCTTTAATCTGTCGACAACGCTCAGGTTACATTTTATCACAACGTTTAGTGTGTTTTTTCCCATGAATATATATCGAATGCCGACTGAGCATACAGAAGTTTAAGAATAAGATAAACATTAAATGGAAGTGAGTGGTAATGTTCACTTTCTGGTTGATTTACCTCTATAAAATCTTTCCACATTTCTCCTGGGTTGGAGGCTTTGTGGCAAAAGATGAATACGTTCATGCGAGAAATGAACCCTGTTTGGTTGAGAAATGGTAGTAAAGCTGATCTGACTGCTTAACCGATACCACGTGGTACGAAGCGTGACTATTGTCGAAGTATCGTGTGTTATTAAGCTTACTGATACGGAAACTCTGTGGTTTATCTTCAAATTAATGTATGTGTAGATACAGTGTTCTGTCGTTCAGAGGTCTCCTTCCCTGTGATTTGGTCCCTGTCATATACGAATGCAATGCATTCCACTGCTTGCCACCGTTTCATGCATCAAGCGATCACCGTGCGACACCAGGACCATAAGTAACACGACGCTAATCAAAGGAATTACGTGTACACTTACGCATACCGTTGTCATAAGTAGCATATTCTTCTTACTTTATTTACTTTTGTTTAAAGAACGGCATTGGCAAAGAATGCGACCTTGAGGTAGCTTCTTCTTGTCAAGGAAAATGTAAGCAGGCTTAACCATTGTACGTTGTATATTATTAGCGAGAATATTTATCCATAAAATAATAGAACAGTCATTTACTGAAATGCATATTCTTAATGTTATAAGAGTAAACGACTTATTAATTATTTAAGAACAGTCTATTGGCTTTAAGTAATATTTTCATTTGTCAGCTGTAGAACATGGACCTATATTTCTAACATTATGACACTTTTATCGTCAAAATATTATTCAGTATTTGTATTATTGTTTTATGGTCTCGTTCGCTACTTCCTGTGTGTTGGTTGAGGGGGGGGGGGATGTTGTGTTGTGCAGGCCACGATTGTACGCTGTGGGATGCCGTTGTAGGGTCAGTGAACATATCATCGAACAAAGGTTATCGAAGAAGAATAAACTAAGCGACACCGTATAGCTGTACTACCATTTTTGCTGCAGTCTAAGTTTTATGGAGACAAGATTGTTACTGGTGATTGAGGGAAGAAGTGGTGGTGGGTTATTTTAAGGTTCTACTTCAGTATTCGTTTACAGAACCGCAGGACTAACACGAGACGGGGCACACCGCACCCTTGTACAGCAAGGCGCGTTGCAGTAAATATAAACAGTTATGTTCCCGTCAAGGGGTGATGGGAGTGTGTAGTTCCTGTACTGTAGTACATAAATACAGGCATACAAAGGAAGCGACTCACGGTCTTCCTTGGGCAGTTAATGAATTACATATGTACATATTACATTGTTCATACCGTAGAACTCCAGAGCTTAATTTCAGTTTTACATTTTGTTGTTGTTTGTTTACAAGAATATTGTAATAGAACACGTGAAACAGCGCTAAATATTGAAGGAAAGAGACAACGAACGAGAGGTGTAATACGAAACAATGGAAGTGCATTACATGCTTTCTTTTCACGAAAATGTGTGATTTGAATGCGTGGATAGGCAAACCATCTCTCACAAAATCAAGCAAGTAGCTTTTGTTTTGGATTTTAATTATCAGGCTTTATCTGGTCTGGTCTAGTTCATTTTCTAGTGGAATATTCCTCTTGAAAATAAACGGTAGATGATTTGTTTAATATCTTCGTCCCTTAACCTTTCCATCCTTTCGTGTTTTTATCTGCTTTATTCTTCTCTCAGGTATTTCTCATCCTTTGCGTTTGTCCATGCTGTATAAAGTGTTACGTACGAACAACAATTTAAAGATGACGGCAAAAACTTTCTGTAACTCCGAGGTTCTGACCCGACTGGGAACCTTGAGTTTGTCTGCTACACAGAATTGTTCTTTCCCAGATCGACTTATTATCTGCCCTTTGAGGATAGGGGAAATCATGTACGATAAAGACACGGTTTTTCGCCGTCCAAGTACGCTAATGTAAGTCTAATTATCTTATAAAATAGCACAGATCGGCTGTTGTAACCGATAACATTAGCCTTGATGACAGGAGTCTTGAAGCTCTTAATATGGTCGCACAAGAAATGCACGTAGTTTTTGAGGGACTTGTTTGTTGTTTGAGAGAATAATGAAATATGTTACGAAAAAGTAAACAAACAAGATGAAAGAGAACCAGAAGGAAACACAGACAGACCTGGAAAGAAAGTGATAATAGATGAATAGAGTGGAATTATTCTATAATCGAAGTGAGAAACTGGAGAGAAGTTTGAAGATCTTATACACCTCTACTGAAGTTAAGTAGCAGGCGACAGCAAGTTGAGTTACCCAATACTGATAGATTTACATTAAACGAAATTATCTTTATTGTAAATATTGTAGGCCTATATTATGAGTCTGTTATGTCGTTGGTATGGCAATTCTCTTAAGGAATTCTCGGCCTTAGGATTTGCATTGCTGAACTTTTTTTTGGAGCCGGAAATGGAACCCTACAGACGTTCGACCGATTCGCAGTTTAATATTATTTTTAAACAGGTCGGTCACCCGCGGGTCCCATTAATATTATTATAAAGTCGTAGTTTTTTATATAGTTTATCATAAACATTTGCATTTTCAGGAGTAAATTATTTTTATATATTTGATGTTAACCATACATACAAGATTGTGAATATAAATTATCATTCAGACAATTTTGTAAATTAAACTGCCTCGTGAATTGTTAACTATTTTATTTTCTCAGCTTGCCGCTTATGATATATTTCAGAATTCAGCAAATTTAGGGTGCAACCAACTTGAGAAGGAAGATGAGGTCCAACTGTATTTATTTTCAGACCTAAGGAGTGAGAAAAATTTTGACGAATATTTTTGAAACCAATTATTGTAGATGATAATGTCAGCGAAAATGTTATTGTGTTTAGGGATAATAATTTTTTCTACGATAACATGCCTGTTCTGAATGTGAAGAAAGTAAGTTGGTATATTGACGAAATATATACAGAAGATAAAGAAGGAAGTACAAAAGGCATAGAAAACAAAGATAAGAACAGGATAAATCTGGTGTAAGTGTGTATATTATCTTATGCGGAAGAGGTACCTGTGTTAATCGTAAATATGTCTGAAACTGGAGGAGGTGTGGTTAAAGGAAGTTCAGGACTTTTGGATGCCGTTATTAGCAGGTTTTATTGTTATTTCTGTTTTAATCCTTTTACTTTCCAATTCCATGTCACTGATGTGCAAAACAGTGTTCTATCTTGCAAGTGAACCGCTAAACAGGGCCCTTCGTCTGACATGGCATGAGATGTGTTCACAAGGTGCCAGATTCGAATCTAGACATGGCCATCGGCTATACTGACGTGCTTTAATCGCATATCCAGTCGAATTATGTATAAAGCACGCCACGTCTGTACCATTCCAATTCCTAACGTATATATTCGTCATTCGTAATTATATATTTCGTTTGATGAGTTGTAGGTACTACTCGGTATTCGAACAGTGTCCTTATGTAATAAACATTAAGCCGTTGTTCTTGACGTTTATTTATTGAAAATACAAATCTGCGTCGAGATTTCAGACTGTCAAAGTAATGCATTGTATTAAGAATGCCCATGCATAGATTCTAACGACAACCTCAGATTTATAATACAGTGTGTACCATATAAAAGGCAACCCAACATAAAGCACGTTCTTTGCTCGCCGGCTCACTCACTCTGTGGTACACAATATTCTTTGAACAGTTGATTGTTATTGGCTCGGCTGTTAATTCGTTATGGAACCCGAAGGTTCATTGCCGTGTTCACAAAAGCTTGCCACCGGATTCTATCCTGAGGTAGCTGCATCCAGTTCGCTTCATCGGTTCCTACTCCCTAAGGTCCATCTTAACGTTATCCTCCCGCCGATACCTAGGTCTTCCCAGCGGTCTCTTCCCTTCAGGCCTCCCAATCAGTACCTTGTAAACACCCCTCCACCATGCGTGCTGCAAGTCTCGCCCACCTCATCCTCCATTATTCAATGACCCTCAGAATATCAGATGAGGAGTAAAGGCCGTGAAGCTCATCATTATGCAGTTTTCTCAATGATTCGTCTTCCTTCCTTTAATGTCCAAATATCCTCCTCAACACTCTGTTCTCAAAGACCCTCAATCTGTGTTCCTCCGTCAAAGTGAAAGACCTACTTTCTCACTCATATAGCACAACTTACAAAGTTGTACTTCTATTTATTTTAATATTTAGTTTTTTATATGAGACCCGAGAACAATATATTTTGGACTGAATGATAGCAAACATTCCCTAAATTTAATCTGCTCTTGATTTCGTCATACCTGTCATTCTGACTTGTTAGTGCCGTCCCCAGGTACACGAATTTTGTCACATTTTCGAACGATTTATTAACTGTCCTTATATTCTGGTTCTGCTCTGAATTCTGATGCCGAGACATGAACATATACGTAGTCTTTTCTGCATTGGTTTCTAGACTAGCACGTGCTGTGCTACCGATAAATTACAAAACATGTTCACCCCTCTTATACTTGTATCAAGATACCTCCTAGATCTTCCTTGACGTGTACATCTCGAGGCCAGCCAATCGAAGTGCGGAACCGGTAGATCATGAAGCGTTTCGCCCTTCATTTCCGCTCTTACTGCTACGTATCTTAGTCTCAGATATTTTGCCTCCAACATAATAGACTCTGCCTACCTCCGCCTTGACACTCCGCTCAAGGTCACTTTTGTTGCTAGGTCGCTGCTCGTAGCAGTTACACGAAAACTGCGCAGGTACCAACATGGCAGAAGGTGTTCATTCTCGAACATTACTTTACATCTGCTGCTGTTCTTGAAGCATCTGGCAGTGCGTGTCCTGACGAATTATCGAATAATACAACAGTACATCGACTAGCAACAAAATTTCGGGACACAAGAAGTGTTTGTTTGTTTTCGAGAAGTGCTCATCGAGCAACAGGAAACTGAAATTACGGCCATACAACTAGTATAATTCAAAATTATTGTAGGTTTCGTCGTTCTATGGCAGAATACATCTGTGGTTGGCTGTTAGAGGAGGAGGTTCGAGGAAGTGCCCAGTAGCGTGTACTGAGTGAAAACTTTGGTGGTACAGGCATGTGAGTCCCCAGTGGTAGATTCGAGCCGAGTGTATACCTAGTTTCCCGCAGTTGGTTAGTGTATTCAGACGCATAAGGTGCTGATTTGCTGTATGTTTACATATGTGAAGGTTTCCTAGCTGAACAAATAAATTAAAACTGTCGAGACATACAGGTATACTGTTTTTATGACACGTGCACAAAGTACTGCGCACCAAGTCGGCTTCGTATGAATGTGGACTGACGTGCAGTCACAAGAAAGTCTGTCATCGCCGAGGGCTTCCTCGACTGCTGATTGATACTTTCATCCCCCATAGGATTTGAATAGTGAAATGGCGTCTCTCAAAATGTTGGAGAAAATGTTTTGTAGGCTACCTGACAATTTGTGTGCAGGCCTATTAGAAATCTATTCAACCTGAAACTTTTCATTAAACTCACTGAGTTAGTGTAATTATTAATATACCGTAACATGTAATCGGTGCAGTGAGCGGCTACTTGTTAAAACCGCGGCCAAGCTGTTAGCACCATGATTCATAAGCGGGAGATTCCAGCTTCTTTATCGACCCAGATACCCGCTACACTGACTCATTCTTTGTGGTTCTCCTCAGTTCCAGGCAAATGGCGGAATAGTATTTTAAATTCGGCCACTACCGCTTCCTTACATATCCTTCCTGGTTAATTATTTATTAACCATCGAATCATCCGACGCTGTCTGACCTACTGATGGAGTCTTAAATAAACAGCAACAAATACATTAGAAAGGCCTTCACATGAATGATAAAGTTCATCCTTATCACATCGCTTCCTGAAGTCGATTGTGGTCTAGGGTTACAGCACCTGATGTCTTTTACGCTCTTTAGACATCGACATTCCGATTTTTTTATTTTGTTCAGTAGTTTGATTGTCTAAAAAATTAACAGTTATAAACATTTTGTAGTAGTCCACAATCGTCTTCGAAAACAGATTATATATTCTGACTCCGTGGTGCAGAGTTCTCCTTGAGGAAGTAATAGTCGCTTAGTTAGTCAACAGATTTCCTCATTATGCCACTGAAAGTCTTATAATATTTGCTTAAGTTTAAAGTCATGAAGACATGTTCGGAAGTGATGATAAAATTACATTCGTTCATAATCTCGGCACTAGGTGGAAGTGAGTATTTAGTTTGATGATCTGGCTGTTTTGTCCCTTGAGGAAAGGGTTCCCAATGTCCTTTTGTCAGGAGAATACTAACCTAAATTAATTTATACATTTTCTGCACATTAGATGTAATGATTATACAACCATGACTCGGTATCCAATACCTAATTTGTGTAAACGGGGTTGAAGGTGAGGTTGACATTGGAGTTCAAGACATTTAATACCGTGCGTACTTACTCTCAGTAAGTTACTTAAATATGCCTAATCATTTCTCAGAAGTAGACTACTACTGTGTCTGCTGCATGTCAAATTGTGCCCGTTCTAATAGACATCGATTCTTATATATTAATATTTTACTAAGGTAAACCTGTCATTATAGATTTCGATTCAAAATGGACGGATAATTACACCACGTTTAAAAGTTTCAACTGTGCTGTAGATACAGTTTATTAGCACTGTTAGTGGTGCTGGTTTCTTGACGTCATCCACTTCGCTGTGGTGCGCAAACGTTATGTAATGTAACCAAGAGGAATGTAGTTATAACTTCTGAACAGTCACGTGAAAATTTCTGGAAAGGCACGTGGGAAAAGAGAGGTGTTTCGTCTCTTTGTAGTAAGGCGAATAAGGAAAAGGAGCCACTTTGATTAGAAGCTGTCTAATCAAGATTAATAAATTCACCTTTTGACCTCGTTTTTATCTTTGTATGGTGTAGACCAAACCTTCGGGTGAATATTATCCGATTTCTTTTTCATATAGAGGACTTAAATATCACATGAACACGTAATTTTTAATTATCGTTTCAGTACTATGAGATTAGAACTTATGCAGTGGATCGAACGAAAAATCATGTCTTGAGGTGTTCCCCATTGCAAATGCCACGTGATAAAACTATATGAAATTAAATTTACTTCCATTTAATTAAATATCCGCCCAGTCAAAAATGTTTAAAATTAATTTCGATGACCGTAATGAGCGATATATTTTATTTTAAGAAATTGTTTCGTGTGATGGGCCGTTTCTCATAAATACAGAAAGTAAACTTCGATTTGATATTTATGTAAAGTGAAAATTTATCATTTCTTTGTTGAACCGCGTAATTGATTACGCCACCTGTCTGTGGCCACAGAATTGCCGGTATGAGATTCTTTTTATTCATCTTGATATACATTTACAAATTTCCTTCCACTTGTGCTATATGTAATTTAACAAATTCATATCATCAACGTTTTTATATCATTATCTGTTGTATTTTTGTAACTGTTTCTGACATGTCAATATGGCTTATCATCTTCCCGCAGACTGTTTGGACTTAATAATGGCTGTTGCGTCATAGGCCAACTGGAATTCCTGTTTACAGTGAGAAATGTATCTTCATTAAATTTGTAAATCTTTTAAGCAGTATTAGACACCGGTTTTCAGAATTTTTGGTGTCGTATTCAACTTGAAATAGTGACAAAAAGCCACACGATATACAAAACCAAACATAATAATTGTAGATTTCTGTCTTCTGGGTTATTGCGCTGTGTAGTCTGGTCGATGTTAACCAACGTTTCAGAGGTCATACTGCCTCCGTCATCAGGGCGATGAATCGCCCTGATGACGGAGGCAGTATGACCTCTGAAACGTTGGTTAACATCGACCAGACTACACAGCGCAATAACCCAGAAGACAGAAATCTTCATATTCACCGCTGTGAGAACCTCAAGTCTTACATAATAATTGTAGCTAAAAAAAACTGGATGTCAAGGATTTGAAACATACAAGGCGGTTTTTATGGATACTTACTTTAACAACCTGCAAATAAAGTGTTAAAGTTTGCTGCATTCTTGTTCCATTGGTATAATTGTGACTATTCATCGGATACTACAAATGACGAAACAAGTCTCATATTTAATTCTTCTGAACACAATCAAATATATCAATTACTCCGATTACAAACTGTTATGCGTCTTAGCCATCAGTGAACTATAAACGTGTGTACAAATTACTTCAAACTAATATTAGTTAATTTGTAAGTAAAGTGAATGCCTATGGTCTTTATGATTCGATTTTGATTCCCTTCAGGGGAAATTTTTCTTCTTCACCGCGTCAAGACCGACCAAAGTTCGATTCGTGCCCAACCAGAGGATAACGAGGGCCCTTGCCGCAGGGGCAAGGTGACCTGAGTCTGAAGTGTTTCTCTTGTGCTTTGCGAACAACTAATTCTAGCAGAAATTACTGTGGCCCCGTTCGGCCAATACGCCTTGCCATTTGTCAAAAGATGGTTTTCAAAGCTGGCTGACAGAAAAATTCTTCAGAAAGATAAAAGATTATGGTGATATATAGCACTTGTATATTAATGCCATGTTGGGGACACGTGCTTAACCTCTTCAACTGCTCAGGATTTTGCCGAAAACAGTATGCGAAGAATTGATACAAACAGTGAGTGAAATCATATTACCTTCCTTTGGTGGAAACATTGCATATAAAAGGGGAACTTCCATCTCACCCGGTGTTTCGACCCAGAACAAAGTAACTTATGGCTGTATTTGTGCAGACAAGGAAAAATTAATATTTCATGACTACGACCTTCTGAAGTTCATACCAACAGTTTCCTTCGGTGGGTGACAATACACGACAGAATATTGATTGTGAATTAATATACAGCAAGGAACTATATTTGAAACGCTGCGAAAACAAAGCACAGAGTATATTTTGACATGGCTTTGCCACAAGGGAAGAATGCTTGTAGCATTTAGCTGACTTTGCTCCAGAGAAGAGCGTCTTTCCGCTCCGATGGGCATGCACTTACGCCTCATTTAGCACTAAACCACTGCCCTGCCATGCACGCCATCTGCTAAAAGACGGCGCTACATATTGATCGGACTTCCATGACGACGCATTTCTCGCTCTCTTACGACGCCAAGTGGACGCTTAGGGTCGAGGGGGGATTGCCCATAGGCGTCATCACTGACGAGTTTGTTGGAACAGGGCGATAAAACTGTCACGCCACTGTTCACATGAACATTGAGATATCTCCGGAAAATTCGTCCTGCGGATAACAGGGAATATTTCACTGTTGTCAACCGTAGGCCTGTACTGGCAGTTGTTTTCAGTAAACGGCAGTTTCTTATCTGTTGGGTTTCTGTTTACAGTGACTCAACCGCACAGTTGGGTAAAATTGTTATATAAATGTAGCTAGTAAATGCTTTGAAAACGTTTTAAAGTTCAGATACATGTAAAATATGGTATCACGTCAAAATTGCATGAACCAAGAAGTTCAATTTTGGGAATTCTGTTTTGCATATGAGGGTTTTTGGGCCTTCTTGTCTGTTGTACATAAATGTAAGGATTACAAAACTATATATGAAGATTTCTGTCTTCTGGGTTGTTTCGCCGTGTAGTCTGGTCGATGTTTATCAACGTTTCAGAGGTCATACTGCCTCCGTCATCAGGGCGATGAATCGTCACACTGATGACGGAGGCAGTATGACCTCTGAAACGTTGGTAAACATCGACCAGACTACACAGCGCAACAACCCAGAAGACAGAAATCTTCATACTCATCGCCCTGATGATGGAGGCAGTATGACCTTTGAAACGTTGGTTAACATCGACCAGACCACACAGCGCAACAACCCAGAAGACAGAAATCTTCATACTCACCGCTGTGAGAACCTCAAGTCTTACAAAACTATATATAATTTTGTCTGTTTTGTGAGAGTGTAAAACTTCCTCTCACGTTAAAGGAAAAACATCGATTGAGTGACAGGAGTCTGAAGAAAACTGCATTTTGAGGAGATTCATAACTTGTACTCTTCGCCGTATATTATTGGAATGATAAAATCTTGAAGGATGAGTTTGACGGTGCATGTAGCACGCATGGATGTGATAAATGCGTAAGTGCATTTTGGCTGGACAAGCCTGAAGGAAACAGACCTCTATAAAAAGCGTGAAATTTCTTGACTAGCTGGGCGATTTAACTTGTTTTGGGGGACTATGTCAGGACGCCTCATACCCTATAATAGACGCCGCCAAATTGTATGCTTCAAGGTCACATCAGAATCGTACAACGTTGAAACACAAACAGTGAACCGAGTACATTGACCAAAGCCACTGGTTCTTCAAATTTAACTCGCTGCGGTAATTAACAGCATGCTCGTAGGCTTAGGAATGTCTTGCATTTATCGGTTGTGACAGTGTGCGACCTACTTTCTTTCCGAAAAGCTAATGCCCCAGCTACTTAAAATGCTGGCTTCTAAAAAGACTGGAGGTGTTATGAATAGCGTAACCGGAAGAGAGTATTGTTCGACGGTGAGGTGAGGACAGGACTTTCAACTGACAAACTTTAATAAACACTGAGTCTGCGACAAGAGAAAGATAAATTTTTGTTTGTGTATTATTCAATTCCTAGACCTTTAAGTTTGTCCTCAGAACGGACACAGTTTAAATCACATTTAACCTATAACAACAGTTGTGTATTAAATTCGATTAATTCTTTCTACCATTTAGTTCAGGATATATATGTATTTCCGTTTCTTGCACAAAAACGAAAATATACAAACTATGTTACTTGTGTGTGTGTATATATATATATGCGCTCTGGTCTCTCAATTTAAGTCAGAGTGGATATTGAGTGTATTTGACAACAAAGTGTTGAGGAGAATATCTGGATTCAACGGATTCGAACAGTATAAGAAGTTTAATAAATTGTTCTCTTCTACAAATGTTGTTAGGATGATCAAATCAGGAGGTTAAAATGGGCGAATGATGTGGATGTCGTGAGAAATGTACACTGTTTAATTGGGAAAGTTTGAAGAAAAGATGTCTCTTAGGGACGTAGATGAGAGGTTATTCTAAAAATGGATCTTAAAAAATGTGTCGTGAAAGATCGGACTGGAATCATGGGATTTAAGATGTCTAGTTGTGGTGTCTTGTGAACGCGATTAGTAATCTCCCATTTCCATAAAAGGTAGTAACTTTCTTGGCCTAATTTTCTATTGTAGTTTTCTGTTACGCGTAGTTAAATTTCTCTCATGAAAGTCAAGCGATAGAATTTCAACGTTTACTGTTCCCGATGATATTTTGGACGTTAGATGGGTTGAACACTGTCATTACTTATTTTACACTATTCCTGAATTTGGTGTGAGTACCATAGACAAGTATTAAACTTTTGAAGCTTGAAGCTCATGTAAATAATATTTAAAAATTCAGTTCCTTCCGGAAATTAAACACATGTCCATTATAAAGTTTGTCATTGCTGTTTAGGGAAATGATCACTGTTCTGAGACACCTACGAAACCTATAAATACACTTGTGGCCAAAGAACTAAGTTATTGAATTCACCCCCCCCCCCCCCCCCCCCCAATGGAGACCTGTGACGATTAGAAAGAATTTGAGCATCGATTTGAACGTTCGAACTTTACGTTCTTGGAAAGAGGTCTCTGCGACACACCGAACTTTTAAGGTACAGTATTATCACTCCATTTTAGATGGCCCCGAATTTGAATTCCGATGTTTTAGATCGAAATCAGTGAAAAAGTAATGTAAACAAGAAATGTGAGCATCACTAGATGACCAGCGATGAATTTCATCGAATCTTTCAAGGATGTTATCGTATCGTATAGGTTCTGCGTATCCCAGTTTGAAAACCAGTGATTTGTATAATGCTGTGTAGGAAGATTTGCATGTGTTTGCTTGCTTGAATGACTGCCCATCCAACAGAACACGCTGACAATCATTGGGTTTCCGGTTTCCTCTGTGTACACGACTGTGTGCGCATGCTTTTAACACGCCTTTCCCCTGACATCAACGTTTGTCAGCCATGTTTTGTGGACTAGCATGTCTTTATCACCTGCGTCATTTAAACGAGTCCCCTTTCCCCTCGACTTCACGTAAAGGTGTGTTATCAGACGCCAGTAAAGAAACGTGCATTTCTAATAATATGTTTTGCCAACATTACAAGTGTTCAAACAGTCGCAGTATTGCCATTTTATACGTATGTATTATGATTCCATGAATTTTGCATTCTGTTTTACAGCTTCTTAACATCGAAGTGCAGGTTCAGTGACATGTATGTTTGTTCATGTTACTATTTTCGACATGACATAAAATAGGACTATGGAAATAGTGCAAAAAAATGAACAATTGTAAGTGTAAGAGCCCTTTAGAATTGTAAGATAATTTATGCCTTTACGCTTTATAATGGAGATGAATCAGAATTAAAGGAATGTTTTTATTGTTCTAAAGGTCGTGTTGTTCATAAGACTTTGTAGATTTTTTTTTTTAAAAAAAGATACGGATAGGTAAGCGAAATGTTGACCTGGGCAAGCCAATGTCGTTGGAATATGATATGAAATGCTTTGGAATTTGTTGTGTCACTGTTTCGTATCGGGCTCTAGCAGTTCTCCAGAATCCACTAGATGGCAAGAGGCTTGGATTTTCTATAGCATCTCATGTCACCTGATGAAGGACGTCGCTTGCCTCTTCTGCCGTCTACATCCATTTCTCTTAAAATTCTATTAGCCATCCTGTCATTTGAAATCATGTATTCTCAGCTACTGTAAACGTCGTTAAACAAGCTACAAACGAATAAAGCATACACTCGAATTGCTTTCGTTTTATGTATTTCTTATGAAAATGTGTTAAATTTACAAACGTAAGGTTTTTTGTCATTGTATTTCACCTTATAACACTCGATATAATATTTTCAAGTGTTCGTTGATATCGAACTACGTGTTTCGACTAAAAAGAATCATCAAATTTGTTACAGTGCTCTTTAGCGATGGTGGTAAAATAGGAGATAAATTAATCCACTGGCGGTATGTTTTATAAGCAATGTATGTTAAAATCGGTAAAGTTGTTGATAAGATGGTAGAATCTACAGCAATGTCATGTTATTTATATTCTTGTGTTTCTGTGTTTTGGTGTGTTGGTTGTTCAGTGTTGTAGTACCGTACTAATCTGTAATTTTATGTTGGCCTTTTGTCGGGCAAAGGGGAGAAGGAAAGTGCAGGAAGATAAATTAGTGTGGGAAGTGAAACAATGATAGCAATTCTAGTGACGTAATACGGAGGAAAACGAACTTTTCGTTACCATGAGACACGGAGCTGATGAAATATTACCCAAAACGTTCGCAATTTCTTCGCTATACTTTTGAATGCTTCTGAGACATTCATATTTAAAACTGATTAACTGTACCGAGAGCTGAAAAGGCTAAATCCTTGCACACACATTCGGTTTCTTTTTTGATTTCCATGTTCCTTTTCTCTCGCTTATTTCCAAAATCAGTTGATCGATTTTAATTCTACTTTGCATGAATATCACAGCAAAAAGAAGCCATAACAGTTTTGAAATTCTTAAATTTCCCGTTAGCTGTTATACCAACATAGCGGACCTGCGATCTTGAGATGAGAGCAACACTAGCGCCATTACTAGCTTCGTCTCTCAACAACGTGCAGTGTATAATTAGTATAAATTTGATACAAAAAGTTTTTGAAAAAAATCTTAACATTTACAAACGTGATGATGGCACAAATGTGAGGGTTTTGTTTGACGTATTAAATGTTTTGGAATGTGCTCTAGCAGAAATTATACTTTAAAGTGGATCACTATATGGTGTAATTGAAGGTATTCTTAGAATTTATTGTGTACAAATTGCATGCATCTTGTGTTAGGTATTTATATAGCCGCCATTGCATTATGTAGAATGCTCCCTAAATAGTACCGTTATGTCCCAGTTTCATTTGAACTCTATGTCGTATATACCTATGTGAATGTGAAATTTGCATATCGATGAGAGATCTGACTATCTATCGGCGCTTGACATGCCTCTGTCTACAGAAACATTGATTCATTGTGCCGAAATTGGCAGCCGTTCTGGTCGTCATAGTAGTAGTAGTTGCATTACCGAAATGCTTTGTGATAACGAAATTGTCAGTGCTTTTCGTGCTGTTACTATGAATGTAACTGTAGTAGGTCTGTAAAAACTGTCTGTTTTGTATGAGGAGAGCCCATTCTACGTAAAATAACAGCTCAAAGCTTCGTTACATAGTCCGAATATTTTACAGATGCTGGTTTTGCGATGTGAGATACTATACCTTCGTGTCCTAGATGTTAGTTACGTACATAAAATCTGTTGTTGCAAAGCTGAGCTTAATCCTGTTACAGTTGGTTCATTAGTTAAAAGGCGGAAAGACACGCATTGGCAACATGGTGATCTGATAAGCCTGCTGGCCTCACTTTTTTATTATTATTAGTGTTCTGTCTGACGACAGGTCCATATGAACAGGATCCTTCCATCCTTTTCTCGGACTGGGACCTGTTCACATACGTTCCTGGCAGATGATCCAGAAGTGGTTTGCCATTGCCTTCTTCTGTGTGTGAATGGAGTAATAGTTGGGATGCCACGGAGAAACCGGGGAAGCCCCCGGAGGAAAACTCCGTGTTGCCTAGACCACGGCCTTGCCCAACACAAGTTATAAAATCGGGCACCGCCGGGAATCGAACCAGAGACCCCAGGATTACAAGGCCAGCGTTATAACCGCTAGACCACTAAAAAAATGGTAAATCTGAGGCAGTCCGATATTGTTAAGTAGTTCCAAATGTATAATCTCTAGGTAGTTCGTAGTCATTTGGGCTAGGGCGACAGGGCGACATTGTCGCTCAGTATCTTGAATAAATACTTGCGTTGTATTTGTAGCGTGCTTATAATATTTATTTTAAGTATACGTGTCGTCTGTAATGTTGCTGTTGTCAAATGGCATTCAGTAGAAACGCACTGCAGCATGGGGCAGACTGTCTTACAAACATTGTTTCTGTTGTCTGTCTTGTTTCTAATTTCCTTTTGAATATTTTAGTGTTTTGTTTTCAAAGTGCAAAAGCCTCTGCATTCCCCTGAGGGTCGGATCCGACTGTTGGTAACACTACCTTAAGATAATCAGAACTTTGATACAGTTTAATAATTTGTGTACGCGATAGCTTTCTAGCTTCTTGGTTTATTTCATTACATTTTATCTACAACTTGGATTCTTCATATGTATTCATAGCATTTGTATTGTCTGTCTGAGCGGAGAATTGACTCGACCTTGAATCGTGTTGAATACTGTCCTAAAACATTGTCCCTTACTAAATATGTTGCCGCGGTCGGAGCAACATGATATTTGATACATGGGCGTGTTACTACTGACCCGATTAAGATAACAAATTCTATATAAAATATGAAGTACTAAAACTAGTAGATTGAGACAAAACTCTAAAAATTTAGAAAACTTAACTGTGAACTAAGAGTCAGCTGTTTGTATATCGGTTTTTATATAGCGGCTCTGCGGCTGTGCAGAATGGTTCTTCTGTTTAAAGGTGGAGACAGTTCTCCACTCGGACAAACAGTAAAGATGGCAGTCTGCCTCTTCTGAATGTGCTGTCACAGAATCCGCCTGATGACACTGAGGTCTTTTACGAAATACCTCAAGATAGTAACGTTACAGAAATTGTCCTCTACCTTCGTATATAAATCCAACGAATTAGCCATTTGGTTTGTTGTATGAATGCTTATTTATTAGTGTTGCAACACTTCTGTAGTAATTTGACGTGTAAGTAATTAAGGGGCTCGACGTAAAACTTTCATGTTTACTTCGTGAACTGTGAGAAAACTTTTTTCGCTTTCTAACTCCATCGTCTCCTATTGTCTTCCACTTGCGCCATTTATATCCTGTTTTGAGCAAGGATTGTCAGTGGCGAACTAACAGACTTCCCTGGTGACGTAAGTAAACATGCAGCGTCTCCCTTGCCGTCTCTGCTCCCCTGTAGAATCATCATACGATGGTTCGTGAGCGCCCTTGAAACGAAATCGGCAATCTTTGGTAAAACGGGGTGTAACGAAGAAGTCGTGTGGTTGAATTTTGAGGACATCAATTTAGAATTCAACTGGACCTTAGGGCTTATTCGTTTTATTACTTATAATTTTTCCTCTTTAGACAGCCTTGTTGTTTTATATAATGCTTTAATTAGGTCAAAGCTTGAGTATGCCTCGGTCGTTTGGAATAATCTTACACAGACAGATTCTAATAAATTAGAAAATATCCAAAGTAAGTTTGCCAGTTTGTGCAATTACCGGTTTTTTCAGTTTAATATTACACGTAAATACGAATTGATTTTAACTACTTTAAATTTTAGAACACTTTATTCCAGACGACGACATCTCAATGCGTTATTTCTTATTAATGTATTTAAGGGCAAAATAAATTGCCATTCCATTATGGACACTGTTGGTTTACGTGTGCCGGCGAGGCAAATAAGAGAATTTTCTACTTTTAGTGTGAGCAGTGCGCTAAGACATAGTCTTTCATCCAGGTGCGTCATCGCTGCAAATGACGTATGTAATTTTTTGGACATATTCAGCATAAACATTGTCTCCCTTGAGCGCACGTTCTGAACAAGGGAAATGATCTAGATAGGTTGTCTTGGTAGATGATCTAGCTTCGTTATCTGTTTTTTTATATTTCTTTAACGTTTTACAATTATATTAGTGTTCCCTAGGTGGATTATTTGTTTTTATTTCCATTTCTTCATTTTTTGCTCTGTGTTAATATTGTTTCTATTTTGGGTTTGCCTGTACTTGGCATTTACATTTAATACTGTACATGTGTAAGTTTAGTTAATCCGTTTGTGTAATATTATTCATTATTATTTCACTATTATTGTATGTATTATGAGTGTTTGCCTGTTAATGGCTTCTTGCTGTTGGCAAACACGTAAATAAATTAATTGAATTGAATTGAATTGAACTGAACTTCTGCATGTCGGAGATGACTGCGTGACCCATTAAGGATAGGTAATGGCTGTACCGGCATTCCCGTAGCTTTTGGTAGGTCTTCCCTTGAGCAGGCGAAGCTGAGGGCTGCACGTCCACAGTCAAACTAAGCTGCAGAAGACAGCTTTTCACGGTTTTTGGAACGAGGAAACGTAGTGATTGTCTTAGAAAGAGGTTCTCACCATTTTATAAAGTTGCAGTTAAAAACAGCTTGCCTTTGTGTAATCGAAAGCAGAGTTTATGTACCGGCGATGGCCGTCATGCACCCAATCTTTTGCGTTCTTTGCACGAAGTCCATAGCGAGAACTCATGTTCGGCTTTTCGTGTCTGTCCGGTCGATACAATACTGCCAATGGTCGGATTCGTTTGAAATTTTATGTGAAGGTTGTGCTGTTCTGTACGACCTCAAAATCGTGCTTATGAATATCGTACGAGTGGTGATAACGTGACGAACGATGAAAGTCGTGAGGTAGACATTGAGTCTAAAGTGGAAGCCATCGAACAAGGATGATTCAGTATCTCTTTATACACGTTGAGAAGAACGCGGGGGGGGGGGGATAATATATGTATTCCGGTACAGATTATACTTTCCTAGCTTGTTTAATTAAGAATGCATTGCAAACACCAAGACAGCACACGATCGTCATGCGTCGTAATAAATGGCACCTAAAGAGATACGCTGTCACAACCAAGATTACATTTTCAGGATATACAATGTAGAAACGCCCTACGTATTTATAGAGTCTGGATATCAGACTCGCATGTTCTTAAAATTTGTGGTAAATTAAGACAAACGTGAAATCTTGTAAATTCTTTCTGGTATTTGCCATAAAGAATGAGTCACTGTTCCAGCGTAAAGATACATAAAAGCAAAACAAAATGGCTGACTTCGTATATTTTGGCCTGATTGAAAGGCTGTAGTGATAAGTAACATGATTTGTTGATGTGGTAAAAGTTACACACTTGCTTTGAAAATTGAAATCTTAGTTGTAGAACCTAAACAACACTGAGAGTGCATTACAATACTCATATGTGTCTACGAATTTTACGAAGTTTGGTAAAAATCTGTCTGTGATTCGTACCATCTACTGTTTTTGTGTATTTGAGGAATATGGAGTTCATTTTGATTTTAACGTAAAACAAGTATTTTATTGTGCTGAATGAAATTTTCCCGACCTTTTTTTTTAGCGAAATACTTAAATGATTACCTAAACCCGTCGAGTTGATTTAGAGATGAAATATGCTTAACAACAAAGGTTGATTTGTACAAGTGACTATATGTTTACCTTGCTGTGTGCAAGATAAGCATATAAAATGCAATGCCAAACGTGACGCAGGACTGACTTTTTTGATAGAGCTCCCAGGAATAATTTCGAATCAGAACCATAGATTAGACGGATTAGAATTCAGGTGTTCTTAATATTTTTCTGACTTATTGTTTCATCTACCATTGCATACCAACTCATAGGCCACAAGGCAATGAATGAGAACAATACATTAAAATCTCAAGGCAGTCCGTTAAGAATGCAACCAACTTACTATTCCAAGCAGTTTGACTTGTTTAAAGAGAGGTCGAGCGAGAAGTGGTGTCACATGCGCAAAGGACTGATTTTGGTCATATGAGATGGACCCGTCCGAAGCACGCGCCAGAGGGGTGTCGGCTTCAGTTGGTTTGTAGCTCTAGCTGTGTTTAGTTCGGTGCGTCACCGCAGCTGAGGCTGTGCGACCCCCACTACTACTGAACTCCCCTCTCTCGGCTTACACATCGCGCATTTAGGTGCCACTACTACTCGCCCGACCTCTACGCTGTGATTTTCTTTAACAAAATTCGTCATTAGTAACATGCTTTGACGCTGCTTTCTCCTGAGTAGTTTCTCAGTAACAGGTTTAAATTCTGCTGCCATTCGCATGCGTAACGTCAAGTGTTTTATCATAAGGGCTGTCAATTCCTAGTTCTTGATTTTCCATCCTTCATTTGAGCTGAACAGTTTCTCAGAGAGAGAGAGAGAAAGTAAGGTTTACTAGCAAATACTGGTAACAGTAGAAAACCTTGTTTTCTGATGTCAGGTAAAGAATGAAACATCAGAAAAAATGTACGCGGGCTCCAGAAACACTTCCGGTTCGCGGGTTGACCCCTGTCCCGTCCTCAATCACATATCTCCCTACCCCGCTGCCATTAATGTATTAGTAATGAATATTTGTTTCTTTTTTTCAGGTAAGTAACAATGGAGACCGTAGGTCAGCCTGATGTAAGTACTTGGAATAACACAACTTGAATCAAATGCTTCCGTCATTTCATACTGATAACGTTTTATATCTGTGATTCATTGCGAGTATCCAACATCATGAAGATAACTGAAAATATTTCCAAATGTTGAAAATCTTCAAGTGCGTGGGGAAAGCAACTAGAAATCTAAATGGTATCCATTATGAAATATTAAGAGAAGATCGAATTACGATTTCATTTCGTGTCCTTTCGGAGAACGTAAAAATTAAAACGACAAATATAAGTTTTTCCTCCAGTTGTACTCGCATACCGGTGTTATTTAAGTGAAAAATGGTGATTAGGTTGCTGTTTTATGATCTGGGATAGATTCCGTCAATATAGAACGGGATACAGTTATTTTACAATGAATATTTTAATTGCACTCTTTGCGTAATAGGCAATTTATTCTTAGGTTAAAAAACTGATCTCTTACTCCGTCGTACACACGTGGAGTATATCGGTACTTAGTCATGAACCACAATACGATGCTAAGTTATATGCTCTTCTTCTTCTTCTTCACCGTTATTGGTCGTTGGCGATTTTGTCGGCTATCATGTTGGTGATTATGATTTTATTTACAGCTGCACGGAAAAGTTGTACTGTGGACTGTCCAAACCATTGATTGCCTTAAATTCTTCAGCCAGGATATTCTTCTTTTCCCGTGGCTTCGTTTGTTGGATATTTTTCCTTGCATAATAAGTTGTAGAATTTCGCATTTTTCTGGATGTCACATAATATGACCAAAATACTCCATCTGTCTGATGGCTTTTACAATTTCTGTTCTTGTATTCATTTTCATAAGTATTTCTTCGTTACTTATTCTATCAGTCCATTTAATTTTGAGTATACTCTTATATACCCACATCTCGAATGCCTCTAGACGTTTAAACATCGCCTCAATAACGGTCCAAGCCTCCATTCCGTACAGTAGAACTGTGAATACATAACATCGCACCATACAAATTTGGAGCCCCAAGTTTAGGTCGTGACTAGAGAGTATTTTCTTCATTCGTATAAATGTTGCCCGAGCTCGTTCAATGCCAATTTTGTTTTCAACGTAAGGATCCCACATTTTATTAATGTCACATCTTAGATATTTTGCTTTCATACTCTCTCCAGTGCTTTTCCATTGACGTAAACACCATCATCTTGAACTGCTCTCCCCTTGGTAATGATCATATACTTGATTTTGTTGGTATGTATGCTCTTAGGTTGATGAAATTCTAGAATTCCTTTCTGTGAGATTAATTGGAATAAACGTATTCTGGATAAGACCTAACGGTTATGTAACTTCGGCTGTCTATAAATGTCTGGAAATTCTGTGACTGAGTTATCGATTGTCAACGTGTATTATTATTATTATGAATTGTTTAATTGGTCCACAAGCAGCCAAAAACTTCAGATTATTATTATTATTATTATTATTATTATTATTATTACAGTTACTAATCTCGTAACCTATCTAGATTTTATTAATCCAATAGTTGGCTCCCAGGGTCAAGCTGATGCTGTTTACTTTGATCTTAGCAGTGCATTTGATCTTGTTCCTCATACTCTTCTACTCAAGAATCTCAGTGCTTTTGGGCTCTCTGATGGTTATGTAAACTGGTTTCGTAGTTACTTAACCAACAGACAATCCCAGGTTCGCGTTTCTGGAACTCTTTCGTCTCCTTTTGTGGTCCTCTCTGGTGTTCCACAGGGATCTGTTTTGGGTCCTCTACTTTTCAATTTGTTTATTGATGATATATGCCAAGTAATTAATCATTCTAAATGCCTTCCTTTTGCTGATGATATCAAAATTTTTCATGCCATTAAATCTCCCAACGACTGCAATGAACTTCAAACTGACATTGACTGCTAACTTCATGAAACTCAATATCAGTAAAACTACAGTAATTTCCTTCTCCAGGAAAACCACTACTTTGATCTTTGATTACAAACTTTTTCAGTCCTCCATAACACGTACCGATACCATTAAAGACCTGGGAATATTTATCGACTCCAAGCTCCGATTTCACAACCATGTTGACCACATATTTTCACATTGTATTAAGTTGCTGGGTCTTGTTCGCACATTAACCTTTTCGTTCGCTTCTCTCGATTGCCTGTATATGTTATATGTAACCTTAGTTAGATCCAAGCTTGAGTACCCCTCGGTCGTTTGGAATTCTATTACGACTACTGTTGCCAACAAACTGGAACGTATTCAGCAGAAGTTTGCAGCCCTTTGCTACTATCGTTTCCTTCCCCAAGTGCATTACAGCTACGCTGATGCTTTAGAGTATTTAAAACTCCATACCCTGCGTAAGAGAAGGCATTGCAGTGATGCACTGTTCCTTGCACAGGTTTACCGCGGTTTTAAATGCTGTCCTTCCCTTCTGGAAGCTGTCGGTCTCCGCATCCCTGCTCGGAATCTGAGAGATTTTTCTATGTTCAGTTTTAGCCCTTTGATCAATAACAGTCCTTCTGCTAGATGCACATCAGCTGCTAATGTCATCTGCAGGGATTTGGACATATTCGAGACGAAAATTGTCACACTTCTTCACATTTTATAATAGTATAATTTACTTAATTGATTCATGTTATTTTTACAAATATCCTAATATAGTTAGTATATAATTTTTTGTGTAATTTTTTTCCCCGTATCAATGTATTTTATATATTGCTTGTTTTACCTTTTATGTTTTATTGTGTTTGTGAGTTTATTTTTGTGCTGTATCTGTAATTGGCCATCAGGCTGTTGATACAGCACACAAATAATAAAGAATTGAATTGAATTGAAGGAATTGAATTGAATTATTATTTATTTCACTGCAAATGGGTTTTTACCCGGTGACAGTGGTCCTACGATAAGACACAAAACTATAAGACTCAACAGAACAATGAGACAGATAAAACATAAGACACAACAAAAACAATAAGAAACAGAACGTTGCGATACAGCAAAACAATGAGCCAGAACAAATCAATAAGACACAGAAAACATAAGACACAACAAAAACAATGGGCCAGAATAAATCAATAAGACACAACAGAACATCGCGATACAACAAAACAATGGGCCAGAACAAATCAACATGACACAAAACAGAACGTAAGACACAACAAAACAACACACCATACACAAAATAAAACATTTTGGTTGATCCTTTTGTTCGTGAGTGGAACTGATATATAACAGCCTTCTAAGTGATCTATGGTCAGGGAGGCCACGAACAGTGCAGACACCACTCGGTCAATGGCAAATCTTCAAGAATCCTTTTGACGACCCTATCCCGGGTAAATTGCGCAGAGCGTGTAGCTAACCACTCGCCTCTATATGGAACTGAATTCTGAGTGCTCTCGGAACTGTAAGCTCACGACCTGAAAAATTGCATTCATCAGTTATTTGGTCCACAGAGAAATTGTTCTTTGCTGCTAGTATTCCGACTCCGTGCTTTTCATTTCTGCAGTAAAGTGTAAGCATAAGTTATCAGCATGTGGATTTCAGAGATGCGATAAAAATGTAACATTACTGGAATTTCTTCAGTTTATTCTTATTCTTGTCACGTATGAAGCAATTTAGTCATTCAAAATCTTTATCCAGACGTTTGCTGTATTCTGTGTTATCTTTGTCCATGTACGAGGCGCGTCCACAAAGTAAGTTTCCCACTCGTCCCACAGCTAGCAAACCTTATATTGCGCGAAGCGACTGTGCGTACGTGATAGAGCAATGACGTAGCATGGCGTATGCACTAACGGTACTTCCCGCGTTCTCACAGTAGCATCGTTGCAGCTGATGAAGATGGAGGTTCTTATTCCAGCTCCCGCCGACTGTGAAGTGCGGTCAGTGATAATGCTAGGCCGCACACGGCTCGACGGACAGCAAGTCTCCTACAGGAGTTCAGCTGGGAGGTGTTTAATCATTCACCCTACAGCCAGGACCTCGCTCCCAGTGATTTCCATCTTTTCCTACACCTCAAGAAATTCCTGTCCGGTCAGCGTCAGCGTTTTGAGAATGACAGAGAGGCGGAGATGGTTGTCACACAGTGGCTCCAATCCCAGGCGGCAGACTTCTACGACACAGGTATTCAAAAGTTGGTCCCACGGTATGACAAATGTCTCAATTCCGGTGGCGAATATGTTGAAAAATAGCTGGACACTTGCTGTATCTGTTGCAATAAATATGTCCATGAAATTGTGTTTTGTTTCTGTAAACGGCCCCAGGGAAACTTACTTTGTGGACGAGCCTCGTATGATTTGATGTTTCACAGCGGTGAGTATCAAGATTTCTGTCTTCTGGGTTGTTGAGATGTGTAGTGTGGTAGATGTTTACAACGTTTCAGATGAATCGCCCTGATGACGGAGGCAGTATGACCTGAAAAACGTTGGTTAACATCGACCAGACTACACAGCGCAACAACCCAGAAGACAGAAATCTTCATACTCATCGCCCTGATGATGGAGGCAGTATGACCTCTGAAACGTTGGCAAACATCGACCAGACTACACAGCGCAACAACCCAGAAGACTGCCATCCTCAAAATAAATACTGCAGCATATACATTAAGGTTTTACCGTGTTTATCGTCTCACATTATCTGATTCGCTCTATCTCGGTTATGCCTCTGGACCGGGTGAATGGATTCCATTGTTTTTTATATTATTAATGTGGAATGGAAATACGAAAATGTTTTCGACATTTTTCTCTCCATATACGTACCATGTGTACATTTTCCAAGCATA
Organism: Zootermopsis nevadensis; assembly: GCF_977971745.1. Lineage (NCBI taxonomy): Eukaryota > Metazoa > Arthropoda > Insecta > Blattodea > Termopsidae > Zootermopsis > Zootermopsis nevadensis. The sequence goes on along the minus strand of NW_028259152.1, from coordinate 12,904,867 downwards.
TTAAATGTATGCCATCCTCTTCATTAATTGTTTGTACCTACTACTTGTATTTAGTGTGATGCATGATAGCAAAAATTTTTAAAGTACGACATTCTGTATTAAAATGACTTATGCGGTCAAGACGTCGATGTTGGTCTTGTGAACATGTAACCCTGGAGATGGAGGCGTTGTGTTTCTGTTTACAAGTCCATACGGCGTTACAACCCAGAAGAGCACCGTTAACGATTGTTAAGAATTTTCCGTTCCTAAATTTTTAAACAACTAGAGAAGAGCGCTCCTTTCAGAGCGCCTCGGGAGGGGTTTGGTCAAGTTTGTAAAACGCAACCAACCTTGTGTAAGAAACTAAACTAACCCCCCGGAATGCAGGGTTAAAACACTTGACCAACCCCCTTTCGCGGGGGTGGTAAAGTGTGGGGTTGGTTGCGTTTTAAAATCTTTTGTAAGACACTAAAGTAACCTCCCCTTCGGGGGGGTTAGTTTAGTGTCTCATTCAAGTGTTTTAACTCTTGAGTAAGAAACAAAACTAACCCCCCCCCCCCCCCAAACAGTTCTTGTTCAGTCAACGTTTTACATCCAGCCAAACCCTTGCAAATCTTCGTCTTAAAATCGATCATAAAGTCAGTTTTCATAATAGTTTCCGTAATCGTAATATATCGAGTATATATGAGTAGTATTATTAGTATCACTTTACCTTGTTGAAGTTGTTGGAGTTGGTACTTCAAATACTTGATAACGTCTTCTTTCACTTTTCTGATGTTTTAGGTCGACTGTCAGTCAATATTCAAGAATGCGATGTGCTGCTTCTGGAACAGTGATAATGCGACTGGCTTGATAGTTTTTGATTTCTTTGTTGTGAAGCGTTATTTGTTTACTCGGCATTGTTGTGTTCCACAACAATCACACATTTTTATAGTAGACTAGAGCAGGGCGCTCCTTTCGGAGCTCCTAGGGAGGGTTGGTCAAGTTTGTAAAACGCCACCAACCTTGTGTAAGAAACTAAACTAACCGCCACGAATTGAGGGTTAAAACAATTGACCATTTCTTTTTGAAATCTTAAGTAACACGCAAAACTAACCCCCCTTCGGAAGGGTTAGTTTATGTCTCATTCAAGTGTTTTAACCCTTGAGTAAGAAACTAAACTAACTCTCACCCCCAATGGGCGGGTTAAAACACTTGACTAACTCCCCCTTCGGGGGGTTGAATGCATTTTAAAATCTTGAGTAAGACACTAAACTATCCACCTTCGGGGTGTTAATTTTGTGTCTTTTTCGGATCAGTTTCTCTAATCTGATTTTTTACTTCTTTACGTCGTTGTTCAGAGGCCAACTGTTCTTGGTCAGTCAACTTTCTTCGTCCAACCCCACCCTTGCAAATTTTCGTCTGATTTCTTTCCCTTCTGTTTTTGTTGAATACGTTTTTCTACTTTTATCAATGTAAGTCTTACTTCGCTTTCCTTCATTTGTTAAATAGTTCTGATGTTTTAGTTCTTTACCTCGCTGTTCACAGGCCAACTGATCTTGGTCAGCCAACTTTTTACGTCTAACCCAATCCATACATATCTTCGTTTTTTCTCTTCTACTCCTGGTGAATAAGTTTTTCTACGTTTATCAATGTATGTCTTCCTTAGCTTTTCTTTATTTGTTAAATAGTTCCGATGTTTTAGTTCTTTTCGTCGCTGTTCAGAGGTCAACAGTTCTTGGTCAGTTAACTATCTACGTCCAACCCCACCCTTTCAAATCTTCGTCTGATTTTTTGTTCTTGTGTTCTTGTTAAATACGTTTTCCTGCGTTTATCACTATAGGTCTCCCTTCGCTTTCTTTATTTGTTAAGTACGTCTGATGTTTTAGTTCTTTACATCGCTGTTCAGAGGCCAATTTTCTTGGTCAGTCATCTATCTACGTCCAACCCCACCCTTACAAATCTTCGTCTGCTTTTTTTCCCTTCGCTTCTTATTGAATAAGTTTTTCAACGTTTATCAATGTAAGTATTACTTCGCTTTTCTTTATTTCTTAAATATGTCTGATGTTGTAGTTCTTTACGTCGCTGTTCAGAGACCAACAGTTCTTGTTCAGTCAACTATATACTTCCAAACCCACCCTTGCAAGTCTTCGTTTGTTTTCTTCTGCTCTTCTGTTCTTGTTGAATAAGTTTTTCTGCGTTTATCAATGTAAATCTCCTTTCGCTTTTCTTTATTTCTTAAATAGGTCTGTTGTTTTAGTTCTTTACGTCGCTATTCAGAGGCCAACTGTTCTTGGTCAGTCAACTTTCTACGTCCAATCTCATCCTTGCAAATCTTCGTCTGTTTTTCTACATGTGTCGTTAATATGGTCTCGTTTATCAATGTAAATCTTCTTTCGCTTTTCTTTATTTCTTAAATGTCTGATGTTGTAGTTCTTTACGTCGCTGTTCAGAGGTCAACAGTTCTTGTTCAGTCAAATTTTTACGTCCAACCCCACCCTTGCAAATCTTCGTCTTAAAATCGATCATAATAGTTTTCGTAATCGTAATATATCGAGTATATATGAGTAGTATTATTAGTATCACTTTACCTTGTTGCTGTTGTAGGATGTGGTACTTCAAATAGTTGATAAGTTCTTTTTTCACTTTTCTGATATTTTAGGACAACTGTCAGAAAATTATCAATAATGCGATTCCACGTGCTTCTTCTGGAGCAGTGATAATGCGACTGGCTCGGTAGTGAAGCGTTATTTGTTTACTCGGCATTGTTGTGTTGTACTGGGCATTGTTGTGTTCCACAACAATGCCGTGTATAAACAAATATAAGGTGCTATTGTTGATGACGTAATTTTTTGACGACGACGAAATCACAAATTTTTATAGTAGAGAAGATTAGTGTCTGTGTTAATGGATGTCTTCTGTGTTATTGCGCCGTGTTGTATGGTAGAAGTTTACCGACGTTTCGGAAGTGTTTGCTGCTTCCATTTTCAGGGTAATGAGTGGCGATGGAAGAAGCAAGCTCCTGGGAAACGTTGGTAGACGTCTATCAGACCTGATGGTGAAACAACCTAGCAGACCATCTTCATACTCGTCTCCGTGAGAACCCGAATCTCAAGTATTGGCTGTGCTCTTAGGATAAGCATTGTAGTGTCATGAATATAATTACGATAATGTTTTCATAGCGGCATATACTGTGATTTTCCCTTTACATACACTGAACTTTGTGGAATTGCCTTAATTGGTATTGTTTATTAACCTTCATGCTGGGTCTTGCACGCTGATAGTATGAAAAAATTTAATTACTTTTGATAAACGTGGTTGGAAATTCCTGCGGAATGATGTATTCCAGGAATGTATTGTTCGTAATAAGTTTGTCGGATCAAACCATTGTCCGGTCTATTAATGTGGAATTTGCAGGCATGCATAGCCGAAGCATTATAAAACATTGTAGTTGTTTAAACTGAGCAATAAATAGTTTCTCTTCATCCCACCCCCCACCCCCTACTCTAACCCGAAGTCATATTACGCAGTTGTGACAGTAATTAGTCATGGCACAGATAGCAGTTCATTTCTGTACCATATTTGTCAATCATTAGCGTGATCTCAGTGCTGATTACCTGCAATTGGACACAACAGGTGTTCGTAGTGATTCAGCCTAGCGGTTAATATACTTTGTTATAAGGTTTCTGGATTGATTCCATAGGCGGATAACTCTCTCGATGGAGCAGAGCTCATCAGGAAACTTTTGTGGAATCAGAAGGTTCATTAGCGTGTTCTCAAGAGCCCGCCATTGAACCTTATCCTGAGCCAGCTGAATCCAGTCCACCTTTTGTAAGACTCATTTCAGTATCCTCCCATGTTTTCCTTCATATTCGATACGTTCTGATCGTGATGTCAGGTCCTGTGTTGAAAACACTTTTTACTATCGATGGATAGGATGCATAGTTAGTTGTTACTCTGTTGAGTACCGCTGTCATCTGTGCCACGAAGCTAACGGTGGCCATTTTGAACACCTACACCAGATTCGCTAATTTACTAAGTGACAGTGTTGATTTATGTAATGGTTTGGTGTATTAAATGTCTTTATTTCGTTCATTGAATGTATATATATATATATATATATATATATATATATATATATATATATATTGTGACGTGTTGCGGTGAGAGCAGCATAACAATGTCAATAAACAGTTTAGTTGTCTGTTTATTAACATTATTGGGTTTGGAATTGTAATCGTTTATAGACATTGTTGTATTTGGCATTGTCGTATTCGGCATTGTTGTGTATATATACATTGTTGCTTTTGGAATTGTTGTATTCGTTTATAATTGTTGTGTATATAGGGAGGGGGAGATAGCCTGTACATTTAACCCAAACTACCCACCGATCAGGAACAGCCGTAGTATGCCTTTGGGTTATAATTACGTTCTACAACAGATTTCTCTCTTAATACGCAAACTTTAATTGACGGAAATTTAAGAACGTGTGATGATAAACAACTGTGTTTACGACTATTTTTTCAAGCTGTGAACGTTTTGTGATTTATCAGCTTTCTTTTTATTGAAGTAAAGGAAATGTTTAACCTTTCATAGATTTTAATGGATCTTATTATGATTGACTCCCAATCAGCATTACCAATATGGTGGCCGTGCGATATTTTAAAGTGGCAGTTACTTTAGCGCTGATTATGATCCTGGGGTTTCGTGTAATAAAATATCTTCGGCAAATATACGTCTTTTCTCTCTACTAGTGAGACCATGCATGATAGCCACGTGGAATATGCAAGCCTGTTTGTCTTTCTGTTTGGTGGCAGTTACTAATTCAGTATCACTATTATAAATGTGAAATTTAATATATAGATGTTTCATATACATAGACCTTGGAGTCTGCATTAAAATTTATATATATATATATATATATATATATATATATATATATATACACACACACATGTATTACAATTCCTGGATGTTTTTCTGACACATTCTTTTGTATAGCAGTCAATTTATTAGTGATTTTATTCAATTAACGAATATAAGAAATGACGAACATGGCTGTGTGGTAAAGTTTGGAAATACGTACGCTTATTACAGCTGACGAATTCGTGTATCAGCCGGCATACGCACAGAAATACACCAGTAAAATGTACATATTTGTATAATTATTTATGCTGCTCTCTTGTAAGTTATACGAGACGTCGGCATTTAGAGGAATGTAATGTAATGTAACGTTTCCTAGGCAACAACAATGCTGAGTAAACAGATGACGTTCCCTAGGTACCGGATCTTACAGATTTTCCTGTAACTTTTTCGTTACACTTTTTTGCCGAATGACCCTTCCTTATAGACGTATTTACGTCAAAATATAAATGAGTTTTACAGGAGTAACTTCGTGCTACTAGGCAGGTTATTCAGATTGTTGTGGACGTTGTTAGCGACTGCCGTTAGACTGCATTGAAATCACTGAACAGGTGTTTAATTGGCTGCTTAATTCGGTCGTTCATTTCTTTTCTTGTTGGTTAGTAAGTTATTTTGTTGGTTAGTTATTTAACGGAACCACTATATTTTTCAGTCTATGTAAATGGAAGTAAGTATGGAGAGTTCATGTAAATATTGGATTGGAAGACACTTGAGAAACCTATAGTTATTTATGGGAGGATAATATTTAAGGGTTTGGCTGGTTCAAGATAGAACCCGATATCGGGCTCTTGTGAACACTGTGATGGACGTTTAGTTCCATATAAGCAGTGTTCTTGCAGGATGTGTATTGGTCAGGCATCGACGAATACTCTCGTGGGAGCAGTATCATAGTGGCTTCTTACGGGACGTCAGTCAGAGAAATACCTTAGAGTGCTGTTCATGCCTCCCGCCTTACCACTGTGAGCTTAATTCCATCTAGCTCTGAAAGGCTTTGACTACATACCAAGCGATCCCGTGATGTGAACTACGCATGTCACTTGCCCGTTCTTGTTTGTTTTCTCCCGCTCCATGCACATCCTGCATACATTATAATTATATTCCGGCAGACTACTGTATTTGGTGTGCCGGAGGGGTTTCTGATGCAGGTATGGTCTCACGAACCGAGGTTTTGCCATGCTATCTTGGGCGAACGTATTCCTCAGCCAGGAATAGATGAGGTGTCCAGAAATAATCATCTTTCTTCTCGCCGTCTGTCTGCGCTTGAGTGAAGCCATCAAGAGCCCAGTGTGATTGCGAACCGTCTTTCTGTTCACGGGCGCCACGTTGTTCGGTTTGCAGACAGATTTTTGAAAGCGTTGGTAATGAACGTCCGGAATCTTGTTATTCCAATCACTTTGCTTTCGGAGTCGTAATTGTGCTGATGCCGGGAATCCCAATCAAACTCTCTTCGTATTTAATTCTTAAACGATCTTAATTTTACCAGCTTCTTTCCTGAAGCTATCTGTTTCTCCCCCTTCGTTCTATGTTCATCCTAACTCGAAAGATGTTTTTAAAACTGAAGCAGCTTTAGCATATTGCCTGTGTTTGTTAGTCGTCTTTCGGTCAATCATAATCAAAGCTAATGCGTCTATTATGACGTATCTGGTCGTGTCATTCTGTATTATCCATCTTAATGTTTTATTTTTCTCTATCTCCTGCATAACTACCTGTTTGTCTGTCTATACAGCTGTATATCTCCCTTCCCCCCTGACTACCTACGTTGCAAATGAACAGTCTAGATATTAATGAGAAAAACTCATACTTTTACATCGTGGGTCAACATTTTTACAGTGATAATTTCTTAAGAAAAAGACTGAAATTCTGTATGAAATCCGAGATAAGAGGTTATATTTGATTGATGAGAATTTAAGTATATTTTCTGACATTTTGTTGTAAGACCCTTTAATGGCTTTGACACTAAAATAATTGAACACCCAATAATGGTACTAGTAACGCAAGGAAAGAGATACACACAAATTGGTCGGCATTGGGTCTGCAACAGCAGTCACTGGGTTGGTCAGTTAGCTGTTAATTATCTAGTTACCACGACGAAGAGGCCCGTCTTAAGCACTGCTGCAGGCTTCCACATTTACGTGCTCAGGACTTGCATGCTCGTCATTACTCACAGCACAAAAGGCTACAATGAACGCTGTAACCTTATGAGGAACAATACCACAGTGGGACACCGCCCTGCGTACGGCTGGCTACCCTTTCCTACCTGGTCGCTCCATTGCACGCGAATACCGCTGACAGTGACTGCTTGGTTATGTGGCAGGAAGAGCTACGCTGTTACAACCTGCACGCTTTCAGGGCTGTCCTACCGCAGATGTCGATGTTTGTAGAATGCTTGGCACTCCCATGATGTGTATTCGGGGAGTTCTGGGTTCAAATCTCGGCCCAGAGACCGACCATTCTGACAGGTTTTTCATCTATCACAAATTTTAAAGTGTACCATCCTCGGAAATGTGAGCTTCAAATACAGAAACGTCTGTCTGAAATATAACCTGGATTAAACGAAAATGTTCGCTTAACGAGAATTATATAAACAGAGTTAGGAGGGGCAGCGCCATGTTGTAGTTCTTCCGATAGCACGTGATCAAGCGTCTATTGTTTTCAATGTGAAATAGGTTGTCAGTGTTTCGTGTAGAATAATGTTCTTACTTGCTCGAAGTGTTCAGTGTAATTTTAATTCAGATATTCTCCTCCCTCTCACCTATCATTTGCCAAAGGCTATCGGTTTAGTTCACAAGTGTGTCGTTTAAATTCTGCATCATGCCCCCAGTAGCGGGGGCCATTTACAAGTTACGTAACGTTTCTCGTATTTTTATTATTTGAACACTATTTAATGTCATGGCTGTTTTTCTTATCTGTCCACAAAGGATATGTGATCGATACGATTTCGAGTTTTAGTAGAACCACTAAATACAACTGAGGAAAACTAAAACATGAATTTTGTTGCAATTAGCCCAAGCTTCCCCTATAACTCCGTAATACAGTGAACCATTATCCACCGCGGAGATAACGTCCCTCGAGAGCGGCAAATCCGCGTTGGATGAACTTAATTATTAATGGGGATACGAGAACGCGGCCATGGAAGTAAATATACTGTAATTATATTAATTTATTAACAATTTGTGAATTGGAAAGTTAAGCATTACAGTAATATATGAACAGAAAGATAGACAAAAGAATGCTGGGTATTAAACTAAAAGAATTAGCACAAAGTCTGGCATCAAACTCCATGACATCGTTAAGGAAGTTGATTATTAGAGATCAACGCGAACGTGATTTGATGATGTAGCTTTGTAAACAGTGGGCCAGGACTGGGCAGACGAAGGATTTTAGTAGTCGGCTCGCAGTGAACGATCCTAATAATAGGTGAAGCGTTGAGACTTTCCTTGCTTTCGTCTGTTCACTGATGAAGCTTCTTCAATTATTGAAGCCCTTTATTCAATCCCGTGATTGAGGTTAGCCCTTTCTAACGGACACAACTTAGTAGGTGTCCCTCCATCTCTGCATCCGTTGGCTGTCTTCTGTGTTGTTAATCCGTTTAGTCTGGTAAGGCGGTGATGGAAGCTGCAAGCACATCTGAAACGTCGATAAACGTCCCAGGAGACAGCCTTCTCTGTGTTGAATTAAATTAATGGAAGTCACAGCAGCCGGGGCCAGTTTGAAAGTAACCTTAACGGAATTTTCTTACAATAACTAAGGAAAACCACGAGAAATGTGATATATTCTCACGTTTATCTGTGTTCCACCTTCTAGCTAAATTAATTTGATAATACGTATAATTAAATACTGCGTTATGAATCCATTACGGCAAGCCAGTAGCAAGTTAGTAGCCTAAATACGTTAGCGCGACATGTATTTCTGGCCCGTTTATGACGCACTAGCGTCGAAACTTATTGCCAGGTAAAGAAAAGCATATATGAAAAAATGCAATTGTGTGTGTTGGCTGAAAAAGAATTCTGAATGTAATATATGCAGCATTGGATGTCCCGAATTCAAGTAATGCAACACAGACATCTGTCAATGCCCTAACAGATTAAATGAGGCAGCCTGTTGAACCTTCGTTGAAAACGGAGGAAGTGACTAACAAGAAACACGTAGGCACCGCCCTCTTGTTTAGATGTGTCACGTCAAGTGACTGACTGCCCGCAAAAGAAAGGCAGAAATTGAAACAGAAAGTCGACGAGAGAATGAACGTGATATATAAAGGAAACAGCTATAAATTAAGGAGTAACGAAGAAATTGGAGGAAATAACTGAGGAAGAAAGATTGAAATGGAAAACGGAAGGAAAAGAAGTACTTGTAGTAGGGTCAGAACACTTCGCGTGAACCACGTAATTCGGTTGATACATTAGTAGATTGTGTAACATATTTGTGACCCGGAAATTGCATGCAGCGTGCTGTGGCCACCTGGGGTAAAGGGCGGGCATCCGTTAGATCCCAGTATAGAACAAGCTGGTATGTTGCCTCGTTCCGCAACGGCTGTTTGGTTAGTTTATAAACATCGCACCTTCAGGGGTACGTGATGCCATCTTCACATTAGAATTTATTCCCCTATTGCAGCAATTACACGTTTAGTGAAATTAATTTTGGTGCACAGTGTCTGAGACAGTATAACTTTAATTTCTTGATAAACCGCACAAGAAATTGCCACAAATCATCCCATGAAATTAGTAGATCACTTCAAAACAGCTGACTCTTGGTTTGTATTTAGCTCAGGCTCCTGTAGTCATGACTGATATTTTTCTTGGTCATTCCGTTCGAATGCAGAGCGAAGTCTTGGGTGAAATACCTTTAAAGAAGGAAAATTTTCTGGAAGGATTGTACGAAAATGTCTGGTTCAAGAAGATGGCAAGTTTGCTCCAGAAATCTCCCGTCTACACTCCGTTCCAAGGACATAGACCAACAGTTACTGTTTTACTAACTGTATCAAACAAAGCGATGATTCTGACATGAATTCGAATGTTGTGTGGGCCAGCAAATGTCCTGACAAGGGTTTTTGTGATTTCCCTCAGCCCTTATAGGCCTACCGCGAAATAGGCCACGACCGCTTCATTTTATATTCGATTCATTTTCACTGAACATTATCATTCTGTCATATCCGACGACACAATCTATAGAGCGTCGTTAAATAGCTCGTGCCTCATCGACGCTTGAGTTTTGCCAATGCATTGCGATAATTTTTATAACTGAGGAAGGTTTGTGTTGTAACGTGTGGAGTCTGAAGTTGGCGATGCGTGTTTTATTATAATGTGAGTAGCCTATAACGCAGGCGTCAATAATCTTACAACTTTGCATACCGTGTAGTGTAGTAGAATATAGAGTAAGCAAACCAACAACTATTAACACTATTAATTTCCCCGATGCTACTGATGATGACCTCTTGAGGTCGAAACGCGTATGGCAATAGTGTCTTATTATAGTGTTAATAGTTGTTGGTTTGCTTACTCTATATTCTATAACGCAGGTTTTAGATCAAATTCATCTACATATGCTTTATTTTCTCAGCGGTCCGTCTCACACATTCGTGATATGAAACAGATTTTGTCAAGATCTGTAACTCTTATTTAGAACAGTTTACAATATTATGAATATTTAGCGAATTACAAATTAACTAATTCTTGACTATGCATTGTGGCACATGTCGTGTGATTATCTGAGTAACAATAGGTTTGTATCTGCCAGTGAGGAATGCGTTTCGAAAATAGAAACTCGGCCCGGAACAAAAATTTACATTCTTTTTAGACTGGAACTGGGAGTTACATGTAGAGAGACCCGCGTCTGCCATGTGACTGAGTAGGACTCCATCTCCGCAGTAGTTCCCGTTATTGACTTCGCCCGCAGTTAACAGAATTGTGGTTAGCGGGAGCCAGAGCCTGTGGGTAAGTGTCGGTTAGGGCAAGTGACAGTGAGAGACACATTGGTGTTGGTAGAAACCACCGTTTTCGGAGAAACATGCATCCATCATAAACATCACCATCATAATTATCAGTGCTGATGTTCAGTAATGCGGTGGTGGTTTTGTGAGATCTTGCATCGTGTAGTGCGGTAGATATTGATCGACGTTTCAGACAAGCTTACTGCCTACATCATTATCGTTACGCTGATACGCCAGTGCAGAATTCCAAAAGACAGCCATCTTCATATTCGTCATGAGAACTTTGCACTTCGCCGATGTTAGGGCAGTTTATGATTGTCCTGTGCATCAACTGATTAATAATGACGACGATGGTGATTGTAAGATATTTAACTTTTTGGGTCCGCGGTGGCCTTGCGGTCTGAGGCGTGGACCTTGTGCCGCTTCGTCGCTGGTTCGAATCCCACTCAAGCCATGGATGTTTGTCCGCGTCTTTCTGTGTTGTGCTGTTCTGTGTACAGGTAGAGGCCTTGCGACGGGCCGATCCCTCGTCCAAGGAGTCCTACCAAAATGTCTATAGATCGAGGAAACGAAAAGTTGGGACCCGCAGTGCTCAGGCACTTGAAGAACGGGTCGTTCCCAGTATCCAGTATTTAACTTTTGGGGCTTTTCATTGAGATGTAGATTAATTAGAAGAGGTTTGAGGAATTCTCGTCCTCCAGTCGCAATTGGCTAAAGTGGGCCGGGCTGCGTTGATAATGGATACTTGCGACATGAATTCTCAACTTCTCGCAGACCTGGGAGAAATTTATCCTTCCTTATCTACTCACGGGCCGACAGGTTGTTCAAACGCCATAACAATTGTTAAAATTACCAAGTTTACTATTGCAAACAACTTCTCATATATTACTCAACAGTTTTCTTTAACAAAATTAAAAGTTTTGTGAGTTGTTTGACACTGCTATCTCGATGCGATGTTTAGTTTTCGTTGTGACTATTCATGTGTATGCGATTAAGGTATATCACCCTTTCAAGTGTCCATTAGTAAAGCTCATCTATTGGTTTAGCGATATTCATCAGCGGAACACTTGCTTGCTGTCAAATACAATGACATTATATGTTTTATGATACTCGTATAACCTAATGCAGTTACTTTTTATCTCGCGCGTTGACAGGCCGCTGGTTCAGAACCCCTGCTGTATGTTTAATTGAATACTGGTCAGCCGTGAAATCTTTTAACTATTATTTGTAAAGACACTTCTGTGTATGTAACTTACAGATGTTAACATCACAACAGTATCTGCGAATTAATCTTTGAAATTTTGTCATCATGAACAGAGTGACCGAACACGTCTACAAACACAAGGCAATCAGTGGAATTAAGCTCGTTTTCTTGCTTGAAAAGTGGTCGCCATATTTCCTTTCGTTCATATTTTGTCTTTCAATAAATCAGCGATGCTGAACCGACAGAACGTGAGATATGTTTCACATATTATCAAGCATGCCAGAAGGGCCTTAGTCGTCTTGTCATCTTCATAATACGCTATTGCATATACTTTTTGACGTGCCCATTGGTGAATCCTGTTGAGACCAAGGGGTACATCGGCTGAAAAGGGTTTGGAAGCGCTGTCATCTCCCGCGACAGTGGGCTGAAGAGGACGGGGGTTCTGTACCATTTATTTTCCGTTATTTCTTTTCAGTCTGCGTAAAATGACCGCTTAATGGGAGGGTATTGTCTGTCCGCCTTCATGTACATATCAAGTTTTGATGACGTTTGGTGCGTGAAGAATTAAGTGTCTCGGAGAATGTTTTTTGTTTCACTCTCTTGACTGCCTACAGTTCTGACTGCTACTTTAAGTTGAACTAGGGCGTTGTCAAATGTTTAAATAATATTATTTATTGTTATAAAAAACAATAAATAATATTATTTATCGGGATAGCTCAGTCAGTATAGTGACTAGCTACGGGCTGGACGACCGGGGTTCGATCCCCGACGGGTGCAGAGGATTTTTCCTCTAGCCTCTGTTTCCAGACCGGCTTTGGGGCCCACCCAGCCTCCTCTACAATGGGTACCGGGGTCCTTTCCCGGGGGTAAAGCCGGCCGGGGCGTGATGCTGACCACTCACCCCCATCTAGTGCCGTGGTCAAGGAAGAGAGGAGCTATACCTCCTCTCACCCCAAACGCCTACATGGCGTATAGTGGGACAAACTTTACTTTACGTTATAAAAAAACAGGAACGATTCATAAAATATAGTTTACATCAATACTTACATATTAGATAAAGTTTGTATGGTGCGTTATAATATGTAAAATTATTTTTTTTAAATTTTCTCCACCTTCTGAATTATAAAATAATAAACTAGAGCGTTTCAGTAGTTGGATTCTGCTTCCGTTTCGGGTAAAAAAGTCATAAATTGGCTTTAAGTAAAGGCAATTTTTTTTACAAAAAAGTTTTGAACTTGTCACTAGACCAGAATTGAGCAACTACAAATTATCATTGGGAAGGTGGAAAAACCCACTTCAAACTGTCGTACCGAGGTAACGCTGCCATAATAATTAACGAAAACCAATGGAGAATGCAGTATAGATATATATTCATTTCGTACTGATAAACCAAACGGACGGAATAAACATTCGAGCTAATTAGCGACCATTAACTTCTCAAGGACTGTACTCCATGGAGTTAGTCCGATAAAAGAATGTTAAGTAAGTCTGCTTTATATGTGTCGCGTAATCTGACCTGTCCTTTCTCAGTTTTGTATGTTTGTATGTCTGCCTGTAGGAAAATTTGGAATATTTTTGGTCGAGTTAGAAGAGACCGGAAGAAGCCCTGAGTAGAAATGTCTTTATCAGAACAGGGTATACACTCCAGATATGCGGTTAAAACACCCTGGAAGGATTTTTTTTAAAAAAAAATATTTATGGGAAACAGCGCATGTTTGAGAATTTGTTCCTGCATGTAACATTATTGAGAACGACAACTATGACGTATTAAGACACTGTGAATAATATTGCTGTTGGTCTTATGGGGTGTAACAACGTTTCGGAGTAATAGGCCTACTGTCTCCATCTTCAGCTCTGAAGACGGAGACAGTATGTTCCTCCGAAATGTTGGCACCTACCTACAAGTTCACACGTCGTTAAACCCCACAAGACCAATATAGACATCCTTACTGCCTTCACGTCATTTATGCAGATGTGTTCTCCTGCGTAGCCTAAAATGCAGCCTGACTAACCGAAGACAACGAAAAAGCTGATGAGTGTAACCGGTTCGTGCAGAGATTCGAAAACTGTATCACCCTAATATCTCGCTGCGCCCAATATATTTGCTAACAGCAGAACTGGTTGAAATTACCTTTCCCTTCTTAACACTCACTGACAACGTTATTTTCACTTTCTACAGTCATTTCACTTTCTCTTGGCGAAGTATTTGCGGTATAAATTAGGAGGAATACAAACCTGTTCACATTTTCGTTGCCTGACCGTACGTGCGGTCGTATAGAATGATGAAGTCATGACCTTATAGAGTGAAGACAGTTTTTTCCATTTGCGGCCGCTACTTGAGTTCCAGGCAGGTGTCCCTCTGAGACGCTCGTCCTGATAAACGAACCCGAAACGAACCTTCGGGCTGAGTAGGAAAAGGGAATTTTCTTGACTTCCAGAGCTGGCCATTACCTTCTCAAGAAGGGCTGTGTTGGAATTTCGACCGGCTTAGTTATCCTGACTGATGTTTTCGTGGTTTACTTAGTCTGGGCTGACAGATTCTGAAATTGCACCGTAGGTCATAAACGTATCCTTTTATAACAATTATTTTAATCCGTCTGATCACAATATTTAAAATTTCTTATAATTAAGATAATAAAATATCATTCATGTTCCATATCGATTGATCGATTTACATTTCGGAACATTTACACATGTTTCAGTTTTTATAAAACCATCATCAGGTGTAAAATATATCTAAGAACTTAAAACTCAATTATGATTTCTGTAGTTTTTTGGTGATGTTTCATTACGTTTGTTTTTCTATTTTTGGGCGAAGGTGTTTTTCTTAAATGTTATTAGATGTACATATCGGCCTGTAAGTAAATGATTGAAAGAAACACTAAAGAATTTGAAAGAATTTATAAAAGAATTTAGAGAATAAAATGCAAAATATATAAATTATAGTTAGAAAGTATCAGTAAAATAGAAATAAAAATAAAACATACCAAAGATGTAGGAGTGAGTGATATTTTATTATCTTAATTATAAGAAATTTTAAATATTGTGATCAGACGGATTAAAATAATTGTTTTAATATTCACAATATGACGCAATTACACTATCTTATGAGTATCCTTTTATATCCTTACCTACTCACCATTCCTGGCCATCTCATTCCGTATTGCATAACGACGCCAGTTTATATAGTCTTGTTCAATGTATGTATTCATTTTGCTCCTAAGTGAAGCATAGGCCCTTGTTCAGTATTCTAAGAAACAAATTTTAACAACGTTGTTTCAACTCCATGTGCTACCTTATCGGATGAAATGATCATAAATGTGAGAATACGTTAAGGGTTTGAAAGGAAACGGTAATGGACAATTTAAGTACTATCCGACATTTACCTGTTACTGATGAAGGCGACGACAAATCTGTGAAGATGGCTTGAAACAATCCAGATCCACACGCCGAGAGCAACAGTCTCCTCAAGTTCCTCTTGTCCGTATTTTCGCAGTTCCAACATCGGCCGCATGGTGGAGGGATGGTCTGTCCGTCTGCGCGACGCGGCTCCGAAACCACAGAATGTATTTCCGCTTGTTTTGGGGTTCGAGATTACAAATTGTCGGGCAAATTCTGATTTTGTTTTGTATTGATCTGACGTAACCTAAACTTTATACGAAGTTTAAATAGGTCTAAAACTTATTCAGTTTTAAAGAGACCAATCTGCACGTAGTAACAAGGACAGAAATGTCATAAATGCAATAAAAACAAGTTTTTGCATATAAAATATAAACCTTAATAGGATCTTACGTTGGTGGCCAGTCAGCCGCGGAATGGGGTGGGAGAAAAGACCACCACGCGATTGTATGCGACATCTTACCCTCCACCCTTTGTATCATTGTTTTGTAAATGTTTTGTGTTCAGTATACTTTAGTTTCTTGGTATGGTTATATCGTTTAACATTGCCTGCAGCTTTTGTTCAGTTTTTATAAGAATGCGACATATCAACATGGCGTTCATGCGAAATTGTGTTACTTCGTGCAAAGTGACTAAAAGATGTGAGTTACCTTTAAAAATTGTTTTATGTACTAAACAGGCCTACGTCCTGATCTGATGTGACTTTAATTGGCTGAAGGTAGAATCAGACAGTGGACTTTTATTTTATTTAGAACTTTTATCGTCTGGTGAGGAAATAACGTCTACTGTGGCATTATTCGTAGATCACCACAGTAGGAGGGAAGAAATCGTGTTCCTTGTGACCCTGGGATCTGTTCTGTCTCTTCTCAACGAGCCTAGGCAAATCACATATTCATTCCGGGCTGATGATGGATCTGTTAATTGTTACGAGTTGAGGAGTGGTGCTAGAGATGGAATTTGATACATTTTCTTATAGTGAAGAGAAATTTCCACATGGTTAAGAGATTATGTAACTGGTGGTAGCCATTCTTCTTGTCGGCAGTGTGCCACAAAACTCGTAATATTGACTTCCTTTTCTTGAGCGTTATTTCTGAAGGAAATACTTGCGGTATCATGTAAATACGTCCGCCCCCCCTACTTCGTTCTGAACCGGTTTACGAATTTACAAATGAAACTTTGCATAAAAGTCATACCTCAAGAGCATGGATTTTTAACCCACGGCCCGCCGATGTTTCACATTTTTGTAATCTTGTGTCATTCTATATGGTATTATATCCACGGCGTTCCAATAAATTATGCTGATATGTTACAGCCTTGTGGCCCGCGAGTCGATAAGCCTGTTGATGTGGCTCTGGCCTGCATAAAGGTTGAGACCCGCAACTCTAGAGCAGTGGTATTTAACCTGGGGTACGCGTACCCCAGGGGGTACGCGAAGACATCTTAGGGGGTACGTTAAATTTTTAAAAAAATGTATTATTTTATGATAAACACTGAATAATCAGTAATGTAATTTATTTAATTTATTTTAGATGTAGATTATATACTATGTATAACTTGAATTATACACCAACAACTTTGGGAGTACAAAATTGGAAGAGAAATTATATCTGGGGGTTATTATTATTATTTATTAAGTGTTCTGTCTTCCGACAGGTCCATTGCTCTGCCCAAAAAGAGCTCTCCAGTTGTCCCTATTCTCGGCTTCTCGCTTTAATTCCTGGAACGTCATCTTCTTTCCTTGTTTAAGGTCGTCGGTTAGCTGTATCAATCTTCTTCCTAGTCCTCTCTTTCCTTCAACCTGGCCTTCGGTGATATCACTCATTAATCCATTCCTTCTCATAATATGTCCCAGCCAGTTAGCTTTCCTTCGTGTAATCGCCTGCAGAATGTTTCTTTGCTCGTTGACTCTGCTCAATACTTCTTCGTTGGTCACTCGATCCGTCCACCTGATCTTCTCTATTCTTCTCCAACACCACATTTCAAAACTCTCCAGGTATTTCTGTTCCTTCTTCCTGAGTGTCCAAGTCTCTGCTCCATACAGCGCGACACTCCATACGTAACACTTCACTAGTTTCTTCTTCATCTCCAAGCCCAACTTGCTAGTGAGAAGTATCCTCTTCTTGACGAAAGCTGCCTTGGCCATGGCTATCCTTGCTTTTACTTCCTTGGTGCATAGGGCGTCCGTCGTGACTATGCTTCCCAAGTACTTGAAATGCTCCACATTCTCCATCTGTTGGTTTCCAATTACAACGTTCAATGGTTCTGCTCTCGGTGCTATCCTCATTACCTTTGATTTTTCAATGTTGATTTCCATTTCATACTCTCTACCTGTTTCCACTAACTTGTCCATCATGTTCTGTAATTCCTCCTCTTCCTTCGCCAATACTACTAAGTCGTCTGCATACTTTACAGTCTTTATCACTCTTCCTACAATTTTGAAGTCTCCTGTTCCCTCCAGAGCTTCCTTGGCAAGCCATTCCCCGTACAAGTTAAACAGAATTGGTGATAAGCAGCATCCCTGTCTTACACCTCTACCTATCTCAACACTGTTGGTGTCTCCTGAGTCCAGTATCTGGGGGTACGCGAACAAAAAATGGTTGAATACCACTGCTCTAGAGGCTGCCCGATTGAGGGATTCCTAGAACAAAGTATTGAGAATATATATACTATTTAGTAACATGAGTAATACTAACATGGCAGCGGTACAAGCCACTGAGGTGAGAGGGAAACTGTCTCCACTTAACTCTGAAATGTGGTGTTAATAGAGCTTGGAAAGACATACTAGGATAGTTATCAAATAATTTTGTATATAGTGGTTATTAACATGGGAGCCACGTGAAACCTATATTTATATTTCGGCTTGGTTCAGATAACGATTGGTCCATTGGAGCTGCTTAGCTGTGAAGTTTTGTGTGCAAGAAGTTACTCCTAGTTTATGAATACATTGCATGAAACATTTATGGCAATTTTCTTCTGGTTAATACGTGCAGACTTCTAACCATGTGGCACTTAGCATAGTTTTTTGGCGTGTACATCGGACACCGTGTGAAACTTCCCCGTATCTTGCGTTGAGATACGAATACTTGGTTTTCAACTTCCTAACACATTTTAATGGCGTGATGCTTAATAATGGCATAGAGACAACTGTGCGCTTTACTAGTGGACATTTTGAACAGAAATAAATTGTGTAATCATTTATCTGTACCTTCTTCCAGGCTCACCTTACATTTCGATGTATTTTCTCCCTTTACCCTTGCCTTCGTCTCCAAAGTTTCCTACATTCTCTTTCCACTTTTGTTATCTCCACCACGTCTTACTATTTATATGAAATTTGGCATGTTAATGGAACGTAAACTTGCCTATAACTTATGCATGAAATTTTCTTTGGTAGTCAACATTTACAGACGTGGTGACACTAATATTTGAGGTTTGTATGCGGGAAATTTAACACAGAATTTGTGTGTAGGCTTACGGTAATAAGTGATTTGAAATTCATCAGCAGCAACAATAATAATTTATTACAATTTATTTTCAGTTGAAAGTTACGCCTGACAAAGAAAATGTGAATCGAGTTGTATTAGAGCATAGGCAACGATTTCTATCGTAAGTAGTTGCTTTTTATAGCCGTAGGCAGAAAGGATGCTGTCCAATCTACGGCACACAGTGTAGCAGTAGATTTCTTCAGACTGTAGGGTGATAATACGTAGATGGAACTGTAAATTAATCATTAGGCAATTTAGGAATCTACATACATAGAAAAATTATATAATTTTCACTAGTGCAGATTCCAACAAAATATGTCCGAAATAATATGATAGTTTCGCGCCGTCGCCATGTCAGTAATTGCTAACAAGACCTCAGTTTAAAGCTTATTGTGTCTGGTTCTAGTGAGTGGTTTGCTACATCGTCATTAGTTTTCTTGCGGGCCCACAGTTTTTTTTAATTCTGAAAAAGAATAAAATTCACAGAAGTTTCGCATTTTTCGAAGATCAAATTTGTCTTCTTCTAGTAACGTTGCAGAGTATCTACGATCGCTCATACCTCACAATTTTTATGTCCGCCGTGATATTTCAGTTTCTTCCCGAAGCGTCGCCGATGTAGCTGGTTTTCTACGATATACCACATCCTTTAGGGTCCCCCATAAGTAGAAGTCAAGGGATGTTAGATCAGGAGAACGTGGGGGGGGGGGGGGATTCAACCGCACCTCTTCGTCCTATCCATTTTCCTGGCAAAATCTCTTCGAGGTAAGCTCTCACGTCTCGTTGGTAGTGTGGTGTTGCGCCATCTTGTTGCAAGTAAAATCGTTCATTCCCATAGAGTGCACGAATGGCAGGTAAGATGGATGTGCGAAGCATGACAAGGTACACAAAGCCAGTAACAGTACCTTCATAAAAGAATGGTCCAATTAAACCCCTAGATGACAATCCACACCAGACATTGAGCCCCGGTAAATTGACTGCCTTGTCCACATGAACGTGCGGATTATCTGTAGCCCAATACACACAATTATGGCGATTCACTGTACTATTCAGCTTAAATTGTCTTCATTCATTGCATGTAATAATCTTGGGATGTAAACTTTCCATTTTTATCTCTTAAGAATGCGTTTTACGCTTGATGTGCTAACTCCTGTCTCACGTAAACTGTTCCAACACCATAGCCGAGGAAGCAGGACTTGTTGCTGTGCGAGGCCTCCCGGATCTTTCCTTGTGCACGGCACCATGGGTTTTGAAACTTATCACGAATGCGTGCAGTTGTCAGGCGTGTTGGAGGTTCTGTTGAAAACTCACGCCTCCGTTGTCGTACTTCGCACACATTCTCAAATTTAAAATACCACTTCAAAATGGTCTTCCGCTCCTCGAACGACAACCGTGCTTCTGCCATTTTGTTTAACTGTGTTGTCGGTCGCATGGTGACTCTAGCATTCATGTGATTAACGATATTTTTTGAGAGAACATCGTACTACACATTGCTACCGTAATTCGATTCAACTTCGAAAAAAGTCCATAGATAACATCTATTAAAGTGTGTATACATTTTTTTGGGCCCCTCTGTATTACTGATGGTATAAAATTAAGAAGTATAAGGGTGGAGTGGTCTCTGAAGGCATAATTTTTATACATGTCTTTATGAAAATGCGCCAGTCGACTAAACTTTATCGTCTTTGCCTCGTATTTTACGTGCGTTGCTCTAACACAGCTAAACCGTGAACAACGGAGTTACAAAAGTTCGACGGACAGGCCCGTAGTTATTATTATTGAGTGTTCTGTCTTACGACAGGTCCATTGCTCTACCCAAAAAGAGCTGTCCAGTTTTCCCTATTCTCGGCTTCTCGTTTTATTTCCTGGAACGTCATCTTCTTTCCTTGTTTAAGATCGTAGGCCCGTAGTACAGAGGGTTAAAACAGTCTTTTGCCTTACGACAAAGGCTAATTGCGAAGTGACTCACACAGTATCATAAACGTCTTTCCTTATAAATAAAGCGAAGTGTGGCAATAAAAATCAATAGTTTGTCCACCAGTACCATGAGAACTTTGAAGCTTACTGTTGAAACGCTCTACCATTCTGACAGCATCGAAGGTCATATGCGATATTCGACGTTAATTGCAGGAAAACTTGTCCTCAGCATGGTAAGTACGTATGTAGATAACGCTAATTCGATATAAATTCAAAGAGTCCCCTAAAACTCGACCTCAGTAACGTTTGTCATCCAGTATGTCTCACCCGAAACACCTTGCAACACTCATCAAATTTCTAGAATAAGGACAGAATACGGAACATCAGATAAACACGTTTGTTGAAGGCTGTAGTTCGCTATTTGATTTTCTACTGTAGTAGACGGCTGGCTGTTCAAACACTTGGAATCAGCTTTGGCCTAATTTCCTTATTTCGTATGGAAACGTGGACACGTGCAGTTACGTGAGACCTTGTGCGAACATCGTACCACCGAAGGTCACTTTGAAACTACTGATACGAACGTGGCGGCAAGGTGGACATCTGACGGGGTACGTGACGAGCACCATTTGCTGAAGGGTCCTGAATGATTGTAGTAATAGATTTTCGAAAGGTGTGCGTCATTTATTTAGATCATGTTTTGTAGAAAGGAAAACAACGCGCTGGTACCATTTCGAATTTTATTTAGCGACGATAACTAACATTCGAACAATTACAGCTTGATTTATGAAGTTTTGCATTAACATGGATCATAACGTGATTATAAATTGTGTACAAATATTTTGTATGTTAATAGTCACATTTGAAAGTAGGCATGGCCACTACAATTTTAACATGATCAGAATCTGTAGGCTTGTTAGTTGAGGTTGAACATGGAAACTAACTAGTTGGCTTATTTATTTATTATATTATTATTTATTTAGTGTTCTGTCTGACGACAGGTCCATATGAACAGGATCCTTCCATCCTTTTCTCGGACGGGACCTGTTCATATACGTTCTTGGCAGATGATCCATAAGTGGTTTGCCATTGCCTTCTTCTGTGTGTGAATGGAGTAATTGTTGGGATGCCACGGAGAAACCGGGGAAGCCCCCGGAGGAAAACTCCGTGTTGCCTAGACCACGGCCTTGCCCAACACAAGTTATAAATTCGGGCACCGCCGGGAATCGGAACCCGAAAGTTCTGAGTTTTCTAATATGAGTCATGCCTGCTCTGTTGTGTTACGCAAGCTATTCTACTTGTAGGACCTAACTGTTAATGTTGGGTGCCTGAATCGACGACTGTCTTCTATACTGCAGCGACCAAAATTCTGTACACTTTAATCATTTGCTTCGTGTGTTATAAAGCATGTTTAAAACCCGGTCTTCTGTATTGCGGGGGGTGTATCGGAGGTAATGTAGAGTAAAAAATGGTAGTACAACATTGGCCCTATTTCTAGCCGTTGTTAAGATGTGGCGGTTTTAAGGTTCTCACAAAAAAATAAACGAGACGCTTAACGAGAAGAATCTATTGCTATGTGTTGTGATATAATTCTTATAACTGTTAAGATTATCTGGCACGGTTTTCATTGCACAGTCGTGCTCGTTTGAAACAAGTGTTTACTGCCCGTTGAATCATTTCCGCGTGTTCTTGTATGTATAGGTCGGGCGAGTAATGGTGGCACCTAAATGCGCGATGTGTAAGCCGAGAGAGGGGAATTCAGTAGTAGTGGGGGGTCGCACAGCCTCAGCTGCGGTGACGCACCGAACTAAACACAGCTAGAGCTACAAACCAACTGAAGCCGACACCCCTCTGGCGCGTGCTTCGGACGGGTCCATCTCATACGACCAAAATCAGTCCTTTGCGCAAGTGACAGCACTTCTCGCGCGACCTATAAGCAACAGCATCCATAATTCGATGCAACAGGTACTCTCGTGTGTACTTTAACCCTGCAGGTCATCTCTTGTCATGTGACCTATAAAGATAAATCAAGCGAGGTTAGGTTCGGAGATCTCGGCGGCCAAGGTTTTGGATCACGACGACCAATCCAATGATTTTCGCAACGCTGTTTCAAGTAAACCGTAATTTTACGACCAAAATGCCCCCCATGACGTTAAGGAGCCTCGGAGTGGTTAAAGGATATCCCGTACCTTGTCTCCGCAGACACGTCCTCCATTAAAATGGCAAATCGTTCGTCGGGATGTTCATATAATTATCAGTAGTTGATTATTGTTCCGACACGAATGGTCCAGCCAGCTGATCTTCAATCAGACCAAACAAAATATTAACAAAGAATCGATGCTGAAATTCTTTTGCAACAGTACGGTGAGGATTATCGGCTCATCTTGAAACCCCGCAACACTTGCAAATAGGAGCAATGTTACATTCATATTTTTTTACTCGAAATTGTCCCCGGAGTTGCCCTCCGACTGATGGCAGATGGATTGTCAACCAACCTGCCTGTCTTTGCCGTCTTTGTATCAGCACATACATATGAAGGGAAGATTACAAATTACAAATCGCTCTAAAGACTGCGAAAAAGTAAACTTGAACTTATAATACATGTTCAGGGATTGTTCCACGAAGTTAAAGTGTCCGCACAAACAGCTGTACAGATTGAACGCTGCCCTTGGATTATGAATTCCATGTAGAACATGTGAACCGGTATTACAAACATACTGAGCTGCTGTTAATAGGTGTGACGTTTATATTTTTCCTGTCCTCTGCAGAACATTGCAACAACTAGTCTGCATTGAATGTTGCGCAATTTATGACGTAATAAGTAATATAAGACACGAACAACTTAAAAACATGTCATAATTTACAGCTGTATGTTTGTTTTAGTTGGCATTAAAAATATCTTAACTGCTTTTTGTAGAGTCTTGTAGTAATATTTGTATCTCGACGTCCATTTTTGCTTATTACTCTCAGAAACACAGCCTATGTTTGGAATAAGTGGTTCTTAACTCAGCCAAGCTTTTCCGTACTCTACAACTAAAATTGTACTTATTCCGTCACAATGACCTTGTGTCCGCCTGCCCGCCCACTTGTGTAACTGACCCAGTGGAATGAGGAGCACAGATTGTGAAGTTCGTTCGAACACGGTTTAGTTGGACCCCACTCTGAGATATTTGAATCAAGTCCAGACCCTCGTAAACTATTTCTTTAAGTTTGCTTTTATTATAATGCTCTAATCCAGTGGTATTCAACCTGGGGTACGCGAAGACATTTTAGGGGGTACGTGAAATTTAAAAAAAAAATGATAAACACTGAATAATCAGTAATGTAATTTATTTAATTTATTTTAGATGTAGATTATATACTATGTACGTATAACTTGAATTATACACCAACAACTTTGGAGATACAAAATTGAAGAGAAATTATATCTGGGGGTACGCGAAGACATCTTAGGGGGTACGTGAAATTTAAAATATATATATTATTTTATGATAAACACTGAATAATTAGTAATATAATTTATTTAATTTATTTTAGATGTAGATTATATACTATGTATAACTTGAATTATACACCAACAACTTTGGAGATACAAAATTGAAGAGAAATTATATCTGGGGGTACGCGAAGACATCTTAGGGGGTACGTGAAATTTAAAATATATATATTATTTTATGATAAACACTGAATAATTAGTAATATAATTTATTTAATTTATTTTAGATGTAGATTATATACTATGTATAACTTGAATTATACACCAACAACTTTGGAGATACAAAATTGAAGAGAAATTATATCTGGGGGTACGCGAAGACATCTTAAGGGGTACGTGAAATTTAAAATATATATATATTATGATAAACACTGAATAGTCAATAATATAATTTATTTTAGATGTAGATTATATACTATGTATAACTTGAATTATACACCAACAACTTAGAAGATACAAAATTGAAGAGAAATTATATCTGGGGGTACGCGAACAAAAATGGTCGAATGCCACTGCTCTAGTCCGTACCTTCACCGCTTATCGCTTTAGTTCTAGATACGAAATACCTTGACTAATTTTTCGTGGGTTAAAAATATCTACTTCGAAGGTCGCACGCCTGCCTCGTTGATGTAACTGAAGTTACAGCATTCTAAACTGTCCTGGCAGTCACCACCGGCTCGGCATTCCCACTGAGAATAATTAAAATTGGCGCATTGGTTTAAAAGTTAATACCGCGGGAGGGTGCAATAAACCTGGAACTGCTACTTTCCTTTCATGTTATTGTTCAGCGGATAGTTTTTACAGGAATATTTGACTGAAAATGTTTTACAACATCGAATCCGATTAATTTTATTATTTTAATGGTGTATGGTAAAAATTTATTTCGAGTGGCGTTTTAATTTGTAATCTTTATATATTACAGTGATTAGTTCAAGGATAATAAGATGGGTATAGCATGTGAAACATATTAGAATTTTTAAAAACATTCATGCAGAATGTTTATCGAAAAAACCGAAGGGATGGAAGAATAATATTAAAATTGATATTAAGGAATAATATGCAAGGATGTGGACTGTATTGATTTCATTCATGGTAGGATCTAGTGGTGAGCTTTTGCGAGCACGATAATGAAACCAGGTCACATTAAACGCCGGGAATTTCTTACTAAACTGAGGGACTATTAAATTTTCACTAAAGACTGCGTTTCGTGGAGTTGGTTGTAATTGGGGTGGGCTGTGGAAGCGGCCGTGACCAATAGGCTTGTCGTTGGGCAATCTGAATGCAGCAGAATAAGAAGATGAGTTGTGTGAACTCGTCCGAAGTTGTATTCTGGCTATGTGACTGTCATTTTCCTTTTAAAAAGTAAGACTAATTGTCAGTGTTAGCCAGGAAGTCGAGTTAGGAATCGTCCCACTAGCGCCGGGCAGGAGGAATACAAAGATCCCCTTGCCTCGTCTTTGAATCTGCTGTTTCTGAGTTCCGGTTCCCACCGCAGAACTATGCCTAATTTTCTCCTCTGCGTTCTCAGAGTGGATGGTGAGAGTTATGTTTTTTTTATCATCATTATTTACGTAGGGATTTTTTCATTTTACATAATGTGTTCTGAAACATGAATCCTTCGACATTAGGTCTGATCTGTACCCCAATCTTTACCTTGCGTTTCGCTAGTGTTTTCGCCACTTTCAAAGTTCATTCGGCCGCAGTGTTTGCATTGCTGTTACAGAATGATGCGGAATTCTGTAGTGGCATTATGTTTATACCGAGTTTCAAGAAAATATGTTAGGTGGTGCAGGCTTGTTTGCTGTTAATGTGTACAGTAGCCGTTACGAAATTGCATGCTTCAAGGGCACGGAAGTACACAATTACTCTCTTCACCGCGTTTCTCCAAGTCACCAACACCGGTTTGCTAGTTCTGCAGTGCTGTTTGTATGTGGACCGTCTTCATTCTCGTGGGATCCACTGTTTGTCGTGACCTTGAAGCATTCAGTTTCGTGACGACGACTAGAGTCAGGGTTTTCTTTTACTGTAGTTTTCCAGGAAAGTGAACTTGTAATAAGTTATACATCCATTCTTCCAATTTGCTATTTGCAACGTTGTTGTTCTCAGGGCGTCCACTAGATACATTTACTTGCAAAATAAGGTTCGAAATATCACGACAGTGAAAACAAATTGGTCTGATTCAGGGTTTCCTGCTACTGGTTAGCTAAAATCGCGTATCTTCCCGTCTCCTTTCAAAACAACAAAAGATCATAGTAAACAAAAGTTTTTTTACCTGTTGTTTATGTGAATATGCAACTGTCTGTTACCACAAGGAGACGATGTAGGTCTAACAATGGAATGGAGAAAATTATGTAATGACGAGGGTCTTTGATAATTCTACTTGCCGATTATTATAGGAGTGATTAAGTAGTGAGTGATATGGACGGAGACGTTAGGAACCATTGGACAGATGAATCAAAGAATACAGCCTTTTAGTCGGAAGATCTGAATGAACGAGATAATTTCAGAGACCAGGCGCTGATGATAGTGCATTTTGATAATATTTAAGTCAGTTTTGAGGAAATGTTATTTTTGAGTGTTGACTGGATTAATTTGAATCAGGAAAGCGGCCATTGGCAGTCTCTCATGACCCTTCGAATTTTAATAGAAGTGACTATGAACTTTTCAAGGAAAATTATGGGCAACTGGGAATTGGTTTGTCAGGAATTAGAAAACTGTCTCTCTGTTCTCCCACGGCCACTACAGATATAATTACCAACATTTAGAACTTCCTTGCTTATAGTTATTCCAGTTAAAAATGTGTATACCTGACCACTATTG
This sequence comes from Zootermopsis nevadensis, assembly GCF_977971745.1. NCBI lineage: Eukaryota > Metazoa > Arthropoda > Insecta > Blattodea > Termopsidae > Zootermopsis > Zootermopsis nevadensis. Next base: position 12,877,748 of record NW_028259152.1, on the reverse strand, counting down.
TGCCCAGGTGCAAGCAAATTATTTTTTTGAAATACGTGTTCATTCAACAAAGTGTAATTATTTTTTTTAAACTAAAATTCATAATACTTTGTTATTACTCACATGATAAGCTTAAGGTTATTGAACCTCACGTCCTTAACGTCTCACTCGATGTAGAACCTGAGTAGCTGATTCATTGTCATTATAACACGTATTCATGCAAACGCAGCCACATTCAAAAAGGAATGTTAACGAAGCGGTGTATTTCTATAATGTGGGAAATTATAGCGAATACAGAAAGTTTTTCCGAATGTGACACTTCACGCCCAATGATTCCAACGCAGTTGCGTATTTAATTCAAATTTTCTTTCAAATAACACGTCGCAAATGTTTATTACAGTACAACTTAGGCCCTTATATTCATAATTTTATTTTTATTATTCGATTACAGTAATCGGACTGTGCCCGTCTTTGTATATGATAATTTTTTTTAGGAAGTACAGTTGGTGAGGTTTTGCAAGAAGATGCTTCCGCATGTCATGGAAGGGGTTTAGAGCGGACAGCGATTTGCTACTCCTTGTTCAGTAACCATTACTGTTCAGTACATCTTATGATGAAGTATTTTGTGCCGATCTTATTTGAGCTAGCCTTTTGTGTAATAAACGGAGTAGATATTGGCTTGTTATCTGGTTTCTTCAGTGATCCACTACTGTATTGCTTCTATAATGCAGAAATGTTATCAATATACCGGCATAACGAGTGTGTGAAGGTCTTGTTTAATTATGAAACCAACAGTACATAATATTACCATTCTTTGAACCTTCTAACGTAAGAGGATGCATTTTAGGTGTGTTTCTGTCTTCACATCAACTGTCCAGAGGATCTACTCAGCTCATATTTACATCGCTGGTTGTCTTGGTGTTACTGGAGCTGTTATCAGAGTCTATTATAGGTTAATTATAACGTTTTCAGCAAGTTCAGTTTTAGGTAGTTACTGTTTCTTATACTGTTCATGCATGCTTTGGAGAAAAGTCCTTTACTAAGGCCTATATCATTTTCGTATGGGTTTTAAACATGGGTTGTTCATATACATATCGCTGATTTCAGTGTTACAGATTACTGTTTCGACAACAAATTTCAATAAATGCTCAAGTTAGTGTCCTTGTGCTTCCAAACAGCACGCTGCGCGTCTCATGAGGATTGTCGCTTGCGCTCAAAAATTTCAGGCGTAGGCCAATTATATGATTTTAGTCGCATCCGCCTTGCACATTCTGTTGTAGTTCTGTTGCATAATTAACTACCGTAACAGTGCTTTAAAGATTACCTCATGAATAAAGATCAGGCGGTTTTAATCAGATAATATTGCTGGCTGTAGCTCGAATGTACACAGAACATGTTCCTAAATTGGTGTCGTGTATTTCAGAAAGATTCTGTACACAGCATTAGAAAGAGGATAAGTGTTTAGAGAGATCAAGACCAGTAGAACTACTGTTCTCATTTAAGAATTTCCACAAAAGCCATTCCTGATAATAGTTTTTCGACTGATCTGTATTTCGTTAAACGAAAGCTACATATAGATGGTCGTTCGTAGTTGAAAAGTACGTAGTTAACTTTCCTGACTAGTGCTCCTTGGCCATACCATAATACATATCGTTGCTTGCCGGATTTTCACTGCTAAGACTTGGGTTTGCTCCCTAAGCAGTCAATGTGAGATTTGTGATGGACAAAATGTTAGTATTATTACGCCGATGATCCATATTCGCTAACGTAAGTTACTTTCCCGGGGCAATGATATGTTTGGATCTGTAAAGTGCATCTGCAACAGAATAAAACGTAATACGTCCCGTAAGCCTGAAAGAAATAGGCTTAAGCCCACCTCAGGCAAGGGAAAGATGGTCAAAATAATCGTATAATGAATCAAGCATTGTTACAAAACTCAGAGAATCATTCCAGTTTCAATTTAGAGTTGCCGTCTTTATGAACCGAATGACCAGGTCCGCTCGCCACAGCGTAGTAACGTGAAAGGGCGGTAATCAAATTCTCACCCGCGACTCCCGATTTTGCATACCAACGAGCACTGGACGGAAACATCGTAATTGAAAACCTAGAAAGCTGCCAACTGCATAGAGTTGCTTTTTTTTTTGTCATAGTAACATTAAAGTGAGTTAATTATAGTTACGCTTCGTCGTGGGGATACTATGAAAAGTTCTAAGAGTATGATTAAATTAAGGTACCTCTCTGAAATTTTGTAATCAGTTTAAAGTTTAGCGATGGCAAATGAATTACCAGATTTTTCCTTGCAGGAATAAGAGATCTTTCAAGTGGTATTAAAATTTATCGTCTCTGGAACCGCTTTGGAGAATCAGATCCTTTGACTATAAAATTTTAATCCAGGGGTTCTCAGCCTTTTCCAGACTTTTGGTTCACAATCGTCGCTTCATATCTACCCGCGGGAAGCAAGATTGTACGTTAGGATAATTTATTAAATTGCCGTAGTAATTCGTAGAGAACGCTGTTAATTACTGTTGCTTCCAGGTCTACAGATTACTCGGTACTTAGTTATTAATCAGATATTTATCGCTGCTAATGATTAAGTAATCTATCATTATCAGGTTCGATATCTGTTGCGATTTGCATACGTCCCTCCAAGACTGAAAATGGCTGTCTCCTGGGATGTAGCACCGTGACTAGATGGCGCTACATTCCAGAATCCGGCTGTCTTCGGACTTGCCGCTGTGAAAACTTCATCATACTTAACCCTCCGAGTCTTAGTAAGAAGTATCCCAGCTCGTGGTTTGATGTTCTTTACGCTCAGTAGTTGTTCACAGAAACAGTTATTGCCAAATACAGTCCACAGATTAGGATGAAATCCCTGCTAGGAATTCGATATTCGCGCATGCGCAAGATTTCGCGGTGAGTGACGACCCATCGTAAAAGCATTCGTTCCACAACCACTGAACGAACAACAGACACAAGGCTTTCATGTGTTCTAATGGGTACAGCTTTAAGATTACCTCACAGTGGCACAGCGATTTAATCTAGAATATTATCACAACACCCACAGAACATATTAGAGGTGCACTCACTACACGCTACTCTTAACTGCTTGATGTTTTCAGTCTGTGTAGTAGTGTAAAACTCTGACGTATCACACTTCCCACCAATAGCAGCCCTCTAGTCCAGCTGATAAGAAACATTTCCCCCCCCCCCCCGCACCGCACCAGAAACGACTTCCACCAGCAGGGTTTTTCTCGTGAACTGTGGACAGTACTAACGTCATCAATCGTGTTTTCTCATTTTCATACTTTTATCGTACAAAGTGCAATACTGATAAGCGGGCCACACAAACAATATCGGCGTGCCGCATATAAAAGAAACCCAGAGAGCGATCTGACTAGAGCAGCAGAGAATTTTTAATATTGTATAAATTAGGTGCGCGGTTCGAATCTTGGTCGGATTGCCACAAAGTGGTTACTTATTCCTTCGAATAAAATATGGCATCCACCTTCCAAATCCTTACGCATACTTCATGACTGCACTGAGGTCACATTTGACGATATATATTTCTTAACAGCTGATACGACATCGTTAAACAGATCATGTATTCATTAAAACCATTAGCTGAGAAGACTGGTTTAGTGGTTCCTCTTTAAATGTCTTTGGCGACTGGAGAAAGAGTTTTTCACAGCGATGGGTCTGAAGATTTCTGTCTTCTGGGTTATTGCGCCGTGTAGTCTGGTCGATGTCCACCAATGTTCCAGAGGTCATACTGCCTCCATCATCAGGGCGATGAGTATGAAGATTTCTGTCTTCTGGGTTGTTGCGCTGTGTAGTCTGGTCAATGTTAACCAACGTTTCAGAGGTCATACTGCCTCCGTCATCAGGGCGATGAGTATGAAGATTCTTGTCTTCTGGGTTGTTGCGCTGTGTAATCTGGTCGATGTCCACCAATGTTTCAGAGGTCATACTGCCTCCATCATCAGGGCGATGAGTATGAAGATTTCTGTCTTCTGGGTTGTTGCGCTGTGTAGTCTGGTCGATGTTTACCAACGTTTCAGAGGTCATACTGCCTCTGTCATCAGAGCGATGAATGTGCCAATCGATTGGCACATTCATTTCTCTGATGACAGACAGTATGACCTCTGAAACGTTGGTAATCATCTACCAGACTACACGGCGCAATAGCCCAGAAGACAGCAATCTTCAACGGCATATTAGTGTTGTTACTACTACTACTACATATATTCACCATTTTATAGGGTATTTACTTCTCTGTACCTGAGACAAACCTTACCCCTGAGGTATTGTTTTTAATACGTGTTGCATGCATTAAACAGATTTCGCCTGAGGCATTATACAGAGAAGTCAAAAGTAGCTGCACACATTAAGAGTCTTGTAACATCCTATTATTGTCATATAGAAGACACTTTTTAATATAGGATTTGAGACTCGCGGCGAGTACAATCAATAAAATCTTCTCGGGCAATCAGCCGCGTTAACTGGTTACCTCAGTAAACCGACGTTTCGGGAACAAACTCTGTCCCCATCTTCAGGGTTCTGATGTGACAGGCAACTTCCCAGGATCCAGTGACATCAGAACCCTGAGGATGGGGACAGTTTGTTCCCGAAACGTCGGTTTACTGCGGTAACCAGTTAACGCGGCTGATTGCCCGAAAAGATTTTATTGACACTTTTTAATGTTAGAAAATAAGAATAAACCTCAAGTTCAGAGTTCGATATGACTACCGCCCGTGATGCGGCACACGTCCCAGCGATAGTCAATTTCTTACCACACATGTTCTAACATGTTTGGTGTGACCGTCGCAGTCTCAACGGTAATCCTCACCCGTAATTCTCTAAAATCGTTGGGTAAGGGTGGGCGGTAAACGTGATCCTAAATATATCCCCAGAGGAAAGAATCTGCTGGTATGAGATCCGGTGAACGAGGTGGCCAAGCGATTGGTAAAGTTTTTATGCTATTTGTACACAGATTGTCTGTTCGGAGGATTTCTACCTAACCGCGTACGAAAATTCCGTTTAACTTGAGTTCCACTCTTAGTTTGTTCGAACCTGAACACACATTGCGCTTTTTTCGCACCACTGTACGTCTCTATTTTGTTTTGCAATATTCACAGGCGCTCTCAGCGGTAATGTGAAAAACTTCCAAAAAACAAACGAAACTTGAGGTTACGCTCTACAGATATCTGCTGATATCATCGCATTTTGACTGCTGGTAACTGTTACAGTTCTCCAAAGGTGTGCAGCTACTTTTGACTTACCCTGTATATTTTACATGCGCGTCTTTCGTATGATTATAATGTTCCGAAAATGGAAGTTCCCTAATGTCGTGTTCGCCCGGGACGCTGGCCAAATATTTTTTGAGTGACTCGGAGTTGCACCTATAATTATTGGAATTAATTTTGCTTTTACCTTCCACATTCGTTGTATTTTAATGAGAAGGTCCTTGTATTTCAAGATATCCGCTTCCTTCTTAATTAAGTTTCTGTCAGTTGGTATTGCTTTATTGTTATTCCTTAGAATTGCGATGTCATTGTTGAAGGGATTCAATACTGTTTCACTTCCCACGAAGTGCAGACTAGATTCGCCACTGTTTCCAAAGTGTTGAAATTGAATCAACGGGTGTTTTTTGAATAAAATTTTTGCCTAATCTGCCATATTATGTTGTGTAAAAATAAAAATGCTTAATTACATATCCAGCGCAACCATTTCCTGAACTTCCTTGGATAAAAATTGATGGCAGGATATGATTTATTCGCCGTAATCTGCACTGCACAGCCATCACTGAAAGTATTATATCAGAAGCATTGCATCTACTTTAACAGGTCCACTGAAAAATTCTTTGTACCCGTCATGAACTGGTATGTAAGCTAATCTGTTTTAAGAAATCCGGAGATGCATGACACGTTACAAAATCTCGTAATAAAAATAATTTTTATTCATACTTTATTTAATATTATTCGTAAGGAAAATGTTTCTAATAAAATAAGTATATTTTAGTCTTATGTGTATTTTGTGTTGAGTGCACTGCTCTAAGCTGTCCACACTCGTGTCGCCTCTGCCCCCCCCCACCCAAGACAGTTTTCGAAAGAGAGGGCTCCGCCATGTTTCCCGCGTAGTCGAAACTCAGCGGCCTTCATAAAGTAATATGACTGTAGCTAAATAACTGTAGACTGAATGATTAACGATGCTTGTGATATGTTATGCCAAAGCTGAAGCTCGTTTTTTTTTTTTTTTTCCAGAAGTTTATCCGGTGCATTTATTGTTAAGCTGCTCTTTGTGGGGGGAATTGCTGTAAACAACTTCTGTGTCGGGAGCTGTACTTTGACCCTCTATGAACTAACTGATGAGGTTTCGTGTCGGGAACTGGAAGTCTTTAAAACAATAAATAAGAACTGGATGCGGTTAATGATACCGCACGTCATGGAAACAAGAGAAAAGGAAACAATTTGACAACTGCTTATGTACTGCTGTGGTCATGTTAAATCGAATGATTGCTAATAATAAATCGTGAAGGATGTGAAACTAGTGATCTTGATCTATGTTAAGGTCTTGCAGGAGTTAGGTTAGTTCTGTAATGGCATTGCAGGACGTATAAATAGAACGCCACTAGGCGCTGTTGAACTCTGAGCATCACATCTTTAGGGTTCTTGTTATATTCGGTTAAAATACCCGGGTTTCTTATATGACCACTTGAGACTTGCTTCCTTCAGTCTGTTAGTTTAATCTTTTTGAGTTTTTGTCGGCGTGAAACAGTCTCTGACCCTAAAGGAAGCACATTTAATCGATGGTATTCAAGAACAGCTAACCGATTATCTGAAACAAGGAAAGAAGATGAAGTTCCAGGAATTAAAACGAGAAGCTGAGAATAGGGAAAACTGGAGAGCTCTTTTTGGGCAGAGCAATGGACCTGTCGTAAGACAGAACACTTAATAATAATAATAATAATAATAATTCAAGAATAGGGTTCTTAGGATATCTGGACCTGAAAGGGAGATAAGGAAAGCTGAAGAAATTTGAATAATGAGGTTTACAATTTGTACTCTTCTGCAGTTATTATTGGAGTAATACAATTAAGGAGGTTCTGAGGGGTGGGACATGTAGCATGTAGCAGAGAAAAAAGAGATGGTACACGTTTTTAGTCGGAAAGCCTGAAAGAAGAGACCACTTACGGGATTACGTGTAAATGGGAAGGTAATATTACATGGATCTTAAGGGAACAGGGTGTGAGGATGTCTGGATTAATTTGGCTTAGGGTAAAATAAATAAAATTATAATGGTAATCTCAGTGTTCTGTGTGGGTGTGAAATACTGAGTGTATATAAATTATCTTTACAGCTTTACTCCTGAATGAAATCTTTATGAAAAGACACATGGATACTGTTTGAGTGTCATCTGCGAGAGAAACTCGCAGATATTCACCTAGTACCCGGTAGATGGTAGCACCCGTTGTTTCCCGCTGTACTGCATCCGTCTTTGAGAATTAGGTTCGTCGTCATGAACCAGCAGGAGAAGGCACAGAGCGTGGAGTGGTTTGTCGAAACAGAACAACGTATCACAAGACGACATCACTCAGACCATTGATACGTATCTGTATTCTTACAAGTTGCAATTGGTGCAGGGAATTACGCACGTAAGAAATATGTAGTGACCATGCTTGAGAAATTGAACAAAGACAACTAATTCATGAGGAAAATCATGTTCTCTGACGAGGCTACACTCCACGTCTCAGGAAAGGTAAACAACGTACGCATGTGGGGATCAGAACACCCTCGTGCTATAGTGGAGCACGTTGCAGACAGCCCCAAAGTTAATGTGTGTTGTGGCCTGATGCATAATCGTTTGATCGTGCCATTTTTCTTTGCTGAAGTGGCTGTGGCATCCAGCAATGTCCGGGATACTTTGTCTACTGTTATAAGAACTGTAGCCTGCCGTGATCTTACAGCAAGACGGCGCTACAACACAGTGGAGCTTGATTGTGCGTGTATATTTTAATCATCACTTCCAAAAAGATTGATTTGCCTTGTTGATCCCATCTCTTGGCCTGCCAGATCACCGGATATCATACTTTGTGATATTTTCCGTATGAGGATACGTGTAAGAGTGTGTACCGAACTCCGGTGGCCGTCATCAACGATATGAAGCATGGAGTTCTAGCTTCTGTTGCAAAGGTTGATCTTGACATGGATGGAGATTTACTATCGTTTGGACATTGAACGTGTGCCAAATGGTACCGATGTTGAATACAAATGAAGTTTAGAAGAAATTTTGAGATTTTTCTTTTGCGGATGACGTTGAAACAGTGTGTCTATTTCTTTTCGTAAAGGTTTTATTCGCGAGTAAAGTTGAAAAGGTAATTATGTACACCTGTAGTTTGTCACGCGGAGACAGCTCAGATTGAGGATATTTCGTCGTGTTGAGATGATTTAGGTATGAGAGGGAGGAATTAACCAGGAACAAATGGATTTATTTTATAAGTTACTTTTTTACTTTAAAGCAGTGGCGGATAGCCGACAAAGAATTTTTCTCTAGTTTGGCGGGCGACAAACTACCAACCTCGCATCGTAAAATTGTACACGGGGCCCTTGATATTCACAGCGATATATATAGTCGGTCAAATAACAGAGAATTGGATCCATTGAAGGGCTTCTCAGCGGAGTCGATAATTTGTTTTACCCTGGATCCATACACGAGCAGATTTCTTCCGTGAGTGTGGTATTCAAAATAAACATTGCGCGTTATTGGACTGTTGGGTTTATGAACCTTGTCTATCGTCTGATGTTATACAACACACGACGTTTCGATGACTGCATCTGTTCTCGTCTTCTGGTGTAGGGAAGGGAGCAAGTACTCAGTGTGTTGTTTAGAATGAGTTAATCCCAATCACTGGACCCCACAGAGTAGGTGCCTCTTTCACTGCACCTGACAACAAGGACAGATCCAAGTCTCGAAACGTCTGTTTTATACGAGGCTCGTCCACAAAGTAAGTTTCCCTGGGGTCGTTTACAGAAACAAAACACAATTTCATGGAAATATTTATTGCAACAGATACAGCAAGTGTCCAGCTATTTTTCAACATATTCGCCACCGGAATTGAGACACTTGTCATACCGTGGGACCAACTTTTGAATACCTGTGTCGTAGAAGTCTGCCGCCTGGGATTGGAACCACTGTGTGACAACCATCTCCGCCTCTCTGTCATTCTCAAAACGCTGACGCTGACCGGACAGGAATTTCTTGAGGTGTAGGAAAAGATGGAAATCACTGGGAGCGAGGTCCGGGCTGTAGGGTGGATGATTAAACACCTCCCAGCTGAACTCCTGCAGGAGACTTGCTGTCCGTCGAGCCGTGTGCGGCCTAGCGTTATCACTGACCGCACTTCACAGTCGGCGGGAGCTGGAATAAGAACCTCCATCTTCAACAGCTGCAACGATGCTACTGTGAGAACGCGGGAGGTGCCATTAGTGCATGCGCCATGCTACGTCATTGCTCTATCACGTACGCACAGTCGCTTCGCGCAATATAAGGTTTTCTAGCTGTGGGACGAGTGGGAAACTTACTTTGTGGACGCGCCTCGTAACCTAAGACGTTGGGCAAGGTCAACTCAACATTGCAGATGGTATTACACCATCGTCAGAAACCTTCAGAATCGATTATGCGTTCTTATTCTGTGTCAGTTTATAGTTCTTTAAATTAATTTTATTGCGGGAATTTTATGTTTACATGAGCTCCTGTACAATTTTTATCCCATCGTATCGTTGTAAATTGTGCTTATTGATAGTTTCGGAGTTTGTCTTTGAAGACATTTGCTCTTACGCGTGTATGAATTTGAAAGAAAAAAATCACTTGGTATCTGTGGCTTGAGATGTCTTCATTATTTGTGCACTTCCATACCACGTTTTCCCAAAAACAAAATATTTTCAAGCTTTGCATTAGTCTCACATCTTGTGAGGGATTTATTAATTTTGCCGACACCTTTCTCATTTATCCACAGATTTCATCAGATACTGCATGAAATTCTGGTGGAAACGAGAGCTTATATCGTGTTCTGGCTTCTTGTTTCTTTTTATTCTTTGCGACGAAGATTTAATTAATTGTAGTGAACCTGTTTTTTGAGTAATGACACAGAGACGACCAGTCGTATGGTATTGCTACCATCCGAGCCGTATAGTCTTGAAAGTGGTATTCGACTGTTCCATGTTTGTTCCTAGTTTCGGTTACAGATCTACTGGTTTTGAAAGTTGTTACTATTGGCCACATGATCCCTTATCCAGGCAGGGTTGTTCCCTTGAAATGTTAATCTCGTTAAATATTTAACTTTTCACTTGTCACTGGCTCTCAGAATTGCCTGTCATTTTCATTATTGATGATAATTAGGCTTTTGTGTAATTTCCTGGATTCATAATTAAAACTCCGGCTGTAATGTTTATGATATGTTTTTTTAACCATTTCCGTAGCTTTAGTACAGCAAATCCAATTTCAATTTTAATTTACATTTTAAAATAAATTTTAAAGAGATAGGGTGTTCCAGTACACATAATAGTCATGTTATTACACCGAAGTAAGACGGACGTTAGTTTTTTTCGACAATCCGCATCATAAACTCTAGAATTTACGTAAACTCTGTCTATTCCATGTTGGGACCAGCGGCACAACTTGTGTAGGTGTAGACAGGGTCCGTTCGTAGAATTGATGATCTCTCGGTTACCACTAATGGTGCAAAGTCTTCGTGAAAAAATATGCGAGTCGAATGTGTGAATTCCGATTTAGCGGAAAGTGTATTCCGCCATCTTACCTGCGGCTATTCTAGAATAATCTGACCGAAATGAACCTGCATCATGCATGTAGGTCAACGCTTTTCTTGGATCATCAAATAAATTAGACAGCTTCTGTAGCATATGCTGTCTTTATATCCTAAAAAGTGTCTGAAGCACGTGACTGGTATGTCAAGGAAGGCATTAAAATGTTCTCAGCAGTACAAGGTAATTTCAGTACGTTTGGTCTCATGTGTTTCAGCCACGCGATAAACAAATGTGAATTAACAAACCGACATTAGTGGTAAGGTTCCTATGGTGTCTCGTCAAAGTGTTTGTATACTCCAGTGGTGTTGAAGAAACAAACTGCCATGGTTATTTATCTTTATGAAGTTACTGAGTCGATATCAACCGTTCACAATCCTATTTCATCAATATTAAATCTTCTGCGTGTGTTTGCCTTTCCTCACAAGTTTTTGCGTTATAAAACATGTTTCTTGCGCTTTATATTATTAAATCCATTAATTCTGCCCAGGCTGCGTTGTAGTTGAGTCTGACGAGACAGACTGTCTCTTGCAGATGTCTCTTACCCATTCCTTCCTGTCGAACTTCTTTTTTCCGTGTTGAACCTGTAGGTGGGAGAATTTGAATCAACAATTTTCAAACATACTTGCACGAGCTGTTTCCATATTTATTTATTTATTTATTTATTTAGTGTTCTGTCTGACGACAGGTCCATATGAACAGGATCCTTCCATTCTTTTCTCGGACTGGGACCTGTTCATATACGTTCTTGGCAGATGATCAAGAAGTGGTTTGCCATTGCCTTCTTCTGTGTGTGAATGGAGTAATTGTTGGGATGCCACGGAGAAACCGGGGAAGCCCCCGGAGGAAAACTCCGCGTTGCCTAGACCACGGCTTTGCCCAACACAAGTTATAAATTCAGGCACCGCCGGGAATCGAACCCGAGACCCCAGGATTACAAGGCCAGCGTTCTAACCTAGACCACCGTGGCCATCATTTATTTATTTAGTGTTCTGTCTGACGACAGGTCCATATGAACAGGATCCTTCCACCCTTTTCTCGGACTGGGACCTGTTCATATACGTTCTTGGCAGATGATCCAGAAGTGGTTTGCCATTGCCTTCTTCTGTGTGTGAATGGAGTAATTGTTGGGATGCCACGGAGAAACCGGGGAAGCCCCCGGAGGAAAACTCCGTGTTGCCTAGACCACGGCCTTGCCCAACACAAGTTATAAATTCGGGCACCGCCGGGAATCGAACCCATAAAATCTTGAGTCCATATCTTTGCAGATTTCACAGAAAGTTCTCTCTTCATTTCGTCAGTGAAGATCTTATATCTTCTCAGTGATTTGTAAAAAGTACCGTGAAATAAGACCTTACTTTGACGGGCACTCTAAAAGAATTGTTTAAAAATAGGTGTTTTATGTTATTAGCCTAATTTTTCCCCAGCCGTGATATGTGTGTGTGTGTATTGTCTAAGTTTTTGGTTTAAAAATGTGAACTGCGATACTTAGCAACAGTGGGTCTAGATTTTCAGTTACCTTGTGGAAATATGCAATAACACACGATGCAGATTAAACGTCACGTTATGAACCTCACTACATGCATCTTCAGGATATTCTTCAGTCAAAATCCTTGCAAGTAATTACGGTATTGCATTAATTAATTCCAGGAGATGTTGCAATCTGTGTCTTTCACTGCTGGCTTTTCTCATCTTCCAACGTTTGCCCTTTAAAAATCAGTTTCCGGCCGGCTTTTCGTTTGTCTTTTCTCATTGTGGTTTGTGTTGTCGGAAACAGCTTGAAACAAATTACTTACTTAACAAGTTACGATACACGATAGAAGTGTGAAGCAATTGAGCAAGCGAGTTAGAATACGCACTTAGCCCCTTCTTCGTTCGTCCTATTACCGTCAAAAATCCGCATGATTGTCATTAGAGAGAAGCACAGTGTGGATTTTTGTTTCAATGTAGCAGCAAGAATAACAGGATCTTTGTTTTGGTGCCTTTAGGGATTGGAATTTAATATGCTTTGTTGACACTGATGCTGAATATATGAGTTTGAAATTAAAATATGGATTTAGACACTTCTACGTACAAAATTACATTGTCACCTTTCAGACTCAAACAGTTGCCAACTCTGAAATTGCAACCATCACATTTAACGTTAGGTGCTGCCAACTGCGTAAATTTGCTGTGTTCTCGTGGACGTCGCGTATGCTTGACCGACATAACCTCACTTAAAGGACGCTGGAAAGAGACAGCAATATAAATTTGTTTTTCTGTCGTGTTATGTCTTGTGGTTACCTTCGTGAACATGGTGACCATGATGAAGATAACAGTGGTAGCCAAGTAAACATGCCAACCCTGGTACCTAATGTAAGAATTGTTTCCAGGGTAACTGTGATTACCATGTCATGCATGGTGTTATCGCACAAGTTCGTGAATACTGACGTCATCTCGGAGGATTATCTTAACCTTACATGTTCGAACATCTGTCACGTTGATATTTTTGGCTGTAGGAAACATAACTTTTATATGCACTGGGAAACCACAAAATTCGTGTGACTCGCTTTATTGCGGTGATATGGAACCAACCCGCAATATCTGCGAGATATGCCTGTATATGCTTACTGACGATGACGTCATGTCGGGATTTGACGTCATCAATCTTCGTAGAGGATCGCGGGTCATGGTGCCATTACAGAGGATCATCATCCAACCTCACGACTGAGTATCTGTCACGTTGGTATTATCGATTGTGGAGAATCCAAGAAGATATATGTACACACATTCAGTTTTTGAAATAAGACATCGTGATAAAATAAACCATTATACGAGTCGTATACGTCAGCATTGGCATTTAGTTAATTAATGAATCTGGTGTAGGTGTTTGAAATGACCACCGTTAGCTTCGTGGCACAGTTTACAGCGGCGAACAGCTGACTTACAACCGGCCATTAAAGTTGCTGCTGGGGCGCTTGCGCAAGATTGTTAAATTTCTTGCCTGAGCTCTTGAAGTGTTGCTGACTTTGTAGTGTACACAGCGTAATTAAATTAACCCCGCAAGAAAAAGTCAGGTTGGGTTAAATATAGCGATCATGGGGGATACTCGATCTACCCTTCGCCATTTTGCGTATCTGAATCATGGGGAAAGATACTGCGCTACCATCTTTTAAGTGTAGGTTCTCCTCGTAAACACAGCACACGGAGATTGATAACAAGGTTAAGGTTAATATTTCGTATACATCCTTTTGTGACTGCCTGTATATGACTTTGTGCTATACTGTTGGCACAGTCTCGAAACCATAATTGACGAGAATGGACAGAGAGAAATAAAGAGACACTCAGCAGGGATGCGAAATCGGCTAAGAAATGCTTGTGCTGTTGAGTAGCCATGATGGAACATGAATATACAGGATGAGTCAGAAGTATGTTTACAAACGTCGTGTGCGTGTTCCAGGATCCAAAATAAGAAAATATGTTCTTATGAACATGGGGTAGCAAATGTTTCATTTTCGAAAAACTAGCCAAAAATAATTTTCAATGTATGCCTTTATTGCCAAGTATAAGGACAGGAAGCAGCCACGGTGGTCTAGCGGTTAGAACGCTGGCTTTGTAATCCTGGGGTCTCGGGTTCGATTCCCGGCGGTGCTCGAATTTATAACTTGTGTTGGGCAAGGCCGTGGTCTAAGCAACACGGAGTTTTCCTCCGGGGGCATCCCCGGTTTCTCCGTGGCATCCCAACAATTACTCCATTCACACACAGAAGAAGGCAATGGCAGACCACTTCTGGATCATCTGCCAAGAACGTATATGAACAGGTCCCAGTCCGAGAAAAGGATGGAAGGATCCTGTTCATATGGACCTGTCGTCAGACAAAACACTAAATAATAATAATAATAATAATAATAATAATAATAATAAGGACAGGAATGTTTCTTTATAACAAATTCTCAAAGGTTGCTCCTCCATTCTACACACATGCCCGAGCACGACGTACACAAGACTGACGAATTCGTTCGTACACACCAGGGTTACCTCGAATCATCTGGCATGCATTCTGCACACATTCCCATAGGTCGTCTTCATTGTTTACGGGTGTTGCATAAACGACGGACTTCAAGTGACCCCCAGATAAAAGTCCAATGGAGTCAGGTCCGGTGATCTTGGTGGTCATGCTACTGGACCACCACGCCCAATCCATCGCTGAGGGTACTGTTCATTGAGATTATATTTGACGCGATGGGAGAAGTGTGCTGGGGCTCTGTCGTGCATAAACCACATTTGTCTTCTTGTACATATTCAAGGAGACGTGGCAAGTGTCTTCTTAAGAATCACCGATATGAAGGTCCTCTTCGACGCGATGGAAGCATGTGTGGACCAATAAGCATGTCGCCAACAATTCCTGCCCAAATGTTAATTGAAAATCTTTGCTGGAAGCTGGATTCACTTTGACATAAAGTCAATTCATTGAAACTTATTTTTGGTTATTATTTCGAAAATGAAGCATTTGCGACCTCATGTTCATAAGAACATATTTTCTTATTTTGGATCCTGGAACACGCACACGAAGTTTGTAAACATAAACCCTGTATACAGAGCATCTATCTTACAAGGTGTGTGTCTGTTACCTCTCACAATGACACATTATAGCCCTATCTGGCTCGACTTCCATATCATTTAAATCAAGGACAAAATGGAAATTTCCACTTGCGGAAGAAACAAGACGTTTGTACTGAACTTTGTGGGTTTAACATATGTTGCAAGATCGCCACTTGGAAGGCAAAATCTAGATTGGCGGATAATATTACAAGAAGTATAATTTGGGGTCCATACGGGGATGGCTCTCTTCTGGGTCGTGACAAGACAGCGTATTGTACGTGCTTCCTTAAAATGCCAAATGCATCTGTGTGAATGTGTTTGTACCAGAGTTACATATTACATGGTTTAATGTCTGCAGAGATGCGAGATAGGGAACCTCCCGGTTTAGACCGATAGAACTATATTTTGAGAGGTAATAACCTCACGGGAAAATTGAGAATACCGAGAGTTCTGGATTTGTATATTAGTAAGTTGGTGACCCTTATTTTGTATGCTGTATAAAGTTTTTCAGTCCAGTTAGGCGAGTTCTTGGAAGATAACCTATCTGCATAATTTCCTGTCTGACAACTGGTCGTTAAGGTGTGTGTTATGTTTGATTCTGAAGCCAAAATTGAAATATTCGCCTAGGTAGTGCACGGAGCAACTCTTATCTTGTCAAGAAATTACTTGCCTTTTATTTAACCAACAGGTTCATTATCGTGGTCACACGAGCTCGCCACCGGTCCCTATTCTGAGCCAGATGAATCCAATACACTTTTTCCAATCCTATTTTCGGAAGGCCCATTTTGGTATTATCCCATGTTCCGAGAGGCTTTTTACCTTCGTGCTTGCAAATCAAAATTGCATGTGCGTTCTGCAGCCACTGCAGTTCATCCTGTTTCCTTGTGTCTGGTAATTATTCTGAACACACTTCTACAAACCATGGTTTATGCTACTTTAAATCGTAATGTCTTGACTCGCTTTTGCAGAAATTCTGTTATTCTCTGTATTATTTTCACAAATCATCTTGGTTTCCCCCACATTATCATCCAAATTTTCCAAAGCTGCAAACATGTTTTTGATTTCGACCTATTATGGGTCTTTTACCTTCTGCATCATTTAGCTTCTTGAGATAACAACTTTGTTTTTCGAACTTTTGTGTTAGTCATTTACGTAGCTCTACAGCTTCTCCTTGCGTCATGGAACTACCAAATAGTGGTCGTTATCAGAGCCAGGCTCTCGAATAAAATATCGCACAAAAGTATACCTGAGGTTCACGTCCGTTATCTGATAAGACGTATTTAGTCTGATTTTACGTCTGTCCATCGGGAAAAATCGAAGCGTGTGGGAACATTGTACTCTTGACAACTAGATTTTTTATGTGCTACTTATTTCATGGAGCCAGGTCCTTCCTGAGAAGCTATCTGTCGCTCAGCCGCTCAAGAAATTCTCAATATTTTATGGAACCCCAAGGTTTATTATAACCCTTTTGACAAGAGCCCGAATTCCAAAGAATCCGTCCCAGCCTGAACCCCTGTGTAACATTTCGTAAGGTTATTTTTACTGTGAGGAGTTGTTAGCCCTATAAACAGCCCCCAATCTGGAGGACCACCCCGTGTCGACTGTCCGCGACTGCTTATTCAATATATTCGCAGCTGCAGCTACCCTCCATAGTCTGGAGACCGTCTCTATCTGTAACCTGAGGACGCACCATGCCGTGGTGACCGGGGACTTAGAATAAAAGTTTACTAGCAAAGAAACCATGTGGACCTATCCATGTCTGTCTGTCTGTCTCTCAGTGAGGCCGGATGTTCCATTATTGTGCAACAATCCTCTGAAATCGCGTTAGTGCAAGAATGATCTGAGATGTAACAATGACCTTGGACGCAGAAATGACTTCGGTTCGTGTAAGTGCAACAACGACTTAATGTGGCGTGAAGGACACCTTTGGAATGCCATTATACCACAAAGACAACACCTTTCCAATCTTTTCGCACCAGTTTTGTATGAAGTCTCATTCGAAATTGCCGGCTCGAAAATATCTTCCTTCCCTGCCTTTAGTGAAATCTAACGAAACTTCGTTGGGGTATTTGTGAAACGCACTGTCCTGTTCCTCAAAAGAGATGTCCTTTTTAGCATAACATTTATCTTCAGTTGGTTAATACACATTCAGAGCAATATCACACCGACAGCGTCTTGGTATTAAACATGAAATCTTATCACTAACAGACTCCACCTTCGGTCACTTTTGACATTCCAAGTTGCAAACGTCATATACTGTCCACAGATCACGAGAAAAACCCTGCTCGTGGAAGTCGTTTCTGGTCGGTGCGGGGGGAATGTGACTTATCAGGTGGACTAGAGGGCTGCTATTGGTGGGAAGTGTGATACGTCAGAGTTTTACGCTACTACACACAGACTGAAAACATCAAGCAGTTAATAGCAGCGTGTAGTGAGCGCACTTTTAATGTGTTCTGCGGGTGTTGCGGTAATATTCTAGATTAAATCACTGTGCCACTGTGAGGTAATCTTAAAGCTGTACCCATTAGAACACATGAAAGATTGTTGTCTGCTGTTCGTTCAGTGGTTGTGGAACGAATGCTTTTAGGATAGGTCGTCACTCACCGCGAAATCTTGCGCATGCGCGTATATCGAATTCCTAGCAGGGATTTTCTCCTGGTCTGTGGACTGTATGTTTTCTGGTGCTTGTATCGTTCCAAAGAATCCGTCTAAATCCGCGGCCCCATGTAAGATTTTGAACACGCCCAAGCAACAAGCTCGATCATTACCCCTTTTCGGCTGTCCGTGACTGCATGTTAAGTTTATTAGCAGCTGCTCTTCGTATCTGTAGTCCGTCTGTGTCATCTGAAACTTAAGAACGTGCCATGCCGGGGTGACAAGAGAACCATTTAACAAGACCTAGACTGTGTATGCCATGAAAATTACTCAAATTTAGAAATAATATAATAATACTATTACAATTTCAAAGTCTTACGTCCTTGAGTTATTCAAGTAGGTAATATCAACTTTCCTTATTTCTGGAAATCAGATATTTGTTTTTTCCCATTTCTTCGGTCAGTTCCTTGTTCTTTTCCACTATTAAAAATTTCCGGGAATTATACACTTTTAATTATAGCGTGTCAGGGGCTAGCTATTTTTATGTAATTTTATGTAAAATTTGTTTTTAAGTTGAATGACATTATACATGCACCAGCGTCAGAAACTGGCGGGACAGACATATCGATTTCGTCACAAAAAGAAAATTAGATGCAAACATTTTTTCTCTACCATATTACCGTGGGATTTCTCCAGCATAATGTGTTTTACTTTTCTCCTCATTTGATTTTAATTGGTGTCTGCGTTTATCAAAGTGTCCAGTAGGACTGGAAAAATATTGTCTTTGAATACAGTGTTGCCAATGTATATGCTGTTATGTACCAACATTAAGATATGACAAATGTGAAATTACCTTAAGGACTTCATCTCTTATATGAGCTAAGGAGATATCGACTAGATAGATTGTCATTTGGAACAAAGTTGTGCAGTACGTGACCAGCACAGAGGGGCCTGATGTCGCAGCAGGTGAGAAGGGTGAAATGTGTGGGAACTGGTTGTTGTATTATTGCCCTCACGGATGTGAAGCACGTCTGGGGGCAATGCCACTACTGCGCAGTCTCTCGGAGAATTTGCAGAATGCTAAAACACAAAAGCAATGAAAGAACTTGATTGTTAGCCAATTCCGTCCGACATGCTGTTCAAACGACCACGTTAAAGTGTAACACTCCAACGGAAGTACCATCTTAAAATCAGAGTTATCACCGATTCATCTAAACGTACAGGTAGCGACCACTTCTTCCATGCCACTGATAATCAACCAAATGCCTGTCAAGTTTTACTGTAAAATTTATTGTCATTATTATTATTATTATTATAGTGAGTGTTTTGTAAAACGTCCTGTGTCCGAGGCTGATTCCTAGGATTGTTTGCGATTTATTATACTGAGTAAGTCAAAAGTACCGCACCACTATAAGTCTCCATTTTGTTTTCCACAATTCACAAGCGCTCTCAGCGGCAATGTGAAGAACTGCAACAAACAAACGAAACTTGAGGTTACGCTCTACAGATATCTGCTGATATCATCGCATTTTGGCTGCAGGTAACTGTTACAGTTCTCCAAAGGTGTGCAGCTAGACTTACTCTGTATTTTGCGGGAAAAAATAGGTTTCAAGCCCCAACTCCCAGATTGCAGGACCGGGTAATTTTTGATCAAATTTTCTTCATCTAGCCTTTGGCGATCTGACACCTTCCTGCAAGGCAGTGGATTTGCTCGTACCATGGCGGGGGCTATCAACCAGGCCAGCTGAACCCTGGTATTTTATACGACGTTGTTACTCCTCTCTCTCACCCTTTCACAGCCTGGTTTTGGCGGATTTTACAAGCATAAGGTAACCGAATAAGTGATTATCCCAGTGCAATGACTTCGAATGTGTATTCGAACCTCATGATTGCCACATTGGGTTGAAACGTATAGTTCAAAAGAATGAACTGAAATGTAAGTGTGGCGAAGTGATTGATAAGAAGTGACAAGAATATGTTTCTTCTGTTTAAGAAAATTCGTGCAGCACAGTTGCGTGCTTTTTTATTCTTTATACTGATGTTTGCGAAAGCCCCTTCAGCTTTGTCGAGTCCGATTTCTCTCTTAATTATACCACGTGCTAAAATTCGTTCGACCTTGTTGGATGCCACTTCATTGTTAGTTCTGCATGTGAAAATTCGTGCAGCCTTGTCGCGTGCCACTTCATTCTTAATCATCTCGCCGTAGATCTTAACTATGTTTCCTACTAACCGGTTCCTAGCTGGATGCCACAGATCCCACAATCAAAGTAATCATAAATGACAGGGAGGCTAATATTTTATTTCCGTAATTAAAAGTGTCAGTTTTTGGCGAGTGTTTCTGTGTACGGTTTGTTTCAAATCCAGGTTAGAATAGCAAGTGGTTTTATTTGCACTCCAAAACAGTTTATTGTAATTTATCAATTCCTTATTTCGGTATTAGCTGTTATTCTTATGTTTAAAAAAATATACTGAGACACTCAGAAATAATTTTTTTAAGTTGTTAATCGAAGATTTCTGTCTTCTGGATCGCTGCGTCATGTAGTCTGGTAGACGTTTACCGACGTTTCGGCCTGATGGCAGAAAACACCTCTGAAACGCCTTTAAAATTTATCATATTAAACGGAGCAAGAACCCATACGACAACCATCTTCAGAATCTGAAATTTCACGAAATTATAAACCGTTCAAAATATTTTTTTTAGTTTTTTCAACGAATCTAGGAAGTTGGCTCAGCAGTAACGCGGCTTACTGTATTCAAAAGGTAGCATATTCGATTTTCTCTGGAACACAGGTTTCGAGGATTACTTCAGTTTCTTTAAGCAAATACCTTAAGGAACAGCCCTTGGTCGTTCAGCTGGATGTCAGTACGGTTATTTAAATGTTCTAGTTAACTGAAGTTTGGTTTTGAAACATAACTTTCAAATGGATTGTAACGAGAGGGCGGATAAATGTTTTGATTGTTGAAGGGTGTTTTTTTTTTTGAATAACTCACCGGACTGTATATTCTTTAATTCTTGAATAAAATGTTCTTCAATTTTTGTCGTAACAATTTACTTCATATACCATTCATGAATATTGCATCGTGGGAAAAACACTGTAGTGGGCATGCAGAGTTAGTGACGGTCGATTCAGACAATCGATTTTTTTTATATTTAAAGCGCTAGCCATCGAACAGTGTTTGAAAATGTGTTTTGTGCAGTAGTGCTCAACCTGTCACTCGCAAGCCGGGTTTGACTCTCCATGTTGCAGATAGTTACCAGCGAGCGTTACTTTATCTCGACGAAACAAGAAATTTAGACTAGCTTGTGTTGAAATCCGAATAAAAACTTCAGAGCATGGAGGGAAACTGTATGGCATTAACATTTTCGTATGTCTGTAGTTACTTGAACTTATTAATTGCGACTTGTAAAACTAGCATGCAGTCTACTTCCAAACAATCCATTGTGGGAATATTGAAGACAGCTGATAAAAGGTATATTTTAATATAACCTGTTTAGTCAAGTCAGTAAAATCACTGGCTACCGGCTGGACGATTTATGACAGAGGAAGGAATTTTGGTATTTACCACCACATCCAGACCAGTTCTGCTTTGACTCTTGCACTGGTTAAAGCGGCCGGGGCTTGATACTTGCCATTCATTTCCATCTAGTGCAGATGTTAAAAACGCATGGAGCTGTGCTTTCCTCCCCCCTCCCTCTATACGCTTTCGTAGCGTGGTACTAAATCAGACACCTTAATTACACTATTCCATGTGAATATGTGATGTTGGCTGGGTGTTAGGTCCTCCACTTTAAATTTTATTTTAGCAGTCTTTCAGTTTTGTTACAAAAACGAACGGAATGTTTCAAATGTAGTGACTCGATGGACTAGCCCCCATTTAAAATACAACGCTAGAATTTACGATTTGAGATTTCCACGGCGGTGAGTCTGAAGATGGATGTCTTCTGGGATCTTGCGCCGTGTAGTCTGATAGAAGTTTACCGACGTTTCTTAGGTTCTTGCTGCCTCCATCATCAGGTCGATAGCGTCTGTAAACTTCTATCAGACTACACGGCGCAACATCCCAGAAGACAGCCAACGCTAGGATTCTCTTTCTAATTCATTACCTCAGTTATTTTTGTTACTGTGCGTTCTTTAACGAAGTGCAGAATGACTGGTAGCTTATGTTCGCTTTTTTACAGCGTCGAAACTATTGCACGGATTTAATTAAATTCGTCATTGGACATGTTTAAAAGAAGTTTCCGGACATATTTAGTTTGAGTTAATATGGTGCAACGTAACCCTTGGCTAATATGAAGTTCAATCGTAGAACTTGTTCACATTTTTTAAAAATTGAATATTTATACCAAAAATTATCCGATAACAAAAAAAATGCAAATATTACTAAGGGCACATGTTAAACTTTCATTTCTCATTGTTTTAACTTCATGGAGCGGAGTCCTTGAAAAGGTAATTGTCGCTCAGCTAGTAAAACCAATCAACAAAAATACAAGTAATTGATCAAGCTCAAGACTTCGTACTTTGCTAGGTTTGGTGGTTCCTGCATACGAAACTTATTTTTGGAATAAAAGTTCCGCCACACCTTTTATTGGAACCCGAAGTTTCATAGTCGTGTTCAGAAGAGGCCGCCAATGGATAATTTCCTGAGCCAGGTGGAACCAGTCTGCATCGCCACACCTGATTTCTTTAAGATCAGTTATAATATAATTTAATCCTCCCATCAGTGCCTAGGTATCTCAAGTGGAATCTTCTTTTCACGTTTTCGGAGTATTGCGTGTTTAACGTGTTCAACATCTGGGGCTGTCTCCTCTGTCCGAAGTCGCTTCTCATCCGCACAAAATATTAACTTTGTTTCTGGAAAAAATGTGCCTGCCCCACCCATGATACGTGGCCAGGTTATATCAGTTTCTTGACACCAGATGTGATGAAAATGTACTAATTGGTTTCGATGTTTCTATTGAGGCACTGACATACAGGCATTCTGATATGATTAGCCTCGCTTTCCCGTGTAGATGAAGTCGTTTGTCAGCGTATCACAGAGTTATTTTGTCGTTTTAACTACGTGATTATTATCAGAACTATTGCGAATACGTGTCACGCCTGGAAGTGTGAATGAGTATTTCTTGTAGGATTTGAGGTGTTCACGGCGACAAGTCCGAAGATGGCTGTCTTCTGGGTTTTGGCCCCTATGTAGCCTAGTACAAGTTTACCAACGTTTCAAAGGTCCTTGCTGCTTCCATCATCAGGGCGATCTACCAGATTACACGGCGCCACAACCCGGAAGACAGCAATTTTCTACCCATTCTTGACTTGACTTATCTTTTCACCACTTAATAACTTTCGACAACAAATAATGCTGTCAGTTTCTTGTACGCAGAAAGCAAGGCAAGCTTTCTAGGCCGAAGGGAACGGCACTGACCGCATGTATGAACACTGAACGTTATTTGATCTCAGACTGTAAACGTGTTTAAAAAACGATCTGCTTCACTGTTGAAATTAGGCTGCTATCACACGTGAGCCCGTGAGCCGCTCAACTGAGCGGCTCGCTGAGCCGGTATGCAGCTCATGCGGAAACGATAAGCAGCTCAGAGTTCGGCTCACATGGCCCTCCGCTAGAGTTACCAACTTAATAGTACCTTAAAATTATTCATTGCCAGGACTTTTTCCAACGTCTGTTCTTTAAAATCACGACACTTCGGAGGCTGGTTCTGTCTCCGTCTTCAGGTGAGAGGTACCTACTCTGTTGGGTCCCTTAGATAGAGCTAGTCTCTGTCACTGGACAATATAAATCGTGCAATTATTTCAACTTATCCACCCAAGTACGGGTTCTGCCAGTAGATTATAATACTTAAATGATAAAGTAGAAATTATAAGACCGCTCACTGAGCCTCGTGTGAAAGGGCCCTTAAGGTCATGGTATGTGATTTTGTTGTGCAGTTCATAGTTCCTCATATAGTAAATAAATTGTGTGAGAATTCCTTCCAATGATGCGTATTATTTCAATCGGTCAGTACATCGCAACTCGAGGGGCCAAACTTGACCCGTGGGCCGTAGTTTTTGGACGTTTATTCTGAAAGTACAAGAAGCGGAGCCTATGGGAAAGGATTGGAAAAATGAAATCGTCTCTAATCACAAAATACCAGTAGGCATAATTTTTTTAACGTTTGTTAAATATCTGGGAACAAGAATAACAAATCAAAATGACACTCATGAGGAAGTTAGGAGGAGATTAAATTCTGGAAATGCTTGCTACTTCTCAATTCAAAATATTTTGTCTTCCCGTCTCATCTCTAAGAACCTGAAAATTAAAGTATACAATAATTTTGTCTGTTGTTTTGTATGGGTGCGAAACATGGTCTCTCACTCAGAGGGAGGAACACAGATTGCAGGTGTTTGAGAACAGGGTGTTGAGGAGGATATTTGGGCCTAGGAGGGAAGACGATGGGGCATGGAGGAAACTGCATAATGTCGAGCTCAAAAATCTGTACTCCTCCCCCAGTATTGTCAGGGTGATTAAGTCGAGAAGAATGAGATGGGCGGGACATGTAGCGCGCATGGATGGGACAAGAGGTGTGCACCGGGTATTGGTTGGGAAGCCTGAGGGGAAGAGACCCCTGGGAAGACCTAGACGTAGATGGGAGGATAATGTCAGGAGGGATCTATGGGATATAGGAGTTGAAGGAGACTGGATTTTGTTGGCCCGGGACAGGGTCCGGTGGAGGGTTTTGGTTAATTCGGTGAAGAACCTTTGGGTTCGGTAAGCCATCTAGTTAGTTAGTTAGTTGATAAAAGTATGGTAATTGCCCTTCATGCATATACTTTTTTATACCAGTACACAGAAGTCGCTTTAAAAGGCAAATTAATTAAACAAATACAGGAAACAAAGGTAAAGTTGAAAATTTGGGAGTTTCGGACTACCAGCCTAATTTATTTTGCTAATTTTATGTTCTGTATATGAGAATAGTCAACTTGATTCGATCCAGATTTTTGAAGTAGTGATTGTTCATATTTTGAATTAAAACTTACTCGGACTGTTCCCCGTACCGTATTTTGCCGGTTTCTCCCAAATAAAGTGTTAGTATTGAATCACATGTTCATATTTTTAACATGTTCTTCAAAAATAATTTTAATTTTATTTTCCTTGTATTTGCACTCCTTTGAGAACCTAGAACGCCTCATGTATGTAGATGGGGTTTCGATACAATGTTTTTAAAATTTGTTTGAACCCCTTGGATGGGGTCGGCCTGTCAAAGGGCCTCTAACTACACAGAACAGCACAACAGAAAAAGATGATTATAGACGTCCATTCGAACGCATCATCCCAGTGTCCGAGAAGCCGAGAACAACGCCTCAGACTGCGTGTCCACTGTGATCGACACTACAGAATTAAATGCTGATTATTAATTATTAATTATTAATAATGTTACCTGCAAGCTTTTTGTGTCAGTGCAAATAAATTTTCTTCTGCGGAAGATTTTTTCGGCAGGCTGTTTGGCTCGTGAATAATTCTAAACAGTCCGATCTGGATCTGGAATAAATGCGAGTTCTCTCTTCTTTCTAGTGTTCCCACAGTTTGATGCTGATGTCAGTGCCTAGAACCGGCTCTTGTTTTCTTGATCCAGTCTTTTTCCTGAAGGTGATGTCGGTGTGTTGTGAAGGTGGAGTGACGTCCAACAAATTCGACTGGTCGGACATGATGGCGGGTTTATCAATATGCAGACCCGCACACACTGTGCACGTTGTTTCCGATAGCTTTAAAAGTACAGTCTGTTTCAAATATATATTGATATTCGACAATGGTAAACGGGAACGTATTGTTAAGGAACGATTAATTACCATGGTACAAAGTGCCTTAGCCGAGTTGACACTTGGCTTTTTCCCGGGAGGTACCGGGTCATGTCGACCAGGACACCAACAATCTTGACATTTTTCGTGATTTTCACCAGTCCTTCCAGGCAAATCCCGAGATAGTGTCTTAAATTAGCCCGTAACTTGTCCCTTCCATACCCTTTCCAATTCAGTATTCTGTATTTATGATTCACTGAGCTATGTGGGGTTTGAGATTTTCATGGCGGTGAGTCTGAAGTCTTTTGGGTTTAAGGTTTCTGTCTTCTGGGTTGTTGCGCTGTGTAGTGTGGTCGATGTTTACCAACGTTTCAAAGGTCATACTGCCTCCATCATCAGGGCGATGAGTATGAAGATTTCTGTCTTCTGAGTTGTTGCGCTGTGTAGTCTGGTCGATGTTTACCAACGTTCCAGAGGTCATACTGCCTCCGTCATCAGGGCAATGAGTATGAAGATTCCTGTCTTCTGGGTTGTTGCGCTGTGTAGTCTGGTCGATGTTAACCAACGTTTCAGAGGTCATACTGCCTCCATCATCAGGGCGATGAGTATGAAGATTTCTGTCTTCTGAGTTGTTGCGCTGTGTAGTCTGGTCGATGTTTACCAACGTTTCAGAGGTCATACTGCCTCCGTCATCAGGGCGATGAGTATGAAGATTTCTGTCTTCTGGGTTGTTGTGCTGTGTAGTCTGGTCGATGTTTACCAACGTTTCAGAGGTCATACTGCCTCCGTCATCAGGGCGATGAGTATGAAGATTTCTGTCTTCTGGGTTGTTGTGCTGTGTAGTCTGGTCGATGTTTACCAACGTTTCAGAGGTCATACTGCCTCCGTCTTCAGGGCGATGAGTATGAAGATTTCTGTCTTCTGTGTTGTTGCGCTGTGTAGTCTGGTCGATGTTTACCAACGTTTCAGAGGTCATACTGCCTCCGTCTTCAGGGCGATGAGTATGAAGATTTCTGTCTTCTGGGTTGTTGCGCTGTGTAGTGTGGTCGATGTTTACCAACGTTTCGGAGGTCATACTGCCTCCATCATCAGGGCGATGAGTATGAAGATTTCTGTCTTCTGGGTTGTTGTACCGTGTAGTCTGGTCGATGTTAACCAACGTTTTAGAGGTCATACTGCCTCCGTCATCAGGGATGTCCTAGACAGCATGGTCGCATAAACTGCAGACAGATATTTTACAGTAGTTTAGATTTTTCGTAATGCTCTTGAAAGGAGTAGGTGACATTCATAGCGAACATAAAAAATTTTGATTTTTAAACGCCGCCTGATTTAAGTGAACTACAAGGTTAAACTGCGCAAAGCGAAACAGGTGTAGAGGTCAGAAGATTAGTGGCACATCTGTGTAAAATTACAGAAGTAAACACTTTGGGAATAATTGATGCCTCACAATTTAAATCAGACTCAGGCGTTTTTTTTAAATTAGGTACTGTTACATTTGAAGTGTGTTGTAGAGAAGTAAGCTAATTAAAGCATTAGGATTCGTATCCCAGAGATTCCGTCAGACGTTCGTGTATTATTAAAATAAGGCAGGATAGTGTTCTGCTAAGTGTTTCTGAAATTCTCGCCGTACTTTTTTGTTTATATTGCCTTCATTTTATCAGACGCTGCATAAGTGAGTGAATCAGTGGTTCCCTGGTAGGTTAGAATTAACCCTTCATGACCTGACACATTGGAGATTGACCATACATTTTGGAAATGGTAAAAATAAATTGACCTGAAACAAAATTCCGACACCAAAAAACATTTGCAAACCTATTTGTTGCTTTTATTGTGAATAGTAATAACAGTCATTGCCCGTTACAGATTATTATAAATATTTTTGGGAGTTGTCAGTAAGTTGCTGGTTGCGGGCTGCATTATAAGGGTTCGATTCCCGGCAGGGATATATCACTTTACCATCTCGTTCGCTACGAATCTCAGTGTCACTCTTTATCTGGAGATTAAGTAGGCAAAGTGTGAAGTTGTCACTCATTCGTCCTACTCCGACGTAAGTATTGGCGTTGCCATACCACAACTCTCTCGTACGTTTTAATGACATAGTGATTAGCTACAGGGACAACTTATTATCATTATCGTAATATTACATCGTATTGAAAAGATCTTCTTTTGACACTAATTGTGTCACTGATTAAATTAATGATTTTCTTCAAAATAAAATCCAAGTACAGAAGTCGGGAAGTAATGGTTAGTATGCCTCGTTTCAAATTTTGGCCAGAATCGATTATTTCCATGACCTGCATCTTGACAGTAAATACACTGTGAGAAACATTATGAGATTTTAACAGCGGAACAGTAAAATGTAAATATTTAATATCAGACATTTCGAATTTGAAATATCGGAAACCAAGCCATGAGTTACCGGTATTTCCCAAAGCCATATATTAGTTAACTGATATCAGGATGTGTGGTTTTGAATTTCGAAATGTTCGCTAAATGAGTTTTTCATTGCGTTAAAGTAAATTAAACTGCAGACATGTTCTAGTCCGTGACTATAGTGTTGTCTCTGTTAAAAGTTCCATTTCTGTCACTGTAAATTTGTTTTTCACAGAGTATTCGTTTTGTGTGCAATTCATAGTTAATTTTTTCAAAAGATTTATGTTTATGTTAATGGAATATTTTGAGGTGCTGGCGGTTTGGTTATCAGTTATTAATCGAAGTCAACTTAAGTCTAATTGTTTTATTTGTCGGTTGTTTATATAGCCTGACTCAACGTTAGATTCAAGATGAGTTGTTGGTTGTTTGCCGATATTGGCTTAACCATACATTTGTAGTTATCGGCTATTTATCAACGCTCACTTAACCTTGAATTCCTTGAGTTACGTGTTATGTATCTATCCTGACGTAACCACTATTAAGTACTTTCCATTTACTCCTTGTTTGTAGCTTAATTCCCTATTGGCATCGGTTACCTGTTTTCATCGGTTAAATCTAGTGCATGAACTTCACGTTTGTTGCTACGCGCATTAATGAGAACTTCCGAGTTTGTTGCGTATTTCTGCATTCGCTTTTCACAGTTGTGCATCACGAACTGTGTCTTACGAGGTGCGATCGGAAAGTTTCAAGACTGCGCCTATAAAAACCCGTACACTTATCTCAGGTATTAAATTCATCCATCACCCTCGAAGTAGTTCCCCTGGGAGTGAACACAACGATCCCAGCGCCGCTGCCAAGCCTGGAAGCATCCCTGGAAATCTTTCTTTGTCAGCCTGTCAAGCACCGTCTGCGATTCTGCCTGAATCTCTTCTATCGTCTCAAATCTCCTTCCCTTTAGCTGAATTTTCATCTTTGGGAAGAGGAAGAAGTCACACGGAGCTTAGAAAGGAAGTTGGGGTCGGTTCTTGCAAGATCTTTGAGCTCCTGACAAACGAGAAGTCGATTCTGCTTCTGGTCCTCAGACAGGATGCGTCGCATGTGGAGTTCTTCCTTTAGAATCAGCTGACAGGTCCCATAGCCTATCCCAACAATGTCGCACAAGTCGTTGATGGTACGACGTCGATCTTCGTGAATGGCCTGCCGAATCTTCGTAACATTTTCGGGCGTTGTGCTCGAAGATGGTCGTCCATAACGCTCGTCATCATCGACAGAGGTTCGGCCATTTTTAAAACGTGAATGCCACACAAAAGTTTGTGCACGACCCATTGCGGACTCCCCAAATGCTTGCTTTAGCATTTCATAGGTTTCCGTAGCCGTTTTGGCGAGTCTTTGGCAAAATTTGATGCACACGCCATTCCGAAATCGCAGGAGGGTCGGTGTAATGCACTACCAAAACGCCCGTAACTAAGAAACAAATGCTAATTCGATGATGCCGGCTGGCACACTGATTCACTATGAATGTAGGCCGCACCCCCTAGCGGCAGAAGCTCGTACTACATCCGGTTCGCCCTCTATTGACACAGTCTGGAAACTTTCCGATCGCACCTCGTATGTTGTCTTTCTTAATGTCTGTCCTTGCTACGTCTCTTATTTAGGCTAATATTTCGTATAACTTACAATATGTAATCTGTTTTAGATGTATAATTGATTGTTGCGAGATTAACTCCTCGAGGATTTAACGATACTCATGCACACTATGGAAATTTAATACAATCACAGATTATAAAATGCGTGGTTAGTTGCGGAAACATTTGCATCGAAACACAATACGGTAGATGCGTCCACTTGGAGGCAGCACCAACTAGTTTTTCTCTGTCTTTTTTTTATCGTTTGGTGGTTACGGAGTGAGGTTATGGTCCTCTAGATGCTTATCTCACACGCGTC
Source organism: Zootermopsis nevadensis (assembly GCF_977971745.1). Taxonomy (NCBI): domain Eukaryota; kingdom Metazoa; phylum Arthropoda; class Insecta; order Blattodea; family Termopsidae; genus Zootermopsis; species Zootermopsis nevadensis. The sequence goes on along the minus strand of NW_028259152.1, from coordinate 12,847,675 downwards.
CTTACTTCCTGCTTCATTAAAGTGCACCTGTTAAAATTAGGCAATCTTTATGCAAACGAAAATACCATTGGGATTAATGAAATGAAGCAGATCATATACGTGTTAATATATCATGCATTAAAAACGCTGTGTTCTACTTCTCTGAAGGATTGAGTTATCTTTCAGGCTTCGCCCTGCATACTAAACATGCCACCATACATATTTATAAGAAAATGATGTAATTGCAGTTACTTGTTCTAAAATATCTATTACTGTATTACATTTCATGACTTTTCTATGAATTCTCCCTAAATTCATGGACGGAGCATGCAGCATGTGCGACTGAGCAGGTTAGTGTAGCGGTATTAGTGTTTTACCGGTTGTAATATCTGCACACTGTTATCGGTTATCCTGACTGAAATTTTCCGTGGTTTTATTCAGGTCTGTGGTTCAAATCTCGGTTCGGAGACCGGCTGTCCTGTACGTTTTTATCCCCGCTTCAGTTCTTTCAGTCAAATGACGTGATTAATGAAATATTACTTCTTGTTTCTCCTTAATCTTCTGCGGTAGGTAGCGAATTCTGGTTTTTGAGTATTGAACTAAGCTCACAAACACGGCCGAAGTTTTTAAACGTTGTTTCACACAAAGTACTTATGTGAACACTCAGTGGATGGGTCATGTTTCGGCCGCCCGCCATGTTCTGTTATCGAAACTATTTAATTTATTTGTATTGTACTGCCCAAGCTTCTTAAAATGTTGTCTGGCGAATTTTTGTTCATAAAATTTCCTACTCTACACGAACCTCTAGTAAAATTTATTCATTTTCTCTTAAACATCTGCTAAAATTATGTGAATTAAATAATAAGGACCTCATTAAGATCTGTAACTTCTATTTTAAGTATTTTTTGATGTTGTGAACTTTTATAGTAGTACAAATGAAAATAATTTCTTGATACACATTGTGATGTCTTTAGAGTGGCTAATTTTGCAAGTGTGCGTTCAGAAAATAGGCCAACATGTAGCAATGCCAATTTGGAGTGAACACGTTCGAGTTTGCATTCTGGGACCACACAGACGGCAGCCATTTTAATTTTAGACACACCAACGCCTCACTTCTTCGGGATATGCTAGCTTATTTTCTAATCAACTTACAAGCTACATCCGATCCAAATTTATGATAAATATCTGAGATTCTGTGGGTAAGAATGGGTGGAGTTCCCCTGCACTCCCCTGTTCGTCTTTGTGTCATGGAAATTTCAATTTACTCCGTGGATTCTGGTCATTCAGCTTGAAGTATGGTTTCAGTTTTGTCGTTAATTTTGGCTGAGTTTGTACTGCCGCTGTCACCCAAAGATAAGTCTAGCAGTTGTGTTACGTCATGCTGCTTCTGTGGCGCTATCTACCTGCCCCCCCCCCTCTTTCCTTCCCCCCCTCTCGTTCCAGTGTGAGCTCACTGACGTGAGGACAGCAACGTTGCTGTGTTGCGCCACCAGTCGTCAGAAAAGCTGCATTGGTGATGTCGACTGAATGATCTGTATGCACTGACGTTATTCGCGACTGTCTAAACAAAATTCAAACCTCACGAGCTTAATGTAGCGTCCATATTGAGAAGTTTATAGTCGCTGTACTGGTTTATGGATCCCGAAAGTTCATTACCGTGCGTAAAGAAATACGCCAATGTACCAGATCATGATCCATCTGGATCCAGTCTGAACTGAAGATGGGTCTGTCTTCTGGGTTGTTGTGTTGTGTAGTCTGGTAGAAGTATGTTTCAAAGGTTCGTGCTACCTCCATCATCAGGGCGATCGCCGTTACCTTTGAGAACCTCAGATCTTACTATCTCGTTTCTACAACATTAATTTCGTTGTGATGTGTCTGTGAAATAAATAGTACTGTAGTAAAATCAAAGGTTATGTTTGATTATGGCATCTGGTACAAATAACATGAGGAACTGTAGACAGACAGTGGGCAAACGTACATGTAAATAAACGCTAATTGCAATTCTAACAGCCTCAGTGTGCTTGAAATGAAACAGTAAACTTTGAATTTGATTTTAGTTTTATCTTACAGGAACATTAAGGATTTTATTATAATCTAACACCCCCTCTCACAGCACAAGGATGGCCGCCTATAATAATCCGTGGCGTAACAGCCCTCCGAGAGCTAAAGATTAGACACAAAAACGTTGTGGCAAGACTGCATTGCTAACTCTGCCGCTAGTTAATCGATCTTCACGCGTTCGTTACTAAGGCCGTGGCTTTATAATGCCTTCGAGTGGTTGCCAATAATTCTGAAGGTTTGTCGTGCTTTGTTACATAGTTTCCAACACTGTAAATTCATTCTGTCTGTGAGCAAACTTTACGGTGCGAGATCGCATTAACCTCATCAGTTAATAGATAAAGGGGTTGGAGGATTCTCTGCTATTTTTTTAAACTGAAAGCCAATTACTCGTGTTCATTATATTTCTCCAGTCCGGACTTAGTTAAACGTAATTCAATCATCATATCTTGTTTTAATTGTACTTTAATATGGTCCTTCCATGTAAGTTTAGTGTCTCAAGAATCATCAGCGTTGCAGTTTTCCAATCAAAATGTTACATGCGTTTTCTGATCTTTGCTTTGTGGTTTAACCATTTTTTGTGGTTACTACAATAGTGAAAATGTACAGTATGTAGTTTATTAAATTTCTTGTTTCTTCAACTTCGTTGGGTTTCTGTCCCTGAATTGCGCTTATCGAACAGATTTACGTAAATCGAAAATATGTTAGCGGACGATTTGAAGGTCGTATAATTATTTATTTATAACACGTACAAAAACGTATGCAATGTAGAACTACACACAGCATTCAAGTTGTTCCACGTGTGGTCACGGAAGTTCGTACATGAGTTTTTCGAATGTGTTATAAATAAATAATTACACGCTCTTGAAATCGTTCGCTATTTTACGGGCACCCGCCTGATACTTTTAAGTCCAAGATCCGTTCATTTCGTGACACTGTGGAATTCTGATTGTAGTTGTGTATGGGAGAACCGTATTGGAACGTACCGATGAAAAAATCTGACGTCTTACTTATGACCTAAATAAGTAATTTTATCTTGTGCACATTTTTATTTAATTTTTGAGTTTTTTTTATACATTTATGTCCCGGATAATGCCTGTGGATTCTACACTCGAAGTTCTCACAAATTTTTGCTTTCATAATATTTAAGCGTTATCACAGTAGTTCTTTGTTAGCTTTAATTTTTGTATTAAGTTGTGAGTTCTTTGAACAAAGTAATCAAAACTTATCATTGTATTTAATTTAAGTGTGTTATTAGAGTCTGACTACGTGTACACCATAAGTTATCGACCAAATCGAACTTTATCGATTTCCCCAGAAAGAGGTTATCTTGTGACAGTTTAACATAGGTCAGAATGCAGATCATATTAACTTGTTTGAGACATGTTTTAATATGATCACAGCTGAATAAATTACAGCGAAACATAAATGTCATTTGTGCAATGCATTATTTGTAAAAGCAGGTTTATATGCACAATAATTTAATAGCAGACAACGTATTTGCATATTCCATTGGAGCATTATTTAACTTTGCACGGACTAAGATTTCAGGTTCTTAGGCGGTGAGTACGAAGATGGATGTTTTGTGGGTTGTAGCTCTAGACTCCAAGGCGCTTCAACCCAGAAGACAGCTATCTCAGCGGACTGTTGGTTGTGTACCTTTCCTTCTTCGTTTTCCATTCTGTTTAATATGGATATCGCAGGGAGTTGGGGTAGAAACGTACAAGAAGTCTGAAGGTTTCTAGCGATGGTGTGACATAATACAGGTACTCCTCGATAAATGCGGCAGAGAGTGAAAATACTTTATATATAAATCCATTCTCCTCGAATTCATCTGCAGCCACTCTTTGTCTTTCAATCCCCTTTTCACTCTATCTTTCAGTTCAGTTAAAGCAAAAAAGTGAGTGCTCTTAATTGAAATCGGTCATAATTAGTTTAATTAGTTGATCATGTTGAAGTTAAATCGCATGTTTCGAAGAGGCATAACGAGGAGTGCCTGTGTGTTCTTTTGGTCTTTGTCCATCGTCCTATAGTATAAAATAATAAAACAACGTTTCGGAAGCTGTATTCGGCTTCCGTCTTCAGGTAAAAGAAAAGGAGAGGACAGCAAATCAATCTGGTTTGTTAGTCTCAGACCTGGACCAGGAGCCCAGCACAGATTTTCAACGTTTCTCTTCCTCTCCCACCCCATCACCCAAATACCACCACCACCAGAAGACTTGAGCACAATCCAACTTACGAAACGTTTTGTTGTTATATCAGACGCAAGAGAACAATTTTACCTGTTTTAATTGTAGACGTTAAGAGTAGAAAGTTACTTATCATACATCCTGTAGGGCTTCTGTTACGAACATATGTCGGGAGCTAACAGCGGGGCTTGTGAGATGCCATATGTATGTATGGAGTGGCTCTGTTCCTCGCAGACAGCTCGTGTGATACCTAGAGTAATAATATGACGTCATGCAGCATATACAGGTCACCATATGCACTTCGCGCTTTGTGTAGCCTACATCGCATCGTCGTCATAACAATACGGTCTAAATGATCTCTGAGAAGCTAGTAAACATTCCAGGATTGAAAAAAGGGAATATTTGAGCTTTTATAGTTAGAACAGGACACTATAGAGGATTCTCCAAAAGTGTAAATGAATTTAAGAAGGGTTTCCAACATGGAAGTAATTAAATAGAGCATGAGAATGTTGATCTGCTTGCAGATTCCCAGGTGGAAGAACTACTTCTCTCAAGTGTTGAATGTTCGTAGGTTTAGTCATGTTAGGCAGATGGAAATACCTTTAGTACCTGAGCCTTGTCCTTTTGAGGTTAAAATTGCTATTGCGAAGTTGAAAAGGTATAAATCGCCATGTAGTGATTAAAATTCTGGCAGAAGTGATTCAAGAATAAGGTAAAACATTACGTTATGAAATCCATAAACTCCTTAATTCTATTTGGAATGCGAAAGAATTGCCTCAACAGTGGAAGGAGTCTATTAATGTACCAATTTACAAGAAGGACGATAAAACTGACTGTAATAATTATCGAGACTTATCACATATATCAACTTCATACAACATTTTATCCAACATCCTTCTCTTCAAGGTTACGTCCATACGTAGATGAAATTATTGGGATCATCAGTGAGGGTTTCGACGTAATAGGTCAGCTATTGATCAGATTTTTCTTATTCGTCAGATACTAGAGAAAAATTGGAGTACAATGAGACAGTACACCAGCTATTCATAGATTTCAAGAAAGCCTATGATGCAGTTAGGAGGGAAGTATTGTAAAATATTCTCATTGAGTTTAGAATACCCTCGAACCTATAGTTTGTTGAAAAAGTTGGAACTTGTACACATACAGGCTGCATTCATGGTGATGTTCCTACCGAGTACCAGGAAGTAGTTTCTGTGCGAAGATGATGGCCGTCTTCTTGGTTGGAACCAAGAAGACAGCCAGCCATCTCCGGACTCACCGCCTTGAAAACCTCAAATGCTACCTATGTTTTATGATACTTATTGTGTGTGTGTGCCGTAATATTGTATGAGTGAAAGACGTGTGTATATTTAACGTAAATCGAACCGGATATGTTACCTGCATAATCTAGAAACTTCGTCGTTGTGTAATATCTTACGTTTCCTGTTCCGTTCCGATAATCTGCCTTAGGTATAAATATCTCACTCAAGGTTCTACCCAAAAAAGTGGTACAGTCCGATCAGAATTATCAACAAAAGAAACGCGAATGTCAACATTTTGTTGGTACTTTTGTCACGTGTATTTTTATCTTCGGCTTTTAGTACTCTTTGGCCGTCCTCGGTATGGTCGGCGCTGTATGTTGTTTGTTGTTAGGAGCAAACTTATAATATCGTACAACGATGAGGTTAGTACACACAGAACCGTGCAGGCTAAATCGAAAGTGCTACTGTGGGAAGATGTAGATAGTTCGCTGAACCACTGTGCTCTTGGGATCTCGATCTGAAAGTCGATTATCCAGCAAAAACTTCCTTCGATTGGTAGTCTCAGAATGCAAACACAAGGCGTGGGTTACTTCAAGGTGTTTCCAATTGTATTTCTAGTAGAAGTAATTTGTTAAAGTGATCAGAGGGCCGGCTTTGCGTCGCACTTACATTGAAAATTACTTACATGTAGGCTGTTATACCCAGAGAATTCTCCTTGGATTTCAGTCTCATGAACTTAGCAATCGAGAGGTTCCATATTAAAATCTCGACCCAGAGACTGGCAATCCTGAACGAGGATTTTAATTAGGTATAATCATTGGCCATTGAGCATGTGTGTGCTATCTATATATGGATCCTTTATGTATGTCAGAAAAGATGTCCGGAAGATTATATTTTCACTTCTTTTGCTGCTGATTATATGTAATGACAGCTCAGATTTTGTTAGGCCTAAAGCTCTAAATTGCTTGAACATACGTGTAGTAATATGCAATTGAAGTAACACTGCTATTACTTTCATTTTACATTTATGACCTACCATGTGTAATTTATCATAAATTTAGAAATTTATTAATGTGAAATTTTTTTTTCTAATTTCAAAAAGACATTCTGTGTCGTGTCACCTGACTTAGTGAATTGCACTGTTTAATAGTTTTGGACTAAAGTTATTTTTCTTCAAAGTGTGTATGATTTTTTCTTTAGGTGTTCAATGCCATCAAGTTACTTGACTTTGGGAAATATTGTCCTAAGAAACTTTTTAAGTCTGTGCATGCATCGTGCTATTAATTTTGTTAATTTTATGTTTTCTTTCCAGAACGAAAATTGTTTGTGGGGATGTTGTCGAAGAAGTGCACGGAGAATGATGTGAGGGTGATGTTTGGTCCTTTTGGCACAATAGAGGAGTGTACAGTGCTGAGGGACACTAATGGACAGAGTAAAGGTGGGTTGTTTAACACTGGTTAAATTAAGTGCACACTTTCAGGAACCTTCCGAACAATGAATTTTTGATTTTAGCTAACTTTTGCACAAATCTGTTCAAAACTGGCTTTCCTGATTATTTTTAAGGTTAGTGAAGCCCTAAGAAGAATCCTAAGGAGGAATTTGTAGAAGTAGTTTGTGTCTTTAACTGCTTTCCTTAATATGGTGTGACTATATTTGACGTTTAATAAAAAAATGCATTTTAAGGTTCCATTCCCACTAATTTTGGCACACTACTCCAAATATTTGTATTAACGCTATTGTTATGGTTTAGCGGTTCAACATGCGTCTGTTTCTTAGTGTACCCATATTTGGCAAATTCATCTTTTCCATGGAGCAGAATCTTTTGTGATAAGGTTACTCAACTAGTTGAGAAATTACTCGCCATTTATGGACTCTGAAGGGAAATTTCTGTGTTCACGATGCTGTTTTGTGTCCGGCGAATTCCATCCACACCCAAAGACCATATTTCTTGGAAGATCCATTTTAATGCCCTTGAATCTGTGCTTAAATGTTCCAAGTGGTCCCTTCCCGTGTGGTTTTATTTGTATACACTTCTAAATGTTTCCTTACATGCTACATGCCTTGCCTACCATGTCCTTCTTGATTTCATATTTTATTTAACAACAAAATGTCAAATGCTTAGGCTTTGGAGAAGTTTGATAATGAATGAGGGGTTTGGAAGTAATGAGCGTATTTTAAGGTAGTAAATATCCCAGAATTTTCTTAGGGGAACTAAGGAAAACCACAAAAACCTCACTTTTTCTCTGGAACATGAATCAAATCTAGAACACTGGTCCAATTACGTGGCTGCCCCAATTATGCGAAGTTCCACGTAAAGAGTTAAAAAAGGTTTGTTCTTTAAGATTTTTCCCAAATAAATGGCTGCCCCGATTAACTGATGACCCACTTAAGCAGAATCTACTGTATTTGGTTAATTTATTCTTAAGATATTTAATGATTCCTTTTCTGGTGCAATGCTGACCTAAATGAAATACATTAATGATTTGTGAGCAGGTAAAGATGTCATAATAATCTGTTTTAGTGTACTGTCCTAATAGTTATGTGGAGAGTCTGAGTAAACCCACAGAATATCTCATGTTAGCCGGGGCAACATTCAAATCAGCAGGTACCTTTCAAGTAAAAGTCTTTGGTCTATCAGCTTCATCATGCTACTCGCTTTTGATTTGTTATTCAGCACAACTCTACAGCAATGGACTAATTGTGTTATGTTTTATACGTACATAACAAAAATGAAATCTCCAAAGTCAGAAGTTAATGCCCATACTGTAGTGGTTTTTTTCCTTATTCTTTTTTCCGGTTTAACAATGTTTGTACATTTTCCGGTACCCTTTACGAGTTCCCAACTTTTTAGTTGGCATGATCTATGGACATTCGGTAGGACTCCTTGGACGAGGGATCGGCCCGTCACAAGGCCTCTACCTATTTACACGACAGCACAACACAGAAAAACATCCATGGCTTGAGTGGGATTCGAACCCACGGTCCCAGCGACCAAGCGGCACAAGGCCCACGCCTCAGACCGCGCGGCCACTGCGGACCCCTGAACTGTTTTTTTTAAATTAATGTAAAGCCTTCCCTTAGAGAACGCAGCTGTGTGTTTACATATATTTATTCACTCACACACAAGATCATTGAATTAATTTACATGATATATCACCAGATTTGGCTGGAAAATGGTGCTTTATCAGTTCATCTTATTTCAATTTGACTTTCATTGACTTCATGATAAATTTAATTATCTTTTAAGTGAAAGGAATATTAGTCTGCATGTGTAATAGAAAAGGTGCATTTCAGAATTACATATTCCATAAATGATGTATGACAGCTTAACAACTAGAGCCTCATGAATCTTCTTTGTTTGAGAAACAAGTGGGGAGCTGAATGCACGTGATGATGAAAGCATTTATTTTGTTGGTGATAGTGATTTATTAGGGGTCATGTCTCTTACTTCACAGTCATTCAGAACATAAATGGGAGGTCATTTGTAGGGGAAATGCTGCATGTATTATCTGGACAGATGGAGCTATAGGTTGACCAATATTTCATGACAGTTTGACATGAGAAAGCCAGTAATGTTTATCCACTCTTAACACTCTGCCCCTTTTGGAATTCCAGAAATCCTCAGTGGGTCAGGGCATGAGTGTTTGAATTATTTAATGTGAAATAAAATATTACGTAACTTAAATATAAAATTCCTGAACTTCTCCTCTGCTAGTTGTACAGGAATTCTACATTGTGTCCAGTTGGTCATAATTGCCATTTAATAACTATTATTGGATTTTAGTTGGTTGGTTATACATTTATTTAACATTTTTGCAATGGCATACATTGTATACCATTGTACAGAAATAAAGTCTTCACATCCTCACCCCATATATATATATATATATATATATATATATGCATATATAATAGTTTTTAAATATTTTTCTTTAGATTTTTCTCTTATTTTATTACAGATTAATTCATTATAACATTAAATAATATTGATTGTAATGCACTTCACATCTGCCTTCAATTCTGGTATCAAACCATCTCTTCTTTGCCTAAACACAGTTTTTGTGAAACAAGGGCACTTTAATCCTTATACTACAGGGCTCGTAATTAAAAAGTAAAGTAAAGCTGTCCCACTATATGCCATGTAGGCGCTTGGGGGGAGTGGAGGTATAGCTCCTACTATTTCTTGACCTCGACACTGGATGGGGGTGTAGGGCTCGTAACTAGATTTTATAATTCTGGATGGGAGGTTAGAGTGGTTGTGGTATACTCCTGCAGCACATGGTCAGTGGATCACCCATAAGCCGTGACATTCAACCGATGTAGGTTAATGTGTGTTAAGGAATGTAAAATTTTGAAAATATTTACCTGTTCCCTATTATAACTTAACTCATGGAATAGAGTCTTCATTAAGAATTTTATAATAGTGGGTTAAGAAATTCCCAGCCTTTTATATGATCTGAAACTTATTTACCATGTTTGCAAGAAACCACCACTGAACCCAGTCCATATCAGTTGAATCCATTTCATGTGCACACATTTATTTCCTATGATCCACTTTAATATTATCCTTTCTACACAAAAGTGTCTCAAGTAGTAGGTTCTCTTCAGATTTTCCAACTAAAATTTTGTATGCTATGGCATTTTCTGTGTCATCCTCTCCCTTGGAGCCACATAATCTCAGCACTTCATTCTCAAATACAGTGGATTCCAGTTGATTGGGACACATCAGGACTAGAACACTTTGTCCCAATTAAAGGGCTGCCCCAATTATGCGAACTTCCACGTAAAGAGTTAATAAAAAGGTTTGTTCTTTAAGATTTGACCCAAATAAACGGCTGCCCGATTAACCGATTGCCAAATTAACCGGCATCTGCTGTATTTAAGATTTGTGTTCTTCTTTAAGGTTGAGAGACGGAGTTTTACATGCATATGAACAGAAGATAAAATTATAGTTTTTATACTTTAGTCTTTAGATTGTGGGGTCCACAGTGGCCGCACGGTCTGAGGCGTGGGCCTTGTGCCGCTTGGTCGCGGGGACTGTGGGTTCGAATCACACTCAAGCCATGGATGTTTTTCTGTGTTGTGCTGTCCTGTAAATAGGTAGAGGCCTTGCGATGGGCCGATCCCTTGTCCAAGGATTCCTACCAAAATGTCTATAGATCAAGCCAACTAAAAAGATGGGGACCCGTAAAGGGTACCGGAAAATGTACAAACATTGTTTAACCGGAAAAAAAAATAAGTCTTTAGATTGTGAACTAAGCAATAGCAGGCTTAACCAAAGTATATTCTGTTCTTTAAATTCTTTGTGACTGTAATTTGTATTTGTTGCTGCTGTTCCCAAACATTTGAACTTCACCACACTTTCAGAGGATTTATTAATTTCCTGTATGTTATGATTTTGTATTGTGTTTTTGAGTGGAGCATGAATATGCTCCGACAAGAGTCGTAATTATGTTTATTCTGTTTGGCAGGCTGTGCTTTTGTTACCTACACATCTAAACAGTGTGCCATAAATGCAATCAAGAACATGCACCATTCACAAACAATGGAGGTAAGATTTTTCTCTTTATGTATTGCTGTGTTAAGTAAAGGAAATTATTAAATTTATTCCATTATTACTGTTAGATTTTGTGCTGTCCAAGCTAATACACTAGTCTGATTTATGTTGTGGATGCTTTATTAGAAGTACCTGTATGTATAGAAATGATATGTATGGGAAACGATTCACATATTCTTGGCTACATTTTAATTGTTATAATGAGACAGGGATAATTAAAATTTATTTGCAAAATATGCAAGTTTGAATGGTATAAAGAAGGGACTACATTTATTCCTTTATCTCAGCGCTATATCATGCCATGAGTTTTAGTTACGTGGACCCGCTGTTGTGATTAAGACCAATATAAAAGATATTTATTTATATTGCATGCATAGTTAATTAATATACATGAATTTAATATCGAACTAACTCAAATGTGGCAACAGAGTTTTGAATAATGTTTTCTACATTCCATTATCTGAAGCCTCAAACTTCTTTATATAGGTTTATAATAGAGTTTAATATGCAGTTTGATCCATATTCATCCAGTTGTCACAGATTTCATCATTAATATGCTTCTTAACATGTATTTCAGTTCATCCATTCTTCATTTACAGTTCATGTAATACTGAAAGGTTTTAATGTTGGCATGTTGCATTTAGTATTGTTGTGTTTCTGGAGTAAGTTTTAAAAAATGAAACTTGATTTTAACATACTAAATGATGAATTTAGTTTGGGAAAACAGCAATATTGATTAATTTAACAGCGTGGCTTTTTCACATTTTTGTGTAAATTGCATTCCAATTAGACCAGTACATCGGTTGAAACTGCCTGCCCTATGGTAAAGTCTGTGAGTGTAAGGAACTTCACGCACCTCATTTGATTCCGCACTGTTATATAATTGGTACTAGATAACAAGGGTTTCTTTCTATAGGACTTAAGTTTGAATAAAACCTGTCTTGCCAGGCACCAAAGGTAGTCTGTAGAGGGTGAACATGCAGATGTGCATGAGTTTAAGCATCATAAAATTGATTCCTTATGGTTGAGTTTAATCTGTATATTTTCTCTAAACAAGATAGAATTTGCAATTGTGTTTCTAAATGTTTGTGTCTGTTTTTGTACTGGCAGTAAAACATAAAGGCACCAGCATCTGATATTACAGTATTAGATGCCAATGCCTTTATGTTTGTGAGCAGTGATAATTATAACTTTTTTACCCCAGAACTACTTTTTAATGAAAACTGTCATTTATAAGCCAGAATGTTCTACCAAATATGAAATAAACATCGAAATTTGACATATGATTTGCTACTTGCTTATTAGTTGAATTATTAAAAGTAATTTTGCATTAAGATTATAATCAAGGTCATATTTAATTGCTTAGAGTATCAGGTGTATTAAAAGATGAAGAAAATATAAGTGAATGGTTGGCAAAATAAACAGACCCTATAAAAATAAAACTTTTAGGAGTATTTAAATCTGTGTGAGAGAGTTGCAGGATGTTATTTTCATACGTGTCAGAAGTCTTGCCAATAACAGAAAATTACATAAGCTGTTGAAATATTGGTGCTTTCTAAGAACCAGTAGCAGGAGTGACTTTCTGAGATCAAAAAAGGCATTACAGATTAGTAATGTTACATATGGAATTTAGGGTCCGCAGTGTCCGCGCGGTCTGAGACGTGGACCTTGTGCCACTTGGTCGTCGGGACCGTGGGTTCGAATCCCACTCAAGGCATGGATGTTTGTCCGCGTTTTTCTGTGTTGTGTTGTCCTGTGTACAGGTAGAGGCCTTGTGACGGGCCGATCCCTCGTCCAAGGAGTCCTACCGAATGTCAATAGATCAAGCCAACGAAAAGTTGGGACCCGCAGTGCTCAGGCACTTGAAGAACGGGTTGTCCAAGTATCCAAGTACATATGGAATTTCAAGTTGTAAATTATGGGAACATGTTGGGAATGGATGGAAGAATTCTTTTGATATCCAGTTAGATTGATTGGAACAGTTTCCAGTTAGGTGCTCTTTCCCAACATATTCGACCTTTTACCAGGTGCAACACATTTTGGCAGGATTGAAAACAAAATGTGTGAACATAAGTCAGTATACATTTTGAATTAGAATGTTGGGTTGAATGTTGGATCCTCATAGAAGATTTATTGTTAAAAGTAATTTGCATAAAACCAGTATTTAAACCACACACTGTTTAGATTTGGCGAGATGAAAAATTTCTAATAAAATTGCAGAACGTAATGTTTTCACCTTGGCAAGGAATATTATTCAAATTTTAAACCTTGAACTCAGAACCACAAAATTATGCTAGTACTTTTGACATTTAAAATTTGGAGTTGAATTATGTATGGAGTCAGTGATGTAATAAGTATATAATGTTACAATGCCAATGGTCATAGTTAAGCTATATAAGTACAGTAAAACCTTGGCCAGATTTGTTTATGATTCTATTTAATGATGGTACTTTGTTCTGGGTAACAAACATTTCACAGTAAGTACCCATTGTACTGTTCTGTGACAAAAGCAAATACAGTAATGTCATGGCTGACAAGTTGTAGCCTGCTAGTGTGTGTCGCAGTATGCATGCCAACTACACGTAGTTAAATTGTTCATATGCTGTTAAGACCATTGGGCACCCTAGAGTGCAAAGAAGATTTTCAAGTAGGGAAATGGATCTCCTGAGGCAGTGGGCTAGTATCAGATTTTGCCAGTGACTGAAAAATTTTGCAATGTAAATGTTTTGGAAGGTGTATAGCAAATGAAGTGGTGCTTTCAAATTTACCATACTCTTTCAGAATTTTAGTGTGAGTTATTGATCTTTCTGTGGATGAAGTCTGACTGAAAAGTAGTTGGTAATAGTAGCATTGTGTCTCACAAATTCCAACATACACAAGAGAGAATAGAATTTTATGACAATTAAGCAGCATATATTAAAGTAATTTCCCTATACATTCTTGTTTTTAATTTCCATTTCTGCATTAAACAGCGTCTGTTTATTAGGGGTAATTTTATATTGTTTTACAGTACCTTCTCAGGACCAGAAAGCATTTTCAGTGAAGACAGATCTTGCTTAATCCAGATTCTTCTTTAGACAGGTTTTACTGTAGTTGTCAAAAATAGATTGCTGTCTAAGCAGTGCTTATTTTGTGTAATATTTTGTACAATGTCATTCCAAACATTTAAAAAGCCACTCTGTTACATGCCAATATTAGTACTTAGGGGAGAGGAGGTATAGCTTCTACTCATTCTTAACCTATAAGGGGGTGAGTGGTCAGTACCACGCCCTGGCCATGCTTTATCCCAAGGAAAGGACCTGGGTGCCCATTGGACAGGAGACTGGGTGGGCCACAGAGCTGGTCTGGATTCAGAGGCTAGAAGAAAATCTTCCTCTTGTCAGGGATCAAACCCTGTTTTCCCTGTCTATAGCCAGAACACTGACAGAGCTACCTGGCTCACACTCTAAATATTTGGTACAATTAATCTGTATCATTGTCATCCTCGGTGGACAAGTGGTTAGCGTGCTTGCCACTGGACCCACGGTTCGCAGGTTCAAACTTGATTGAGGTCGATGGATTTTTGGTGATAAAAATCCGTAACATAACTTCCTTCTGAGGGGAAGTAAAGCCAGCGGTCCCATGTCATAGATTTATGGCATGTAAAAGAACCTTACGAGCATGATATGAGATGTTTTGTAAGCAAAATTCAGTGGCCATTTCTCACCCAAGTCTTGCCTGATTTACTGCTAGATGGCTCCAGCAGACAAATCAGGATTGAGTAGAAATTGTGCGGGGGCAGTGGGCTGGTCACACGCTACTCATAAATGCACACTTTAAAGACAAAGAAACCTCCCACATGGGAGGAGGCCAAGGCTCGACTTTGGGCTGTTGCACCATAGAAGAAGAAAAATCTTTATCATTGTGACAGGAACACATAAAAGGCTGAATTTAAAGTTTAGTATGTGAAATTAATGGCTTCACTGAGAAATCAGTAAAGATGACAAAAGAGCCTACTGAATAGGAAGTGGTACTTAGAACAGTTGGATTCAAGTCAACAATATTGGGCTGGAAAGAGTAATTGTCGTTTAACATGAAATCTAATTTCTTTTCACCTGGCAGAATGCAATATTACATTCTAAAAGTGTCTGTAGGAAAGCAATTTAATCTGCACATTACAGAAATGTCAGAGCATTATAAATTTCAATCCTCTAAAGATGTTGTTCTCAATTACACATGATTTACATCTTTTATAGGGGTGTTCATCACCACTAGTGGTGAAATTTGCTGACACACAGAAGGAGAAGGATCAGAAACGACTGCAGCAGATGCAAGCGAACCTGTGGAACCTTGCAGGAGTTAATATGGGGCCACAGTACCTGGCAGTAAGTACTGTGATCAATTTGAAGATTAACGACTTAATATGAACTGTAAATAAGTGGTTCTGTTTTTATAGTGAGGACAATTTTAAGAATACTGTTTGGAAATAAGTAACAAACTTTCTAGAAATAATGTACTTCTGTTGGAATTATCTTTATTTCAGCTCCTTTTTTTTACTGTGCCTAATGTATTAGAACTGGGGCCCCTTTCACACATTGTGGCCTTTGTTCGTGTAATCTTCTCGCCAAAACAAATGATTTTATTCTTGGCACTGATCTTCTATTGTGCTTAGTTTCAGAGCTACAGAAACAATCCTCAATGAAATTCTAACCCTGGGATACCTTTTCGAAATTTTGACCTTTCCTGGCTTAAAGGCATAGCATATATATATATATATATCCAGAAAGAGTTCAGATTTTGTCAGATATATATATGTGTGTTCGTTTTAAGAGATGGAATTACTATACATACTAGTTTGTTAACACTTCTGTATGTTGGGCAGTGTAATCTGTTGTAAGTTTTTTCAGTTATAATACATTTTGGCATGAAATGAATGCATAATGGAGAAGGTCCACGCATACATCCGCACATTTCAAAAAAGTACCAAATGAATTGTAATTAAATTGGTATTGAGGGTCTATACTAAAAGTTGTCAGGTCACTTTAGTTATATTTTATATTGGATGAATATAATCAATTTTTTACATGAGACTCGGGTCAAACTTATTGGCCCTGTGAATTGTGATGTGCTCATGTCCAGTATGATCAGATTTGCAACAACAGATTTGTATGCAGAAAATAATCAGCAAGGCATATAAAACACACAATATACATTTTAAAAATATGTATTCTCCAAACTGAGGTACAAGTTAGTAACAATTTTAGTAATTGAGTAGGAGTTCTTGAGGAAATATTGGTCTGAAAGGAGCGGATGTGGTATGCTCTCTCTGTTCTTGGTCACGTATGTGCTGCAGGGAGATTCTCACTCTTGCCTTGCACCTACATCATTGCAGCTACTGCAACAGATTCAAGCGTCGCAGAGTGCAGCGGCAGCAGCTGGTGCAACAGCAAATGGGCAGCCAACCAGTGCAAGTTTGTCAGCGCTGAGCACAATGCAGCAGCAACTTCTGGTACAGCAGCAGCTTCAGGCCGCTCAGAACTCAGCAGGTCTGTGTGAGTGATCCTCCATTTAACTCCTGAATGGATGACTTTAAATTTCCTATTTGTTGAAGATGGCTGTCTTCTAGGTTGTTGTGCTTGTAATCTGGTAGAGTTTACTGACATTTCGGAGCTGCTTGATACCTACATCATAAGGGCTATGATGATGCACCAAGAACTTCTGAATCATTGTTAAACATCTACCAGACCACATGGTACAACAACGCACACTAAAGAAAGCCATCCTGTTTACTGCTCTGAGAACCTGAAATCTCACTTCCTGTTTGTTATTCACAAGTTATTTGAAGGATTTAATTTTCTTCAGTGAGTCTTCTGACCCATAGATTTTACATGTGACACCTCCCCACATGCAAGTATTTTTGTTTGAATTTCAAAATTGACAGAGTCTGTCTGACATTAGCCAAAAACATTATCGTTTTATAGAACATGACAGAACACCCCCCCCCCCCCCCCCGAGATTCATATGTGTTAATATACAACAAACCTGTCTGTCTAATTTTATAAATTTTAGGTTTTTATTTCATATTTTGAGGTCATTGGAGTTAGTTTGACATGAGACCTAATATTTGTGTCTGCAAATCTAAACATCATATGAATCCTCATGTTCACATAACAGTAGCTGTGAATATTGATATCAAAGTCATTCAGTCATAAGCTGCCCAAATATATACTACACTCATACAACTGGGTGCACTGAAAATAACAATATTACACATATTTACTAATTTTTACTTATTTAGGGTGTCCAATCAAATACTATGAAGATGCTAGGGAAGAATGAAAATTATATTAATCACCTGCAGGTATTATTTGTGGGACACTGGAATACAGCTTTATGTACATATTATATCTAATATTCCATCAGGATGTAATCTTAATTGACACATGACACTGTATGATGAACATAAATTGAAGGCAGTTGAGAAAAGAGAAATTTTTGGAGTATTTACATAAATGTTAAAAACAGAGAAATAGTAAAATAAAGGATGTAAAATATAAGTTTTCATGGCGATTTTAATGTGATGACAGTATGATGACTTTCGGGTAGTCAGCTGTGTCGGTAGAGTTGGTGATGAAAATGCCGTTTCACGATTAAAACTTAAATTTTGCATAAAACCGCGATGGAGAGCCTACAAAACTGGCCATCAACACAAAGACGGGCCTCGGATCCAGTGACCAGTATGCGACCCAATCAGGAAGACGGGCCGGCAGAGCCAGCACTGCACTCCACTTGGCTAGTAAGCAGTCAGGAAAACAAGGTTCGGGCAAGCACACAAGTCGCAGACTACTTCTACAACCACACCATTGCCCTGAGGCATTTTTAACACCAACTCTACCGACATGGCTGAATACCTGAAAGTCATCATATTGTCAAAATAAAGGATGATATCATGAATGTAACATGTGTATGCTTAGCACAGTTGGCCGTCAAACTTACTTTCGATGGCTTATATGATGCTCAGTAGGTGGTATAACTTCTGTTTGCAAGTCTGTTCCATTCCTGCTTTGGCCAAGATGCACAAGCCAAAACAAGAAGTTTGTTTATGTTTGTTATGTCTCTCAGTTATTCTTACCATCCACTATTTTCTCTCCCTGCCAGAACATGTAAGGAATGCACATGTTAACATTTAGGTAGCTTGAGTTCTGAAGATTTCTGTGTTGTTGCGCTGTGTAGTCTGGTAGATGTTTACCAACATTTCAGAGGTCATACTGCCTCCGTCATCAGGGCGATGAGTATGAAGATTTATGTCTTCTGGGTTGTTGCGCTGTGTAGTCTGGTCGATGTTTACCAACGTTTCAGAGGTCATACTGCCTCCGTCATCAGGGCGATGAGTATGAAGATTTCTGTCTTCTGGGTTGTTGCGCTGTGTAGCCTGGTCGATGTTTACCAACGTTTCAGAGGTCATACTGCCTCCGTCATCAGGGCGATGAGTATGAAGATTTCTGTCTTCTGGGTTGTTGCGCTGTGTAGTCTGGTAGATGTTTACCAACGTTTCAGAGGCCATACTGCCTCTGTCATCAGGGCGATGAAGATTTCTGTCTTCTGGGTTGTTGCAGTGTGTAGTCTGGTCGATGTTAACCAACGTTTCAGAGGTCATACTGCCTCCGTCATCAGGGCAATGAGTATGAAGATTTCTGTCTTCTGGGTTGTTACGCTGTGTAGTCTGATCGATGTCTACCAACGTTTCAGAGGTCATACTGCCTCCGTCATCAGGGCGATGAAGATTTCTGTCTTCTGGATTGTTGCGCTGTGTAGTCTGGTAGATGTTTACCAACATTTCAGAGGTCATACTGCCTCCGTCATCAGGGCCATGAATCACCCTGATGACGGAGGCCAGACTACACAGGACAACAACCCAGAAGACAGAAATATCCATACTCAGCGCTGTGAAAACCTCAAATCTTACGGCTTGAGTTCTATTTTGTAGAACTTGATAAGATAGAATTTTTCGTGTGTGTGTGTGGGTGCGTGCTCACAATTATATTCGAGTTAAGAGTTTGTAATATAAACACATTGGTTGTTGGAAACCCTGTATGCATTGAAACAAAGACAATTTGAAATGTTTTGTGATTTTCACCCAAAAGATACAGAAATAACCCCATAAAGATGGTACAAAATCAAGAGCATCTTGTAGACAGTGGTTTGAAGAAAGATGCAGTTGAGGGAATGTGAAAAACAAGAACTTCTTCTTTTTTATTGTTGTGAATTCTTGAAATATGAACATTTGAATAAGTGTACTAAATTTACCTTTACTTTTAATATAGCCATTAGGAGATGTGAAGGAAGTGGTCTGCAATTGGTCATGACCCTATTTCTTCAGATGATCATGAGCAGCCACTGTACTTTTATCTTCACACTAAGTTCAGAGCAGCTGTTGGTGTCATACGTTTCAAATGCTAATACTCATAACTGCTTCTGGTACTTGATCTGTGTTTTATAAGGGCACTGTTTTAATTAGTACTTCAGTTTTATAAATGCTTCTGTGAATGTATTTATTCTTAGGAAGCTGCCTATTACTCCGCTTCCCAATAAATTGCCAACTTTTTATGGAAGCCAATTGTTCTTTACCGTATTTGTAAGAGCTCACTAAATGCTAAATTTGTATGTAGCCTATGTTTGAACCATGTGTTAATTTATCTAATAGGGAACATTGCAGTAGGTGTTCAGTGGGAAGATGGTATTATCTGTTGGAATCTGTTATTGAATCTGTTTGATGAAATGTGGAGAACTATTTCATTTAACACGTTCGTAATGACAAGGCAATTGCTTGATTTTTGTGGCTGTCAAATAAACCACCAGGGACATTGCTAATGATTTGGTTCTCAACAAAATGTTTTACAATGTCAGTTACTGAAGCCTGTACAGAAAACTTACTTGTTACATGAAATGACAAGTTAGTGTCTCATGTCGTAGTAAGTTTAATAGAGGCAATATGAAAAGTAATTTAAGAGGCATCTATTGCCTCTCCTATCTCAGCATTAATGTAAGTTAGGAAACCACACTTCTCTTCAAATAGTGAGGGTTACACAGAATATTATATACTCAACATGGTGGTTGATCAGTATGGGAATAAATTATGAAAGAAATCAAAATTATGTTCCAGTTACCACAATAAGGTAATATGGCAGAATGAGTGATTATATCAGAACATGTTTTTCTTGGCGATATATTTTCTATATCTAGAAAATGTCAGTGAAATATTGGCAAGAAGAAAGACAGAGAACTCTTCTTGCAGTGAGGTAAAGTGTGTAGGAGTCGAGTTTGTAGAGTCGCCTGTCTTATTTTCGTTACATACTCATTCATACACATTTGTGTATTTATTTATGTACATGTGTATCATTGAGTGTGATTGATTTTAGTTACCTCTGCAAACATTCAGGAGACCATTGTTGATTGTTGAATACAAAATGGAAGATGTGCATTGCTGTCATCTTGAAGACAATGTTATTTACAGCCCTCAGTAATTACATTCTGTAGAAAGATTTAAAGAATTGGTAGGATGTTACGTCCCTCAAACACAGATGTGCAAAAGCACTTATTTGTAACCATCAGTATATTGTGAAGGAACTGAAAAATTAAGGACTTGGGTTGTTATTAGCTAGGGCTGTTTAAATAAACACTGCCTTACTTCTCTTGTTTGTACATGGAATGTCACCCAAAAGCTGCAAACAGTTGTAAGTATGTACATTTATGTGTGTTAGGTCAAGGTAGCTGGAAAGTCTGTCAGCAAGAATTTAACATTTACAATATCAAGAGTGTGGTTTGCCAACAGGTCTCCAGAACTTGGCAGCATTGCAGAATTCCACAGGCCTTAACCTGAGTGGGTCTACTGGAAGTTCAGCGACTGATATTAGCCAAACTAACCTCCAAGGATTGGCAACGCTGGCAAACCTTTCAGTAGCAAACCCCAGTATGTATCCAAATCATCAGCTTATATTTTGTTTGTATGCATGCTTTGCAAGAAGTTTATAAAATGAACTTATAATTGGGAGGTCATGTCCATTCTCAAGTTTTATCTGTGACGGTGCTGAATCGCTATGAAATTTTGAATTGGGAACTGTACCAAAACATTTGTCAGGAAAATGAAATATTCATTCACATTGGTCCAATATAAATCCTAATTTACATGAAGGTAAATTAAAGCTACATCAGATTTTTCATAAGTGTTTCATTCTGCAAACTGTCTTATTTCAAGCATTTTTCAATCTGGTCAGTGTTTAACCTGTCATATTAGAATAAGGTGTTTTAAAACCCCATATTATGAGGCTGCTAGCTTGACTTTAAGCCAGGTTTTTATGGCTAAGCAGTGTGCCATTGCAGTGAACAGCCAGCTCGACTGCATGTTATGCTGATAAAAGTTAATAAAAATGCAACAAAAATATTTTGCAGACAGTGAACATCAAAGGCATTGAGGTATACAAATTCACAGAGAACACATTACAAAGCTATTCGTATCCCACTGAAAACACATTTACACGTTGAGAGTGAGTCCTATTACAACCGGTTAATAGTGGCATATTTACATTTTGTTGCACGTAGTGTCACTAACATAATATAATCTTTCTGCATTTCACCTCCTTTGATCTGTGCACATTCTTGCTATCTGCCTGATTATAGGGAACAAGGTATTTTTTCACATTTTTACAGTTTATCTCTTAAAAGCCTGAAGGTAACTATCTGTCCCACCTGCTTCAACAGTCATTCTTAATTCTCTGTTTAGACCTGTGATCTTCCGTGTTTCTCACTGTAAATAGCGATTATTTCCTCAAACAGTTTTATCAAGTTGATTTTTGTAGTGGTGGAGTCTGATAGTTTCTTTGTGGTATGGATTGAATTCCTTGAATATTATAAGGTGAGTTCAATCTTCAAAGGGTTAAATCAGGGTTCTCCACCTTGTTTCTTTCCTTCGGCCAAGAATAACTTTTGCCTTGGACCCGCTATCAAGAAAACCCTCCTTTCACTATTTTGAAAACTAATAGCCTTTTTTTTATCTTGAACAGTACTTACTCAGAAATTACTAATTACTGTAATAGGCTATGTGCTGAAACATAAATTTTATTGAAATGTTCACTGATTACTGTAGAGGTACACATCATTTTAAATTTGCCCCTGTAACAACATATATCTGACACTGTTTTTATCTGGAAATGTTGCATTTTATGGTAGGGTTTTAATGTAAGTAGCATGTGTGACACTTGTACATAAAGCAAGACAAGATGATTTTTAAAAAAAATATTTTGGAGCAGAGAAAATAAATTAGCATGTAATAACTAGTAATGAATTAATATTTAATTTTGTGGGCCTCGTTACAAGTAGTCTACGGCTGGATGTGACTTGCAGGTCACTAGTTGAACTGCATTGGTTTAACCATATAAAATTCTGCCCATAACATGCCTTCTGTTTAATTCATCATCTCAAAAGTTCAAACTGTTCATAATGTTACAAGCATTTTCAGTAGTAATATTCTCGAGTTGCCAGACGCAGAAAAATATAATCATCATTGGCATCTACTGACTAGTTTACGTGGTGCCAAAACCCAGATCATCATCATCAGGATATCCATTTGTCAGGACTAGATACAAACCTGACCATCCAAGTGTGAAGTGGAAGTGCTAATAATTAAACCTCAATGTCCTCTGTTTTTTCAGTAGAAATTATTAATTAGTGTTAGGTTTTTTGATATCTGTTAAATTGTAGCCATGGTGAAACTTTGCTTTACTAGTTTATTGAAGTGTTGATGTTTATTTGTTTCAGCTATGAACCCTATGAGCATGCAAAATCTAGTCACACTAGCGGCAATGACAGGGGGCAATGGGGCCAATCTTCAAGTATCACCTACTGGTAAGTTTGTTACTGTGTTTGCTGTTGAGCTTTGAACGCATTCTGTTGCATACAAACCACAAACATTTGATCCTTGCAGTAACCTCCATAGGAATTTCAATATTTTGGGAAATGGGTTTTGTTTCAAAATACACTTCTGTATGTATGAATTTCTTTTTCAAAAATTTAATCTTCAGTTTGTTGTAATTGAAGAACAAGTCTGGTAAATTAAGTGTATATATAAAATCAGATCATGAGAAGAGGAAGAACACTTTTTACCATATGGTGATTTCTGAAATACAAGCTGGTTCATTTACCTACAAAAATAAGTCAGTGTGTACTCAATGTTGTCATTTAATTGACTTTTCAATAATTTTCAAATGACTGAATGAGGAAACTGCATTTGCGATGGTCAGACTGTGTTGTGACTTTACCATATTCATGAGCTTAGAAAGTAATGTTCATTAAAAACATAAATTTTGTTCTCGAAGAATACTGTGTCATTTGTTACCAGTATATACCAGAAAGTGTACCTAACATTGGACATCCTTGACATATTTCTTGGTGTATTTAAGGAGACTTTCTGAACTTCATAGGATCTGTAGCTTCTGATAATGAGATGATTGTTTGTTGACTTGGAAGAAAAGGAAGCATAGGGAAATTATCATATACCAGTAAAGACGAGTTATAGAACTCGTTGCTTCTTCTGTCAGTTCTGTTGCTGTAAATCCATAGCATTAACTGCTGAAAGATGTAGTAACACGTTTCATTTACTGATCCTCTCAAAACATCAAATACATTCAATAAAATAAAATGTCTTGTAAAATCCAAATATTGTCAGTCCATTATGAGTTCAGAATTCCATTTTGAATTCTGCGCTATAATTTGCAAGATAGAATACAAATGGGGGTTGGCCAAATAAAGTAACATTTTTTAATTATATACTTTTGTACTTGGTTTAGTGACCACAATGGCAAGATTAGACTATGTGGATGGTTTAGAAACCACAGAGTGAGAGTTATTGACATTATTACAAATATACAAGAGGTTCTATTAATTTAACCATATAAAAACAGCATCATGCGTTGTGTTCTATAGAAAGTATTCCGTGTGTCACTGCTTACAGATGATCTAGTGGGCCGTATGTTGCACTAACATTAGTAAACCTTAAACCTTGGAGTTGAAGTTTGGCTGCCAGTCCTCTCATTTGTGGAGTTATATTCTCTTACTGTTTGTTAGAGGTTAATATCTTTGTTCTTATTGGCATAAAAAGTTTTAGTGATTTTAAAAAAATTGCCCTCCACAAACCAAAACAGAAGTCAATGTTCTTGACATACAGTCATTAGCTTTTGAACCATCCGTATATGTAGAATAATAAAATTAGTTGTTTTAAGGTTATGAATAGTCTTTTCATAATTCCTAAAAGAATAACCAGTAGATAGGGGTGACCAGTTCACAGGTTTCACTGTAGTTCTTACTGTAATTCAGCTGCTCATTTCTAAATGGCCTTCTGCGAAGAGGTTTGATGTTTGAAGAATCTTTTTAGATATGCAGTCAAAACTACTGTTTGTTTATACTGCTAAACATCATATTCAAAATCCTTGTTACAGACACTGTATTTATGCTATTTGTACCATTTTAATCAGTTCAGTCTTTTTAAGACTAATTTTTAATTTGTATTTGTGAAACATTTTCAGTGCAATGTAAGGAGCTTATCTAGAATGGGCGTGGGATGCATTAGCTATGGAGGTAGGAAGTATAGTTTGGATATTGAAGGAACTACGTATTACACCATGGAAAAGGGAGTAAAGACCATTGCCTGGGAACGGGTATTTTAGTGAAAAGATATCTTCAGTGGGCAGTTAAAAAAGTAGAATTTTTAATAATAGGCTGTCATACGTAATCATTCATGGTCGATGGTGTGATATTATTATTTTAAATCTGCACACACCAACTGAAGATAAGGATGATAAGGAAAAAGATGGCTTTTATGGAGAAGTAGAGCATGTATTTGATCAGTTTAGTAGATACCACTTGAAAATAATGCTGGGAGATTTCAGTGCCAAAATTGGTTGGGAGGATATTTTCAAACCAACTGTAGGGAATGAGAGTTTACATTTAGTAATGACAATGGGGTGAGATTAGTGAACTTTGCCACATCCAAAAATCTGATCGTCAGAAGCACAACAATCCCACATCTTGATATCCATAAGCACATTTGGACTTCCCTGTTAGGATGACCCATAATCAAATTGATCACATTCTAATTGATTGGAGGAGGCAATTACACGTTGTAGACATATGATCTTATAGGGGAGCGGACTGTGATTCTGACCATTATTTAGTGATGGCAGAATTGAGGGCAAGACTCTCGGTCAGGAAACTGGCAGGGCAGATATACAGAATTGAGAAGTTTAACGTTATAAATCTGAGCGATGTAGGAACTAAGCAAGAGTATCAGTTACAAATTTTGAATAATTTTGCAATCCTAGAAAGCATTGAAGAGAATACAGAAAATAAGGAAGCAGACATCAGTAAGGTCTGGAAAAATATACGGGATAACATGAAAATTTTAGCTGAGGAAAGTGTAGGTGTCATAAAATTGTGCAAAATAAAGCACAGTTTCATGAAGAATGCTCTGTCTTGGTAAGACAGAGGAAGCAGGTTAGATTCCAATAGCTGCAGGCCCCTGCTCGAATAAACAGGAAAAGCTGTGTCAATGTAAGACATGAATCCAGTAGAACTTTGATCGATAAGGAGACATAGTATCTCAAAGATCAGATAGGGGAGCTGGAAGGGGTACAAACGTAGGACACATTAGATCAAGGATGAGAATGAGAATCTGCTTGCGGACTCACATGACATTGTAGACAGATGGAAAGATTACTTTAGTAAGTTACTAAGTGTTCACGTTGCTTATCAATTTAATGAGCCTGAAGTACATACAGCAGAGCCCTTCATCCTGGAACTGAGCCTTAATAAAGTTGGAATTGGCATTGGGAAATTAAAACGTTATAAATCTCCAGGCACTGACTCAATTCCAGTGGAACTAATCCATGAAGGCGGTAGGGCATTACAATCAGAGATACACAAGCTTCTGGTGTCGATTTGGAACCACGAAGTACTACTACAACAGTGGAAAGAATTAATTGTCTCTATCCACAAAACAGGGGACAACACTGAGTGCATTAACTTACGAGGTATCTCTCTTTTATCAACGTCATACGAAATGTTATCGAATATACTTCTGGCATGGTTAATGCCATTTATGAATGAAACTATTGGGGCCAATCAATGTAGATTTTGCCATAATAGGTCAACTATTGATCAAATCTTTTGCATTTGACAAATAGTAGAGAAAAAGTGAGAGTATAATGGGTCAGTACACAATCATATGTGGACTTTCAAAAGGCATATGACTCAATTAGAAGAAAGGTACTGTATGACATTTTGATTGAGTTTGGAATACCAAAGAAACTTATTAGGTTAATTAAGATGTGTATGGATAGGGTATTTAGTAGAGTTAATATAGGCAACCTTCTTTCGGATCCTTTCCCAGTGCACAATGGCCTTAAACAGGGGGATGCTTTATCCCCAATGCATTTTATATTTGCTCTAGAATATGTTACCAGGAAGGTTGGAGGTAATCAGGAAGGGCTCGAATTGAATGGTCTACACCAGATGATACATGCCTATGCTGATGATGTCAATTTGCTGGGAGATGATACGAGTACCATAACCAAGAATGCAGAAACTCTCCTACAGGCTAGCAAGGAAATAGGCGTAGAAGTAAATGTAGACAAAACCAAATACATGGGTGTAATAAAGGATCAACATCATCAACAGTGGCAGAACATAATTATAAATAACACATTATTTGAAAATGTTTCAAAATTTAAGTATCTGGGAACCACAATAACACATATAAATGAGGTCCATGATGAAATTATGAGTGTAATACATTTGGGGAGTGCTTGTTTTTATTCCATTAAGAAACTGTTATCTCTTTTACTATCCAAAACACTGAAGATCAGGATATATAAAAAATAGTTTTGTCTGTTGTCTTTTATGATTGTGAAACATGGCCTCTTACTTTAAAGGATTAACGTAGATTACAAGTGTTTGAAAACAAGGTGCTCAGGAGGATATTTAGACCCAGGAGGGATGAAATAAGTGGGGAATTTAGAATACTGCATAACAAGGAGCTGCAATGGGCTGGACATGTAGCACGAATTGTGGGGGGGGGGGCATACAGAATTTTGGTAGGGAATACTTATGGAAAATGACCATAGGATAGACCAAGAAGGAGATGGGAGGATAACATCAAGACAGATCTTATGGAGGTAGGCTGTGAGGTTGGAAAATGGGTGCAGATGGCTCAGGATTATGGCCCGTGGCAGGCTTTGGTATTGTCAGTGTTGTACCTGTGGGTTCTGCTACCAGGGAATGAGTTAATTAGAAACATGTTCAGTTTTGTGTTTATATCTTGCCACCAGAATGGAAAGCAGAATTGTATTATAGAAAAATAAACCCTTCAAAATTGTGGCAAAGTTGAAATATTTGGAGCTGACAGTAACAAATCAAATCATATCATGTTTAAGAAGTTTGGGGAATTTCTTGAATTGTGTAGGATTTGAGGTTTTCATGGTGGTGAGTCTGAAGATGGCTGTCTTCTGAGTTGTTGCACAGTGTAGTCTGGTAGAAGTTTACTGATGTTTCAGAGGTCATTGCTGCCTCAATTATAGCTCTAATGATGGAGGCAGCAAGGGCCTTCTACCAGACTACACTGTGCAACAACTCAGAAGACAGCCATCTTCTTGAATTGCGAATGTTTGGGAATGAAACCTCTACATTTTACACTCATGTTGGTGCAGTATATTTCACCAGGGGAAGTTGCATGTAGCAGTACAGAAACACTGATATATATATATATATATCTGATGTGTTTGGGTCTGTTAGGGTGCAGTTCTAGACTCTTGTGAACAGGATAATTAACTTTTTTCATAAACGGTGAACCGGACATTCCTTGACTAGCTGAACTACTATTAGCTTCCCAAGAATTATGGTGTTTCACAGAGTTAGAAGTTTTCTCAATTTATCGTAAGTTTTGTTTTAAACATGGTGGTATTCAGCTGCAACACATCACTCACATTACATAATAATCTGTGCCCCATGTTGACAAATTTATTGAAAACACTCTAGTTTGCCTTGATAACATGAAGGAAAATGAGTCCCATTCTTATTCTAATAACTTCGTTTCATGAAAACTTGAATGTTTAGCAATTAATAATGTGTAAGGACAGCATTAAAACTGTGATGGTTTGATCGTTAATTTTGTTTATGCGCTACGTACAGTGAAACATTTTACAAGTCCAGTTCTTAATACAGGTTGAAAAGTTTATGTACATTTTTGTATCAGAATTTTAAACTGATATTTTTGTACACTCTGTATAATAGAAATTAAGCACTTCGAATTTTCTATCTCCCATACTGGAAGTGATGCAGGTATACAGCTGCTCTCATATTTCCAGTTATTCTTAATATACTTTAATTTGAAGATATCTGTCTTCTGTGTTGTTGCGCTTTGTAGTCTAGTCGATGTTAACCAATGTTTCAGAGGTCATACTGCCTCCGTCATCAGGGCGACCCAGAAGACAGAAATCTTCATACTCACCGCTGTGAAAACCTCAAATCTTACATCCTTTAATTTGCGTGGTCTATAAACATGAATTAATACTAATGAATTTTCTTAGTTCTCGAAAAACAAAACATAATTAAATGCTACATTTCAGTTGGTTGCCCATGTTCCAACATAGACTTATAGACAAGTTGGGATGATAGGGGACTGGTGTTGTTGGAAATATCACGTTTGTAAGTTCAAATCCTGATGTCTAAATACTGTACTTTATTTATTTTTCCATGACTTACCATTCATTGTCATTTTGTTTTAAAGGTTTTATATTTGAATCTGACTATAGGCAGATGAATTTCTTTGAAAAAACACATACTGCAGAATTGCTTTTGTTTTACAAGGATACCAAAGACTTGTAAAAAAGTATGAATTGCTATGTTCACCCTTAAAGGGGTGTTTTTAAGACATTGTATCTTTAATAAAATGTCCAGAATCTTTGAGATTCAACCATTGATCACATTTGTCTCAGCATGGATTCAGCATTACATGCCAGCCACATAAATCTCAAGAAGCTATTCGGACAATAATTGTAATTCTTATTTCTCTGCAATTCTTAATCCTATTATTATTATTGTTTCATTAACAGTAGGAATTACAATCAGAATATCAATAACAATAGGAAGAAGAATAACAGCAGGAATAATATGTGTAATATTAAAAATTGGAATAAGAAAAAGATAACAACAGGATTTACAGTAACAAATGTGACAGTACAAATAACAACATTAAAAAACAGTGACCTTGGGGCTTGCTTGGAAAACGGGGCAGACGGACACATGGACAGACCCTTAAGACATTCTTCACTCACATTACTGCATGATTCAACCAAAGGGAGCATGAAAAACTTTTTTAGCAGTGATGAAAATACTTTTGAGCAATGATGAATCACCCATCTATCTTGAATTGTTTAATTAGCTTCTTGAGGCTTATGTGGAACTGACATGTTATACTGAGTCCATGCTGACATGAAAGAGTTCTGTGGTGGAATCGCAGAGATTCCAGACATCATCTTATTACAGATGCCAGGTTTTGAAAATACATAGTAATTCATAATTTTTACAAGTATACTTTGCAAAACAAAAACAGTTATAAAGTTTGTGTTTTTGCAAATAAAATTGTATGTGTATGGTTGTATCCAGACACAAAACATTGAAATCAGAATGACAATGAACAATAATTTGTGGACAAATTAAAGATATAACTGCCTCTCTTGCACTTTTAGCCTCACCAAAGGACTATAAATAATACAATGCTAATGTAAAATATACTGGTGTTTATTATTTTACTTGCCAACAGATAGCTACTGGACTGCATAAGCTTTACAGGCAAACAACAGTTAGACATTTTTCGAACATCACAATCCCCATATTTTGATAAACATTTCCATTTCCTCTTGGTATGAATTTTTGAAGTTTTGAAAGATACGTAGTTAAATAATATAAGCGCATAATTTTTTTGAGTAGACCTATTTTTGTGAATATAACTCACATTTTTAAAATATATTAACACTTTAAACTTGCAGATGTGATCTTCACATCAATACCAGTTACCTGTCATACCAACTGATCTGTGAGGGTGCATGGGCGACCAATCAAAGGAAAGCTTTCACCTCTATTTTGCTTTTGTAGGACTTAGAAAAGTCATTCACATTAATTCATGTTTCTCTTAGTATAACAGACACCTGGAATAATTGTAATGAATGGAAGGTATAGATGTATACATACAAAGAAATACAGGTAAACCTCGATTTGCGCCGCTTCAATTTGCACTGATTCAGAATAATGCTGCTTTTGAAACCAGCAAGTCAAAAAGTGAAATAAATATATTTTACTATTATTTATAACGTTTTACAATGTTTCTCGTACTGATTCTTATACTAAATCGTAATTCTTACATCGCTGATTTTGAATAAAAATTATAAATACAGTCACCTCTGCACTCATTGCTAAGTAGTTGCGAGATAATCTCCTAAAAATCCGCCAACATTGCGCAACAGTCACGTGAGCATTGGTCACTCTTCACGGTGAGTCATTTGCATTCAGCCTGATAAGGGAGTAAAGAAAAATGCACTCAGTTCGCTTCTTGTTGACACATTGAATGTGAGCGAAACGTGTTTGTGTTGTTCGACCACTATTCTGCAGTAGCAACTGTTTTATATTTATAAATTGTAGAAGAGCCACCAACATTGAAAAATCAAAGGTAATGAGGATAGCACCAAGAGCAGAACCATTGAACGTTGTAGTTGGAAACCAACAGCTGGAGAATGTGGAGCACTTCATGTACTTGGGAAGCATAATCACGACGGATGCTCTATGCACCAAGGAAGTAAAAGCAAGGATAGCCATGGCCAAGGCAGCTTTCATCAAGAAGAGGATACTTCTCACTAGCAAGTTGGGCTTGGAGATGAAGAAGAAACTAGTGAAGTGTTACGTATGGAGTGTCGCGCTGTATGGAGCAGAGACTTGGACACCCAGGAAGAAGGAACAGAAATACCTGGAGAGTTTTGAAATGTGGTGTTGGAGAAGAATAGAGACGATCAGGTGGACGGATCGAGTGACCAATGAAGAAGTATTGAGGAGAGTCAACGAGCAAAGAAACATTCTGCAGGCGATTACACGAAGGAAAGCTAACTGGCTGGGACATATTATGAGAAGGAATGGGTTACTGAGTGATATCATCGAAGGCCAGGTTGAAGGAAAGCGAGGACTGGGAAGAAGACTGATACAGCTAACCAACGATCTGAAACAAGGAAAGAAGATGACGTTGCAGGAATTAAAACGAGAAGCTAGGAATAGGGAAAACTGGAGAGCTTTTTTTGGGCAGAGCAATGGACCTGTTGTCAGACAGAACACTGAATAATAATAAAAGAAGAGCCACCATGTCTGGTAAGAGAAGTGAATGTGTTGCTAAAAAGTTGCGTAGGTATATTGCGTTAGACGATAAGATGGACGTAATTCGTAGAATAGAAGGTGGTGATACCCGTCATAATGTGTGCAGAAGGTTGAAGTTGCCTCCTTCCACTGTGTCTACCATAATGAAAAATTCATATAAAATAAAACAGTCAATGCAACAGGCTACGAGAGTAAGTGAAACACAAGTGAGTTATAGCAGAAGTAAACTTGTAGAAAGAATGGAGAAATTACTGTTCCTATGGGTGGATGACATGAATCGAAAAAACATTCCCTTGGCTGAAATTGCTATCACAGATAAGGCATAGTCAATTTTTGAGGCACTTAAGTCGTCAATGTTTGGGTGCCGGGAACGCATGTCATTGACTTCCCATTGATTTACATTATAAAAAGAGTTTCAATTTACGCCGGTTCATCCAGGAACGCATCCCCGGCGTAAATCGAGGTTTACTTGTATAAGGAAATTACGAATGACTGGAATTAAGAAGCCATTTGTACACTTTCATTATTTCTGGTCTGGGACTTCAAAAATTTCAGGTGCTTGGTTTTAGTTGCACAGAATGTACAATTTACATGTGTGTGTGCATTCTGTGCAGTAATGCATAACAGGACTGTTTCTGTGTGTCCATTTACATGTTCTATCTCCAGTTCTGCTGTTTGAGATTAAAGCACTCTGAGGAATATTTATACCGAACAATATTTAAGGAAGACATTATGTAACAAGGAACTCCTTGTGTTGTATTTGTCACAAAATGTTTTTCAGGTGTTTAAAACAAGGATGTTAAGGTGTGGCTGGCTTATGATACGGATGGGAGAAATAAATAAAGCACATATAATCTTAGTTGGAAAAAAGTCTTAGATGGAAACTAATAGAGTAAGTCTTACAGAAGTTAGTTATAATGTCAGTTGGATCAAACTGAGCCAGGTTAACGGCTGGTAATTATGAGTTTTAAACCAACAAGGAACAGCTCAGTACCTCTTGCCTAGCTAAAAAAAATCCAGATGTACCAAGGACTTGGTGGGTTGGGGGTGGAGATAATGTGAAACATTTTATTTTTATTTTTGATATATGAAGTCAGTGTCATCCAACATGCCATGACCCCACATTAGTTTTTGACTAATATTGTTTCCATTCTTGGGAGGGCTAGATTGCAGATATTTTAGGTACTTGGCTGTTGTCATCTTCAACTGAAGTTACTGACCAGTTGTGTGCTGCCAATATTCATAGTTCAATATATCAGGTGTAACCAAGTTCAGATGGTGCGACCTTGGCAAGGCTATCTGATCTGATTGTCTCACTAGATCCCTTCAGAACAATTGAGATAATTGATCCTGCTAAGAAATTGACATTCCAGTCAACTTCTCTGTTGGTCACAGATTAATCACAGGGGACATGGTGGCCTCAGGTTAACTCACTGGACTGTTGTTTAGAATGTTCTGGGTTCAGTCTTAAGTCAAACCTGTGTTCAGGTTTTTTTTCCCCCTCACAGGTTTAAGTGTTCACTTCTGCTAAAGATAAACTTTCAGCATGTGAAAAATTTGAGGCCCCCATCACTGTTCAGAGTCCACTTTAAGTGGTAGGTCCCCTCTGCTGACCACCATTCTTTTACCACCCTGTCATTGCTACCACCTCTTAAGTTGCTCTGGACTTTTACCGTGGTAGGTAGAAGTCAGGAAGTTCATATTATACCATACCTGGTGGAATTAGATATAATCATGAAAAGGAAGATTCATTATACAGAAGAGAGTACTGCAACCACCTTGTGACTGGAACTCACAACCAGGCTACTGTTTAGTGATTGTGCCTTGAAGATGGGGACAGCTGGGTTCTCAAAATATCAGCAGATTAGTCCCCCTGAAACATGGTGCCATCATCCAGGAATGAAAATAAGTTTAATATATCAGTCATTTCAGAATGTTTGTTTCATCTGTCATTGAAGGTACATTCTGTTTGGTCACTTATTTGTCTTGTGTGCCTTTAAATGCCTTTTGCTATGGAGACAGTGCAGAGTGGTGATTGGCATATCATTAAAACAGTTTCTTGAATATTGTGTAAGGATTGACACTTGTCCCAAACACAAAAATGAATGCATATGACAATGGAATGAATTTTACGTTCCATTGTATCATTTTATTGGTAGTTGGTGTGAAATTTGATCTTGTGCTTTGTAAGAACGTAAAGTATTGAAGTAAATATTTGGATACTAGAAGTGAAGCAAGCAGTTTAGGATTTTTTTATAATGAGTAACTTCAAACATTATACCACCAGTACAAAAGAACACAAATTTATTGGAAATGAATGGGACACTTTGGCTTATGGGCTTTGCTGATGATGTTAATTTATTGGGTGAATACACAAATATCATAGAGAAAAACACATAAGTTCTATTATGTGCTGGTAGGAAGCAGGTGTAGTAAGAAGTGTAAAGAAAATTGTATGTTCATGTCTCATCATCAGAATGCAGGACAAAATTGTTATATGACAGTAGCTCTAAGAATGTGGCAAAGTTTGAGTGTTTGGAATGACTGTAATAAATCAGGATGGAAGAAATTGAGAGGAGATTAAATTCAGGGAATGCTTGCTCCATTGCAGTTCAGGATCTTTTATCTTCGTGTTATCTAAAACATAAAGATTAAAATATGCACAAATCATAATTTTACTGGGTGCTGTATATTCAAGAGTAGCTTTACTGTAGCACTTAATTTGAATTGAATTTAATTTCTTTAAGTCCTTTGACTCAGTTTTATAAAACTTGGTATACTGTACTGCCTTTATTGTATCAGTATTATTACGTATGAATTTAATTCACTTACATTCTTTTAAGACTCATATTATTTTGGGAACTGAATTTGTTTTTTGACATATCTTATTAAATATTTATCTGCTAGAACAAAGCCTTGTGTAGAAATTAAAGGGATCCACAAAACAAATGTGTAGAATTTGCATGAAACTCAAGTTATTTTAACAAAATCACAAATGTAATAGCATTACATGTGCAGAGTTAAAATCATCACAACCTCATACTTTGGCCCTTATATCTAGTTGATTTCTACTTGATTTATAATGCAGTCTGTAAACCTAGACATCAGATAAACATTGTGTTTAAATGGAACTCCTGGGGTCCCGGGTTCGATTCCCGGCGATGCCCGGATTTATAACTTGTGTTGGGCAAGGCCGTGGTCCAGGTATCACAGAGTTTTCCTCCGGGGCTTCCCCAGTTTCTCCGTGGCATCCCAACAATTACTCCATCTTCATCAACATTTGATACTAAGCACACAGAAGAAGGCAATGGCAAACCACTTCTGGATCATTTGCCTAGGAAACATATGAACAGGTCCCTATCAGAGGGATCTTGTTCATAATGTCACCAGGGGTCGGCTCCGACCTGATGGTACAAAAAAAAATTAAATGGAACTCACCTTTTTAATGTCATGCCCAGTGGTGCATTTGCACATTCTTATTTTAAAATTCTTGTCATCCTTATGTTCCAGCTGTTTGTCTGTTGTGTTCTTTTTAGAAGCTAAGAATTAGTCATACAAATAAATGGCTTAAACATATAGGTATGTGCCATATAATTTAGTATTTGGTAGGTGCTCAACCTTGCCTTTTTTTTTCTTTTCTTACTTCGTATTATGTTATATAATAATATTTTTTTTCAGTTTAAAATAAATTGTAGTTTTATGGACATATTTCTACACATCTTATTAGGATGAATTATGTTATGCAGAATGAATACTTAGGATTTAGAAAGTGTTTCAACATTATGTTCATATCAGGGAGGCACCATATATGCTCGTTTTGTAGTACTTATTGACACACTATTAATGCTACTGGGGGAAAAAAAAATAATACTTAGGGAGAAATGTCATGTATTTAAAATTCTAAATTTTTAACTGATTGATTGTTTTCCCTGTTGTAGGATCCAGTGCATCTGGGTTAAGTAGTCCAGGTTGGTCTAGTTTTCCATTTTCAAAATAATTTTGTGCACTAAATTTCACTATTTTTAATTATATTTTACGTTTTGTTTCATATAACTCTTGTTTGGGATTTCTTTTTGGAATTTGCTTGCTAACATTTTACTCTTCTAATTCAGCACTAATTCGTCTTACACAGTATTTGCTTCTGTTCTGTGGCCTTTTTTTTGTCTGTGTGTCTTTTTGATTTGCTTCTTTTTTTAATGCTATGTATCAGGTGAATGTTTTAACAGATTTTTAATTACAGTGCAATTGTTAATATTGCTTTCCAGAAGTAATCTAAATGAGTAGAGGTATGGCACATGCATTTTCAGTCTTATAGTCTTGTGTTTTTACTGAATGTCATGGCATTTATAGTATCAGATGATTTGATATTATGATAGTGTATATTTGTAATCTTGCTGCTTTTTTTTGCTGTACATATCTGCACTTTTAATTGAAAATTCCAGTTAAAAAAGGTTCATTGCATCTTATTAATACTTCATTATGCAGCCAACCGTACTGTTGCCTTTGTGGGTATGATGCATACCCCAGTCAATTAAAGTTCAGTTTGATACTGTGCTGCACTCTGACATATATATTTGTGTGAATGCCTCCTGCACGCGCGCACACACACACACACACACACACACACACACACACACACATATAGAGTTTATTTTCCAGCTGGCGCACAAAAATCTTAGGCAGCCATTTTTATTGACAGGCTCTGTTTCAGGTTTTCTAATTATCTTTAGTTAATATTAATGCAGACAACTCTTGGTTTATGAACATTTGCTGTAAAAAACATCACAATTCATTCAAAATTTCTTAAAATTGCCAATAGATAGAGTTCCTTATACAACGTATAGTGAACATAATTGTAGGATTTAAATAATTAAACTTTTAAAAATGTATTTATTACCAGAAAATTATTATATGATAATTATACTGAACTGTTCTTGGTTAATAAAACTAATCTAGCCAGTAAAAGAATGTTGGTTTACATGCAACACCGCGTGGCGTACGTTACATATCGTATACGATAAACCATAATTCATACGTACATACATTATAATAAAACGTATTGTATAGACCAGTCGATGTCTAGTACATGGTTTTAATGCTTTAAAATGGTTGCTAACATATACGATATGTATCGTAAAAGCTCAGGAATGCAAGATACACATAACGAACAAAAACGTATAATGAACGTCATCTTGGAATGGAACTCGTTTGTAAACCTAGAGTTGCCTATGTATTGTTAGTAAATTTCCACATATTTCTCATATGTTAATTGTAGAGTGGCCAAGTGAACAAAAGTAGAAATGATTTAATATTTTTTGTGGAAATAAAATAAATATATTATGGCATTTTAAAATAACATTGTCATTTATGTTTTAATGTATTGTTATTGATTGTTTAATCGGTAGCTGTAACTTTAAAATATAGGATTTCATATAATAATTCATACCACTCTGCACACTGTGATTCTACAAATTTTTGAATGCCACAGAGTAATATTTACATAAAACAGCCACATTGTGTTTTTGACTGTATCACAGGAGAATGAAAGGAGGAAATAAACAGAACCTAAAAAGTGTTTTAAAAATTAAGTACAAAACTACTTGTGCCAAAGTGACATATATTATTTTACTTATTGTATAAATTATTTTACACCAATCATTATACATTCCTTCAGCTTATAACTAAGGGTATGTGATCAACTTTTAAGTATTTTAAAACCATATTTATAGCATGAACAGTGCATTTGCCATATCAGTATCTGAATCATTTTTAACAATGATGAAATCTGATATGAGAAATTCTACCAAAATATGTTATGATTTCTAATACACTCTCCTTGATCTTGTGTCAATTTTTACATGTGATAGGGTAATTTGTGGAAATGGTTAGTCCTACTAGTGTTGGTAGCGTGGCTTGGAATGGAGCAAGGCAAGTTCACAAGGATGTTGTCATCAGCTTAAACATACTCAGCTGATATGGTATTTCTTCTAGGAAGCTACAACTTGTTCCCTAAGACTATACACCATTTATTTCTAAGACTAGGTACTACATAAATTTTACATTATTGTTGAACATTTAATTCCTAACTCAGGCTAGTTCACTTTACATTCTACAACAATTTGGTTATGTAAATTTTGAAAGATTTACTAAAGTACCCTTACTAGACTTGGAATCATCGCCTCAGCGCTTGCCTGCAATCAGTAGCCCGATCCATGTCCCGTTGCCCATGGCTTCAGTGACCTCTTTACTTCTTCAAAGTTTCGGCAGTTCTGACTGTGATCTGTCTCCCACTTCCCTCCTAAACATTTTCCGCTCGCCTTTCCAATTTTTATGCTGAATGCTTTATGGCTACATCCGCATTTCCATTAATTGGTTTTTCCTTCCCCCTTAGAGAAAGGTGAGCTAGCCGTTGCTATTTTCCACAATGCCAGGAAATGACATTTACACATTCCTACATTTTAGCACAATTCAAATATCTGCTACACTTAATGCTATGCAACTTAAAATCTCTACATTCCTAATTTTATAATGTCTTAACTAAAATTAATTTGCTACATACATTTACCTTGTTGTACTCAAAGAAGATGTATCAGAGATTACTTCTATGGCTCTCCAGTCCGTATTCGGTCCATGGCCTCCTCAATTCTCCTCTTCTATTCGGTCCTCTGTTAGGTCCGTCTGTCTGAGGCTTTGATTGAAGTTTCGAAACATCTTCCTTTTTACGGTGCAAGGTTGTTAGCCTTGCGACCAACCCCCAACCTGGAGGACCAGGGTACCTGTCTTAGTCTGACCTCTCCCCCTCGACCAATCTGGCTAAGGAGGTCCTACCAGTAGCTATGCTACCACCAGCATAGCTCTTGGGGTCACTGAGGTACTCTAGCCCCACCACCTCGACAAGGTGCAGGTACCATTAAGTGGGGATGTATTAGAGAAAGTTTATTGATAATAAGGCACTAAAAACAGAATCTGGTTCTGAAGGAAAAATTCTACCATTGGGGGGGGGGGGGGGGGGCAGCTGCAGATTAAGGTCAGAAGTATGACTGATTCATTAAATTGCTAAATAGTGACATCTATTCAAACATCAGTTTCTGCAGATTAAATTAAAAATAATAGACATGAAGGTAACTGGTCAGTATTGTATATATTTATCGGATAAAACAATTTTGTCATAGCCTTTTAAGTGATGGGCTTTTCCTTTTTTAAAACTTCAAGAAATTTCATTTTATTCCTTGTGATTCTTAGAGATGCTGTGTGCATGTATTTTTTCAATCTTGTTCGCAAGTAACTATGCAGAGTGTAATAGAACAATGCAAAGGTCACTGATCATATTCCATATCAAGTGGAATGAGGATGAATTTGTTTGTATAGGATGTAACTTTAAGGTCTGGCACAAATGTAAGGATGAGTTATGCCAAATCTATGAATAGAGTTTACATGAACATATGCCTGAAATTGCCTCCTTTCTAATTTATGACCCTCTTTCCCTTTCCAAGATTTATTTTCCTTTGTGTTTTGAGTAATCACTTCATAGTAAGTGCTCAGAGAGTACCTATTTGGGTTGCTCATGAAGAAAACATTACTAGTAGAGGTGCCTGGCCACCTTACTGGTCATTGCATGTCCATAGATGAGATGTATGTGTCATTTCTTGGAATATAAATTGGTTTCATTTTTAACACTTGTATAGCTATCCTATTTAAACAATATTTAGTTATCAGAATTTTTTATTACTGCTATTGAATACCATCTTTATTAGTTGCGCCATCATACCACTAAATTGTTAATCCCTGTTTTCCTCTCTTTCCTACTCTACCAAAAGCATCTTTTAAGAGAAGAAGGAAACAAATGGATGTATAACATTACGTCAGTAATTTTGGAAGTAAAAGAGGCCTATAACTCGGGAAGAAGACTTTCTGGGACCCATATTCTTGCAAATTTTTCTCGTTGTTTTAGTGTCTGGAACCACCATTACGTTTATGCCAGACCTTGAAGTTACATTGTGTAAGCATACAGGTCATTTTGAATTACAAGGCCAGACACGAGTTTTTCTGAA
Organism: Zootermopsis nevadensis; assembly: GCF_977971745.1. Lineage (NCBI taxonomy): Eukaryota > Metazoa > Arthropoda > Insecta > Blattodea > Termopsidae > Zootermopsis > Zootermopsis nevadensis. The sequence continues at coordinate 12,808,137 of NW_028259152.1, read as the reverse complement.
ATGTTGATATTGTTTGTGGATTGGTATCTGTTGATACTGACATTTGCCTGAAACTATTGATATTCTCAAGAGGCATGGAGTGGACTATTTTATTTATTTTTTTCAGGAGCAGTTGTTTCTGTTTGTTAGACTATCTGTATTCTTTTCCTTTCAACTTTGTTTTTATTGTCTCTATCATGACACTATTTCAACCTCGGAGATGCACTGGATTTTGTAATGTTTGTTTACATTTAAAATTCAAAAGTGCCATTGTGTCTATAACTAGCACAAAATCTTATACACACCATTCTTTTCAAGGAATATAACATGGTTAGGAACTTTGTTATTTGATGGGGAGCTTTTAGAATAATTGATTGGTGATGTACTATTGAAGTAATACACTAGAAGCCATTTTATGAATGTATAGAATCAATGGCAGAGCGTGACTTTTCAGAAGTGTTGGCCAAATCCCAAGGCAGGGGTGGGAGATTGTGAGCATTTTTGCAGTTAGTATCTACATTATACTTCATCTTTCAAGATGCACAATCACAAGTCACAGCACAGCATGCAACAAAGGTTACATGATTAATATCGTGAGTAGTGTGATGCGAATGTACAGCAAAGGAAATGCATGAGGAAGTGAAGTATGTTAACATCAGATATTTGTCTAACATCTTAGCTCACAAGGTCATGCAGTCCCTTGTTCATATGTGTGTGGTATCAGTTAACAAGTAAAATGTTTGCCAAATGATTGGTACGCATGAGGTGTGTCATCAGTGAAGCAGTTAAGATTCGAGCTGTATCCCAACATCATGAACATGAAAGATGACTTCTCACTTAGGAAGTTATATAAGCTTGTCATTTATGCATTGAAGGTAACATTCAGATGACAAGGACCACTAGGGTCCTGATAGGGTTTTCTGTAATTTTTTCATGGAGCACTGCTCCTTCAGGCCCTTAAAAGCAGCATTTTATTCTTCATTCAGTCCAACATCTGCCCATTGTTTCCACGTCCATTTTCGTACTTGCACTCAGAAGATGGAGGCAGCATGTTGTCTAAAATGGCTGAAACATTTTCCATTATTTACACATTTTGAGAACATTGGAACATACAGTCATGTATGTATTTCCCTGAAAACACAAGTTTTTGATAATAAAACAGTGTTTCCAATAATATTTTATTTACCATGTGGACGGTTATGTATTTTCTAAGATTTAGTCACAGGTTCTTGAAAATTAGTAAAGATAACACAAGATAGGTGTAGGGACCAAAATACAGATGCTCCCCGCATTACGCTAGACACGTCTTTTGCAGATTGTTCCGTAAATTGTGCGTCGTTACCGTGCGGATTCTCACCGCGTTGGCATGTGTTGTTTGCCTTATATTGCATTCCAATCTTGCCGTGAAAGCAAACAAGTGATGGCAAAGTGCAGGACTATCTTGTAAGCCCAAGGTTTATTTAGAGCAGAAAATAAAAGTGTTAAAGTGCTATGAAGACAGGCGAAGCCTCTCGCTCTTTTAACATGAACTTGATTTGGTGTTTTGAATGATAGTGCACGCGTGAAGGAGCATATGAAATGCTCCACACCTATAAAAGCTGCTGTGATAACAAAGCAGCGTTCAGGTGCTATCTGTGAAATGAAAAAGTTATTAACAATATGAATGGGGAATCAAATTCAAAAACGTGTTTTGCTTAGCCTAATGATTTCAAGCAAAGGCGAGAAGTCTGTTCGGAACAGTGAAGGGAAAGTACATTGATCCTAATGCAAAATTTGTGGCTAGTCATTGATGGTTCAATAGGTTAAGGCTCGTGCCAATTTTTATAACATATAAGTGAGTGGTGAGGCTGCTAGTGCTGATAGGAAAGCAGGAGTGTATCTTGAAGTGTTAAGAACAATTATAGAAGAAGGTGGTTATACGATACAGAAGAATTTAACGTCAATGAAACTGGTTTGTTCTGGAAGAAAATGCCAGACAGAACATACATTTCGAAAGAGGAAAAGGCAGTACCAGATGCATTTAAAGGCCTTAGCAAGTTACTCTTCCAATTCATTTCCATTCAGATCCAAAGGCTTGGATTACAGTAGCACTTTTCAAAGACTGATTCGTGAATTGTTCTATTCCTGAAGTGTAAATATTTTTCAAAGGAAATGACATCCCGTTCAAGATTTTGCAAATCGTCTATAATGAACCTGACCATTCCTCACATTCAGATGACTTCAACTCTGACATAAAGTCATGTTTCTGCCATGAAACACGACTTTGATCCTCTAAATTATGGATCAGTGGGTGATCACAAATTTTAAAGCTTATTGATGGAGTTACGGTTAAAATTTTGAACATTTCCATAGTCAGTTGTTTCAGGGCCTTGACCTGTCTTTGTCATCAGGTAAAATAAGAGGGACAAGGGCTTTGTACTTTGTGAGGTCCCTTAGAAGGAGTTAGTAGTTTCCATCACTGGGTCCAGAGAAACAACAGATGGATAATGTCCAAGATTTTAACCAAAACTATTGCAACACACCGTTGCTAATGACTTTTTAATTGCTTTAAAGCTTATTATCTTTGAAGAGCATTTGCCAAAGGCAATAGACAGAGACAAGGCAACACTTTACAAAAATTTTGGAAATAATACAATCTTTACCAAACCATCCTAAACATCGGTAAGGCCTTTGAAGTATTTATTGAATCCCATCGAGGTGAATTATCAAATGAGGATCTGAAGGAATTAGAAGCAGCGAAAGTAGCAGAGCAGATTGAAACCTAGGCCATGACACTTCAACACCAAGGAGATGACAATTGTATTCTGTGAGATTACATCAGCAGTGGCACGATTTGAGAAGCTGGATCCCAATTACTCACAGTTCTTGAAAATAAACAGGAGGATTAACAGTATGTTGACATGTCATACCGAGATACATGAAGAGAAAAAATGTTCACTGCCAGTCGTCTCTTGAATGTCTGAGAGGCCTGCTCCTTCCACATCTACAAATTAAGCCCAAAATACTGTCTTCAATGCGCCAGAATAATACTAGGATTGAAATGTAAGTGAAATTGTGTTATTGTAAGTGTTAGTTTTCTATACTTCCAATGAATTTTTGGGTTACACATGACCTCCCGGAATGGAAAGAATGCGAAAGTCGGGGAGCATCTGCACATCATCTTCAAATGGAAATACAAAGTTGGAAAGTACTTACAGATCACTGTCAGTTACAGGCTCTCTTTCTTTGTTTCTGTTATGGTTATGTGAATGTTATGATACCATAGAAAGACATTACTCTTTTTAATCCATTTGGTTATAATTGTGTTCATGTCCAGGAACATGAAGTTGGTAAAGACATCAAACTCCAAAGTTTTAATAGCTAGTAGTACCAAGCTAAGCTGAAATTTGCTTTTTTACAGACATGCCTCAGTTAAATTTGCTTTTGAAATGTTTTTGTACCAAAAATTGTATTATATAGTATATTCCATTAATATTAATTTAGTAATTTAATATCTTACATTATTTTTAAATATGTGTACATATAAATCTGTATAACTATTCAAGGAGTTTGTGAGATTCTCTAGGTATATTGTGCATTACAGGTTATGTTAGAAATTCTACATAATTCTCATTTAGTCTCCCATATAGCAAAACAGAGGCACAACATGACTATGAGATCAGTAATTGTATATTTGTACATTCTGAATCTACCAGTTTAGATTCATTACTTGAAGCAGTTAAGTTTACATTGTTTTGTATGTTATTAAGAGTCTGTATCTTTGAATGATGAGTGTGCAGTACTGTTATGGAATGACATGTTTTAAAACTTCATTCTTTGTTGTGTTTTTACATATTTTGTGTACTTACACCTGTGTCTTGTCAGAACTTTTCTCGGAGCATAATAGAATTTTAACCAGGAGAGGCCTTACTGCCTCAATATAGTAAAGGCCTTTCATTCAGTTCTTCATAAGATCTAGGTGGATATTTTCTGAAGTCCCCACTCTGAAAATTTGGAAATAAGGAGAATGACTATCCTCCACCAGTGAATGTATCAGCTTGTAAGGACACTACCTATCTCTGACCAGGGAATGCAAGTCCATCATCAAGGAATGTGGAAAGTGCAAATCCCTCATAAAGGAGTATGAAAAAGTCTCAGCCATGTGTTCAGAGGTGGGTCCTCCACATCAGCCATCATCACAATCATCCTATCATTGAAATTAGTGAAGTTTGCTTCATGGTTGGTGGCATTCACAACAAACATTTTAACCACTGGACATTTGATGTCAGTGGTATACATCTAAACTGCTTACTGGGCATAGTAGTTGGGTCTGATCAAAATGTTTGTTTCGGCCATTTTGAATTTCCCATCCATTTCTGAACTTTTTTAAAATTTTATTTAAAGTAACAATTCTTTGTGGGTGAAACAGATGTACACAGCTTAGAACAGGCCATACATCATAACTTGGAGTTCTGATACAAATGATAAAGAAAATAAGCAGACACATGTCTTCTGAATTATAAATACAATTTTATTACAGTATTACAGAAACTAATTGTACTTGGAATGTTACAACACATGTTTCTTACAATATTTACATATGATTGCCTATATCCAAAAAGAATGTAAAATGTAACTGTACTGTTTCAGTAAACACATCCATTTTACTGCACTGTGTACAGAATTTACTGCTCTGTTGCGGTCAAATCAAGCTTGTCACTGGCTTTGCCTCGAACATGTTGTTTAATGTGGGCAGCTGAAGAGAAATAATCCAAAATATGCTCATTTTTCCAGTCTGACTGCCACTTCCAGCAAAATTAAAAGAGTATTACAAATTTGTTTCAGAGTTTTTTAATGATTCAGACACAGTAAAACGTGTGGTCCAAAGGTTTTTGGAATGGTATAGCCTACCTTAGACACCAGACTATTTATTAATATCACTTCTGTAACAAATAAATCTGCTTATAACATTGTTGCACAGGTTATTTTTTTTTATTTGAATAAAATTGTACTTGTGGTCATTCTGGTTATCAGAATTATTTATCATGAACAGCTGAGTAAATTATTAAATCTCTTTCCTTATCCAAGTAATTACAGAATAGACATTAACGTTGTACGTTAAGTATAGAAATATTCTGTTGTGCATGAATGCGTACAAAATAGAATGCCTTTAAACATCTTGTGAAACAGTTCTTCCTGCATGTATACCATGTTTACTAAATTTTTATCTTCTGCACTGTGTTCCTTGGTGCTGAAGTTTCCTGTCTTTCTTCTCCTTGCATATTTTGCATGTTTGCTTGTTCCTATTTTGTACGTTGAATTACGATACTAATCTGTGATTCATCTTTTAATATATTTTACCACACACATTTTGTACAAAAAGGAAATCGGAATAATATGGGGAAATTTATGTTACAGGTGTACATGTGCTTGTTACTAGATACACATTTTATTTTATCAGTTACATTGCAAAACCAGTTCTTTGTTAGTTTTTATAAATGTCAATATAATTATTTTCACCAAATAGATTAGTTTTTCTTATATACAAATAAAACAAAGAAAAATTGTTTTCCATGAACTCCACTTCCTCTGATTGGAATGAAACAATTAAAATTGCACATTGTTGCAGTTTTCCATATGTGAACTGACACTCAGCTCGTATCCCATGACATTGTTTTTGAGGATCGGTAGATTAATACAATTTGTTGCCATTATTGGAAAATTATTTTAAGATTTCATGATTATATAAAGAATAAATTGTGTGATGAGGAGCTTTCTTAGATTGCAGTTTTCATCTGGTGATGTTATTATAATTAAGAAAAATGGTTGAATTGGGATATGTTCTACTTGGAAAAAACAGTGCATGTGTCAAAATGTTTATTAAGTTAAAAGGTATTACAAGAGTAAATGTGCCTTGTGCTTGCAGACAAGCATCTACCCATTTTCCCACAGGCTGTCTTTGTAGATTTCATTGCTCCCTCAGATAAAAATAAGAGGGAATGAGATTGGGCAAACTCAGTTTCCAAATATCCCTTGAAAGTAGTGAATCAGTGCACACCCAGTTTGTCAGTTAGCTGCCACGCTGTGTTACAGTGTGACATGTGAGATTTGGAAAACATTTATGTCAACTTCAGTTTAACATTTTTTACATATTGACTTTTGTAATGAAACATGTTCTGCTAAAAAAGCTTGGGCCCCAAGCAACACCATTTTGACAACACTCGTATGTGTCCAAACATTTCACTGTTCATGGCACACACAAGGTCATTTTGTCGCATGGCACACACAATAATGTTCACCACCTGGGTTATGTGTGTGCACAGGGATTTTTTAATTACCCTTTATGTTTCATGACAACAGTAAAATTATTGAACAGTTTAATAAATGCCTACTGTTTGGGAAGTACTGACTGACTTCATTGTTTGTTGGTAATTACAGTAATAGTAATGCACTTTGCGTACAGAGATACTTTTTAAAAGTAATTTAAGTTTTCTACATTTGTACATTGTTTTTTCTTCTTTTTCATCATATTTTGTTCTTGTTTATAGTAGTTCAGATATTTTGTTTATTCACATTCTTGGGCATTGACTTGTAATTAAAATTTCTTATGCTTAGAATTTTGTTTATGTGTCAAGTATATGTACATGTGCTTTTGTTACCACTTTGTGTTTTATTGTAATGTTAACCTCTTGCTTGTACATTCAAAGAGAGATTCACTAACATTCCCCATGTCATAACAACAGTCGTCATTGTTTCTTGTTTTATTTTGTGTTGCAGCCTTATCTGGTCTAACGAACACCACTGCAGGTATGTGTATGTGTCTTTCAGTTCTTCACAACTAATAAACTATTATATTTGTTTGTTGTAAAAGACAAGATACAGAATTATTGCCTTCTCCATTTGACTTTGTTAACCTAGCCCAAAAGTTAAGGTTGCAAACTATTTGGAAAAGCTACAGATGCACATGTATTGATGTGTATATGCAGTTAAGTTGACTTGTCCAAAAATTATAACCTGTGTAATACACTGACAGCTTTTCTTTATGAAGACAGTGCAGTGCAGCGCAGCTGTGTTTATCATGTCCATGTGTTAAATAAATTTATGAAACAGGTAATTTGTAGCAATTACCTGTTTCATACATTTGTTCAAGAATTGTAGAAGAAAACTTATTTTTCTATAAAGAACACTGATTTAGCACGTAACATGACAGTGACATGGTTGATGTAGATTATTACCTTATGTTTGTATTTTTAAATTTCATCAAAGCATAGAACAATGCGTAACTTTTTTCAACCATTTTAATAACTTTTAACATGCCAGCAGTTTTTTGTATCATTCATTGGTCTCTTGTTATTTGCAACAAACAATAATTCCATGATAAAATCCGAGCAGTTAAAACGTAGTTGAAAAGGCTTGGTGAAATCTGATATTTCATTTCAGCTGTATATATACTTAGATTGTGTTTCTTTCACATTAAAACATGCTGTGTCAATTTTGCCTCCGACATCAGGGCGATGATTGCCCTGATGATGGAGGCAGTATGACCTCTGAAACTTTGTTAAACATCTACCATACTACATGGCGTAACAACTCAGAAGACAGAAATCTTCATACTCACCGCTGTGAAAATCTCAAATCTTACATACTATATTTCCCTGTATGTATATATTTTATTTCCATAAAATGGTTGTATAATCAAATATTTTGAGAAGAATGTTTTATTAATTAGAAAGGAGTGTTAAATCTAATTATCTTGTTACATTTGTAGACTTGAAACTACATCATCTTAAAGTAGTGGTATGTACTGGAAACATTGTAAAATGTACCAGTATGTGTTTTGAACATAAAGAAAATGATGATGGAGTAGCTATCTGAAACTATTTTCATCCTGATATTCAATAATTTTAGCTGTATATGATTTTATACTTCATGATTGTTTGAATTGGAAGACAAGACTAAGTGAAAAATCAGATTACACTGTATCAAGTTGGCACATCACCTTGATAATAGTGCTTTACTATTAAGATGTACTATTGAACAATAATTTACTATTAAATAACGTGAATGAATATAGTACCAATGTAGTTGCCATGTCCAGATATCAGTAAAGGAAAAATGTCATTCAAACTTTTTTTGTGTTTTTCTAGTTTTAAATATTTTCACTAGGTTTGTGTTAATTCACTGATACAAAGTAAATATATGGTTAGGTATTAAATAATTTATAAAAATGGTTTGAATGACATTCATTTTTATACTTCCCCATTTGGCAGCTAGCTGTCGATGGAAGCCAACAGATTAAGGAAAAATGGTGAATGTTTTTGAAAATTTCTGAATGTTTTAACTGAATGAGTTTGCATAGCTCAGTTTGAAGGGACTGGTTCACTGAACCATTCAGCTTAAATGCCACTTCATCAGTCTAAATAATCATGCCCAGAAACTGTGAATCCTCATCTTTAGTCATTGCATGCAATAACCTTGGCAGATACCATTTCCACTTCGCTATTTTTAGAACCCAGTCTACGCTTGGTTTGGAAATCCTGATCTCACTAGCACATGCCTTAAAGATTTCTTTGGTGATCATGTGAGCTGCTGTAACACTATAGCAGAAGTTTCCTTCCTCATTGATGTGTACAGTCTGCCAGATAACTGCTTATACATGTTCATCATAGTACTGCATGTCTCAAATTTATCTCATTCTTGTAATTGTTAGTTGTGTTGCAGGTGGTGTTTCAAATTCACATGTCCACATTCTTGATTTCTAAGTACCACTTCAAAATTAATTTGTGTTGCTTGAAATTCAGTTGACCCTCTACCATTTTGCATTGAAGTGAAGAAGCATGAGATGTATGGGGAATTGGGAATATTAAATATGGAAGTACTTTATAACTTATGCAGTTTGCCTAGTATTGTTAGATTAATAAAATTACGATGGATGATATGATGTAAACTCATGACTCAGATTGCAGAAAACTTGTAATATTATGTTATGTGGATGGCAGGCTTTAATAATTGTAATCTGCATCCTTCAGGTCCTTTTAGCACAGGGATGGTCAGTCAGTTACAAGCTTTAAATTGTAAATAAGAACTTGAAAAATAGCAAGGTTAATAGAAATTCTTGTTCATTGAGTATGCCTTGAATTTATTTGATAGTAATTTAATATACAGAGTGATTGGAAGTTCACACAACCAATATTAAAATATTTATTGGTGGCTGCAATTCAGTACAGTTTGATTGGATTAGTAAATACATAATATCACCCCATACAAGTCGCACCTTGTTGTATTCTTCTTCTGCCAGTCTGTCAATTGTTTTTCAGTAGTCACAGTGCAAGTGCAGCACGTGTTCATTAATGAACACTACCTGGCATTTTGATCTTACTTAACTTGACAAAATATCCTTGGGGATATATTTCTTGATTCTCCTATGGCAAACAAGAAACTGGCGTAGCTCAGTCAGCATAGTGACTGGCTATGGACTGGATGACTGAGGTTCGATCCCTGATGGGTTCAGAAGATTTCCACTCTAGCCTCTGCGTCCAGACTGGTTCTGGTGCCCACCCAGCCTCCTATCCAATGGGTACCAGGGTCCTTACCGGGGTAAAGCGAGGCCGGGGCGTGATGCTGACCACTCACCTCCATCTAGTACCTAGGTCAAGAATGAGTAGGAGTTATACCTCCTCTCCCCCGAAGCACCTTCATGGCTCATAGTGGGACAGCTTTACTTTACTGTACTTTGGCAAACAAATTTACAATATCTTGTCTGGTGAACCATTTCAGTGACACAGGAATTCTTCACTGGGTTTCATCAAACATGAAGTAAAAAGTGAATATATACATCACTGATTGTAGTGGACATTTCCAACACTTGATATAGCATTGTTTTTTGTTCTCTAATTTTATTGTAATTTTTTGGTTTTGATCTGTGCTTTGTAATCTTCTTTAAGTGGCACATTGTGTGGGTTTTGAATCCCAGTTAAACCACTGATGTCACTAAATGGGTATACACCCATTTTGCTGTGGAATATTACCAGGTGAAAGTTGGAGTTCAGGGTTACCAAATTCTTAGACTGACCATTATCTGATATTCAGAAGAATACAGCGTTTCAGAAACTGAATGTTACAATCCTCAGGTAAAAAGGGAAGGGGCTGTTAGAAAGAGCTGACGTCAGCCACAGTCCAGTTTCTGAAACACTGTGTTCTTTAGTAATCCCAAGTTTAACACACCATTGTCATACCATTTTAAATTGAAAGTGGGAGTTTAATTATTTGGAACATATGTTATGTACGTGTATGCAAATTTTGTGATAGTGTGATCTATATTTTTGGACATGCACGAATTAATTTTGTAGACCAAGCAGGTAATATAAGTTAGGGTGCTGATAGGTTAAATGGCTAGAATGGCAGTATTGCATGTTGTCACCTTATGCTGCACCCATTAACCAGGCAGAAGGTGCTGAGGTGAGGCTGTACTCTAAAATTAAATTGATCTGTTGGCATCCATCTGTATGAAAGAGTCCTGAATAGTACTGTGTTATTAAACATTTTTCTGTTTTAAAGTTCTTGAAATTAATTACTAGCAATTTCTTTGACTAGGCATGGCACATTAACAAGCACAAGCTATAATTAAGGTTTGTTTGACGTAGGGCTACTAATTAAAAATCCTTTGTGTATATAATGCTACAGGACCTACATATTTTTACTTCAACTCTCATAGACTTACCTATCTCCAGAGCAGTTTATTGATACACGTTTTGCATTATTGATGTATGACTTATCAAGCTTTCACACAGATGTGTATAAAGTATGGATCAACCTACATGTCATTAAATATTATTACTGTTGGCTCTATCTCTGCCATGAATTATGCCACTGCTTATGTTTGAGGCTTTTGTAGCTGTATAATTGGAACTATGGTGCTGTTCTCCTTGCTCTCATTTATATACTGTAGAGTTTGAAATACTATAGAAAACAAAATATCTCAGAAGTATCACTTTAACGGCAACTCAAACTGCTCTGTCAGTGAGGTGTTTGTCACACGGTTACAAAAGCATCAGACTTAATTTTGGTGATGTAGTCCATGGTAGAGCAGGGTATTTTAAACCCTTCTAGGTAGTTAATATTGAGAGATTATTTTATTGTGAAAGGTGACAGGAATGAAAATCATATAGACTTTAATTATTGTAACAGAATAAGTGTTCTGTCTGATTTTATAATTTGGATATCTTATGAGTTCTCTTTTCTCAGGGAATCTACCATATAATTCACACAGTGTGAGGGTTTATTTATCATAAATATTTGGGCCCTTGTAGCTCCTGTTTGTTATTTTTTCCTTTGTTGATTTTTTTAAAAAATATTTTTTGAATACAACTTTCCATGATCCAGGTGTTTGATGAAGACAACATTTTTTTCATTAACTTGTGAAAGTGTTTCTTTATCACCTAATATAACTGTGTTCTAATGATAATGTCTGTTTCTCTTTGTTTCTCTCTCCTGCTTGTTGTGTTGGCAATAATTCCAGCTCTTCTTGGGAAGGCTGGTAACACAGGTGAGGGTTAGTTATTGCTGTCTTGAAATTATTTACTGTGCAAAATTGTAAGCTCATTTTTAGTTGTAGAACACTCAAGACTTTTCTTCATGTTGTCTTTTCTTGGTGTGTGTATAACTGGGTAAGTGGAAATGCAGTTCTGAGATTTATTTTTAATTATTATTAAGTGGAGTGAGGCACAACGCCTTGATACTGTGACCTCAAGCAGGCAAGTTGCTTGATCCTGATGATAGTTGCATACTGAGCATTGGTGGACTGATGATTGCAGGGAGTACTGAAAGTACTCAGAGAAGCCTGCGTAAGTTACTTTTCGTGCAACACAAATCTCACATGGACAGACTGCCGTGGGATAGGACTGGGCCTTAGTGGTAAGAAACCACTTGAACTTGGTCATAGTTTTGGTTCCTCTGAATTTAAACAAAAATGTATTTCTGAAAGATGTATCTTGATTTCTTGCCCGTGTCATTTGTACCTTTACTTGGTGGTGAATTTCTTATGAAGGGGCACATTAGTGAGCCCACTGTTCCCTGCCTCATATTATCTTTCACATATGCTCATGTGGGAATATGGAACAACAAATTCACAAATTATATTTGGTTGAGTCCCTCATCCCACATTTTTGTTCCTATAAGATACATTTCTATGGTTATTGAAATAGGTTTTAGAATTTTGAACATACAAGTGTCACATAAATCTACATTGTGCATGAGATTGCTATGATTACAATAAGATGCACAGGCAGTCAGAATTTGGCAACTATTTATTGTAACATAAGGGTTTGAGATAGAAAATTTCCCAGTAATGCTCATGTTGACAAACATTTCTGTAAATAAGAGTCAATCTCAAAGAACTAACAAGGAAACTGCATTTTTACAATGTTCGTTAATGTCATGTTTGATGTGCAAGCTAGTAGTCTTGTTCCCTGCATTGTGAAGGATGTTTGTTGGCATGTATCAGGAAGCATTCATCAATTGAAGCTTTATACAGAGCAGCAAATTGGTGTGGAATTCTAGAAGTTGACTTTATAATGAAGTTGGAATAATTAATGAGATTCATGCACGTTGAAGGTATGTATTATGTTTAAAGTAGCTGTAATTGTTGTGGAAAATGAGGATGCTTAATTTAAGTCTAATGGCATGTAGAATAGTGTATTCAATGTTTCACTGACTATGGAATGGACAAATAGGGCTTTATTCTTGGCTGTGGGACCTGCCCAGCTTCTTAATCAATGGCGCAGAGAATTCTTTTCCCATAAGTAAATGATCAGACTGTGAACCTGACTATTTAACTGCCATCTGGTGCTTAAGGTTTAGAATGCATGTAAATTAGTTTTAACCCTATGATCGCTATCCCCTGGATTTTATACGCTCGTGCAGACCATTGTTCATTCCTCACCTGGAATATCCCTGTCTGTAATATATGCAGTTTTTATAATATTTCTGGTGAGATCTATGCAATCAGTCACTTTGCCTTTCATAACAAGTACTTGGAACTATTTTTACATTTCTTCCAACATGCAGGAGTCAGTGAGCAACAGTGGAGCTAAGCAATACTGGTATGAGTTGGTTGTTAAAGTCCTGACATCAGAACAAAATTAAATGTTTCAAATACTATCTTTGAAATGTAGAGAGTACCAAAAGAATTGGCTACAGCATATATACAGAATGAAGTGACAAAGAAAACCAAAGCAGGCAGACATGGTAATGCAATAGGTTTATCAGCATTTATTATGTTTTCCAAAAAGAATCAGATTCCTGCAGCAATACTGTTGAAAGGTTTGAGCAAACATGATTGGTGATGGACTTTTATCTTTCATTATAACCCAGAAACAAAACACCAAGTTTGAAATGGAAGAGTTAGTGTTCTCAAGACTGAACAAAGTTCAAATGTCAAACACCAAAATTCATGCTGATCTGCTTTAACTGTATCAGTTGAATAGCCCATTACAAATTTGTTCCTACAACAAAACCTTTGACCAAATGTTATTTATTTAGGGAAACTTGTGAAAATAGCTAATCTTTTGCCATAGGACTGTGCAGTTTTCATCACAACCTTGCTGTTCCCCACACAGCACTTCCAGTAAAGAAATGTTTCTTAGAAGCCAATGTCAGTATCATAACATCCACAATACCTGCCTTATTTGGCTCCATATTCCCAAAATGAACTTCAAATTATATAATTTTGAATCCTTAAAGATGTTTAGAGCAATGTGATGACAGTACTGAAATGAATGTTTGAAAATATTTTATGCTCAGTGCTTTATAACAAACTATCGTCTTATGAATTGTATTATTTAATAGACAGACGAATTAATGTTTTTTCCACTGATGACGGCCTCTTGAAGTTGAAATGCATTTGGCACTAAGTGTTTTTCAAAGTGTAAACATTTTTGTTTGTATGCATGATTTTATATGTTTTAGATAAATATTCAACACTGCATGGTATGCAAGGTTTTGGTTATTTAATTGTCAGACTTTGTGCACTTCCTTTGTTAGAGTCACAGAAAAGTATATAGTTCATTTTCATAGTACTTTACCACTGTTATAATGCAGAGTGTAATATGTTTGTAGCCAGGGTTCAGTGCCATTGAGGTTTTATCTGGCTTGTGTCTTTGTCCGTAGAATTTAAGGGGCTAAGCAGTATGATTTGTGTAATTTTTCTGTTATAAATATGAAGATACAATGTGAATTGTATGTGTTTAGGGTCACTGGCAGGCCAGACTTCTGGGAGCAGTTCGTTGAGCCCTGTGACTAGCATGGCTCTGGGTGGGCTGACAGGTGCCCCACTTAATACCATGGCTTCCATCAATGGACTGGGCTCCACAGGTCTCACACATAATGGCACTGGACTTGATGCACTTACATCAGCCTACTCAGGCATCCAGCAGTATCCAGGTATGGTTGTATGGCAGTCATCAAATGAGGTTTTCAACTTGTTACAAAGGAAAGTCTAAAGATAAAACTTATCGGAGCAGTTTTTTGACGTAAATACGTCTATAAGGAAGGACCATTCGGCAAAAAAGTGGAACGAAAAAAGGAAACGAAAAAGTGTAACAAGTGTACCTAGGGAACGTCGTGTTTACTCGGAATTGTTGTTACCTAGGAACCATCATCTGTTTATTCGGCATTATTGTTATCTACAGACCCATCTTAAGCGTAACGAATTCAAGTTAAGCATTCAAGCATTTTTGTTACCTAGGAAACATCATCTGTTTACTCGGCATTGTTGTTACCTATAAAACATTACATTACATTACCTTATCTTACCTTACATTACATTACCTTATCTTACCGTACCTTACCTTACATTACATTACATTACTTTACTTTACTTTACTTTACATTACATTCAGCTACCACAGACCCATCTTAAGCGTAACTAATTCAAGTTAAATAAGCAATGTCTTAATCAAACTTTACTCAATTGTAAAGCATGTATGAAGGAAGTATTTAGAATAAAGCCAATATATAAACTTCCTTTCCGTATAGACGTATTTACGTCAAGTTCTCCGGAACCGTGGTTCCACTGACAACTTTTTATGTGGAACAAGACAGAACAAGTTTCATAACATGATCACTGTGTGAGCTACCTGGAACTACTCCAGAGTTCAGACAAGGTGATCAGAGACTTGGTGCAGTGGCAAGGATTGTCGCATGGTAATCGTGAAAATCAGTCGGTATCAGTCTCTCTTCATACCATGTGCTTTCTTTCATAGTTTAATATTATTTAGTTTTTTTAACTTTTGGTTTCAAATGGTTGTTTTGTTTTAATGGTTTGACTGTGTTTTAAAAATGTAGAGCCAGGGTCACAAGTATATGATATAGGATTTGAGACTTTCGTGGCAAGTACAATCAATAAAATCTTCTCAGACAATCAGCCGCATCAACTGGTTACAGTAAGGTACTGTACTACGGTAACCAGTTGACGCGGCTAATTGCCTGAGAAGATTTTATTGACAAGTATATGACTGCACTGAACATATACAGTCTACATTTAAGGTGTTTAATTATTTAATGGGGGGGGGGGGGCAGAGAATAGTGGGCCTGTGTTTGGTGTTACAAAGACAAAAGAATGTAATGCTGACATTTAGCTATACATTACTTGATAATCAAGTTCATGCAGGTCTAGTGTCCCAGCCCTGTAGTGTCATCTCTCTTGGTATGATGAACCCATCACTTGCCTGAATCGTGTGTCACTACAGTCCACTGGGACATGTAAATCTACTTAAATCTACTTTGCCGTGCATCAGATGGTGACAATGCACAGTTCATTGTAAACACTCGTGAAGGATGACATGGCAATATCCATGGTAAATGTGCATTTATTGAATTATGCTAATAAAATTTCATCCATATCTGTATATGACCTACAGTTTTAATCAGTTAACATAACCAGAATATGCTGTAGAACATTAAAATAAAGTGAGAAGTATGGAACAAATTACATGAAAAGTTGTGTAGAATATGTATAGCAGAACCGCAAACAACTACCAATGTGCTGTACATAAAGGAAAAAGGAAAAATCAAGTCAGATCCAGAAATAATGCAGTCCAGTATAAGATCAATACACTTTGTCAGTTAATTTTAAATGTTCCTAACTATTTTACTTAAGAATAAAGGATATAATGCATTTCAGGCTGTGGTTACATGGGTTATGACATTATGTGGTCTTGTAGGTGGTTACCAGTGTTTTGGAGGAACATACTGCATTCATCATTAGCGTACCCTGAAACCCCAAAATTTCAAGGAATCACCTATCCAGAAGACCACAATCTGAACATTTGATATGTTTCTCAACATAGTTTTCCTTACATTGTTACTAAATGTAAATCAGTCAGTAATTTATTAAATTCAGTTCCCTATACAGAAAACTATGTTTGCGTAACACTAGGTTTCTGCAATCCACAACTGTACTATAACTCTCCTGTGGTCCTATTCTCTTACTACATAATATGTATTCCTATAACTATAAATACTTTCCCCTTCACCATTTCCAGTATGTATTACTGATTTTATTTTCCCATTTACATCTTATTTTATACACATTTTCCTGCATTTTTCAATTCTACACAATTTATTATTCTCTTGTAAGCTACCTTTTCTTTAACAGTAAGACATTTTCTTCTCAAAAGCTGTTTCCTTCAATTCTTTGTTTCCAAATAGTATATGTAAACCATCTTCTTCCTCACTACGTAGAGGACATCGTCCTTTCTCAAATCCTTACATTTCAAATGTGTTTTGTGTTATTTTAAAGTAAACTAGAATTATTATCTCAGAAAACCAGGTGATCTAAAAATTAGTCCAGTAATTATTTGACGACCAGAATTAATATGTTCATCACAAAAGCTTGTAGTAATAAACGACCCTAATTTAAATGGTAGCAGAAACATTATTTTCAATTGATGTGCTACATACCTTGCTCTAATTTACTTCAATGCATTCTGCTTGTAAGAAAAACTTTTTTTATTTATATTGTTGAATGGCCATAAATTGATAGTTTCAGTTGTTGATAAGTTGTGGGACATATTTCTATCCATTATCTGAAACACAAAATAAATCTATACCAGCACTTTTAAAGAAGGCTCTGTCACAGAAGGAATTAAGGTGCAGGATCAAGGAGTTGTCTGTTGTACCCCAAAGATTTGTAGAGAGAAGAAATTAGGAAATATTATACACGTGTTAAAGAGAAGAAGCACTATTTCAGGATATCTGATTTGGAAGTAATAGTGTGTAAACTTAGATACTAGGAACTGTTATGTTGAATCTTTTAGGTTTTACATCGTTTGGTGGTGGTGGGGGCCACACAGCAGGAGGTGCGCCAACAGGTTTAACCAACTCCACGTCAGGTTCTGGGGGCCCAGCGGGCAAGCAGATAGAAGGCCCTGAGGGCGCAAACCTGTTTATCTACCACTTGCCTCAGGAGTTCAGTGACAACGATCTGGCATCAACGTTCCTGCCATTTGGCACTGTTGTGTCAGCCAAAGTGTTCATCGATAAACAGACCAACCTGTCCAAGTGCTTCGGTCAGTAGAGCAAACCAGGGGAATGAACAAAATTAGGCTTATGCATCATAATTTGTTTTCATCGCTTACCTAAAATAAAAAAGTAAAGCTGTTTTACTATATGCCGTGTAGGCGCTTTGGGGGAGAGGTGGTATAGCTCCTACTCATTCTTGACCTCAGCACTAGATGGGGGTGAGTGGTCAGCATCATGCCCTGACTGTGCTTTACTCCTGGGAATGGACCCCTGTACCCATTAGATAGGCTGGGTGGGCCCCAGAACTGGTCTGGATGTAGAGGCTAGAGGAAAAATCCTCTGCCCCAGTCAGGGATCGAACCCCGGTCACCAAGTCCATAGCTAGTCACTATACTAACTGAGCTATGCCTACCTAATATAGCCAAGGTATTAAATCAAAAATGATGAAATGGGCAGGGGATGTAGCATATATAGCAATGAGAAATGTTTATAAACTTTGGTTGAAACCATGTTAGAGATCTCTTGGGCCACCTAGACATACATGGGATATTAATAATAGAACAAATTTTAAATAATTTTTTGAAGGTGGACTGAATTCACCTGGCTAAGAGTAGGCTGCAGTGTTGGACTTTGTATTTCTGGTGTTGAAGAGAACTTGCTGTGTTTCCATGATTGTCATCCTTCCCAATATTAGAATGTTTGCCTGATAGAGGTATTCCAAAACAGATTATTTTAGACATATTTGTAATTATATAGTTGAGGGGTGTTAAACCTTTTAGGATGGCAGGCCACTTTGAAAGATATGATACCTAAACCAACACAGAACTGAACAGTACAATAGAAATAGCCTAAACTTACCTTATTAATGTGAAATTTGGGCTAGTGTTTGCTCCACAGGAGAATTAATATTTGTTTCCATATTTGATATGCCAATTCACACATAAATCAGTAAGTGCACATTGGTGATTCATGAAGGGAAATTTGATTTGTTTTGTTTCTTACATGAAAAGCCTGTTCATATTGTGACGTTGGCGATGACTACCACTATTTGGGATCTATGTCAACTGTGATTTATTTAGAACAAATCAACTTACAGAATTTACACACACAGGCAAATTGGCCAAGATAGTTCCTAAGTCTCTGTCTCTACAAGTTCAGAACACACTCTCTGTGTTCACACGTACTGTCTGTTGAGCCATTCTGATCCCCAACCTTGGTGCCTTCCACACACACACACACACACACACACACACAGCCCTTGGCTTGCAGCACCCCACTGTACATATGCTGGCCCCTCAGCCACTCTGGTCCACGAATCCAGTGCCCTTCCCATACGCACAACCCTCATCTCTCAGTCCCACACCAGACTGCTTGATGGCTCTGTGCTCTCATGTACTCTCCTGCTCACACTTCTGTTTCATTCTAGACCCACTCTAGCCCTGCCACTGTTCACTTCTGCTCCATGCTAGACCCTTGCTCTGTTGTTCCACTCTTGGCCCACTCGGGGAGGGGACTCTTATATCCATTGGGGCATTCGTGGAACATTCTGGGCCAAAACTCTCGAATGTTCCCTTTCCTGAAACTTCCTTTTGGCGAAGTTCTGGAACGTTCTACGATGGCCACACCCACAGCTGGTGTCCAGTAGCCAGGGAGGGGAGTAGGGCAGCCCCTCCCCTCCAGTGCGAGCCATCCGCTCCTTTGGCGCCATGCCACAATATGTATATGTGCTAAAATAGGTACTTGCCGAATGTTGTGCTAACTTACATAACTCAGAGAACTGAGATAGTGGTAATGAAGCATGAACGGTAGTTAAAGCTTCCTGGTTGAAACTGCTATGCAAAATTGAGTCATACTGCAGTTCCGTCAATTCAAATTGTAATTTTTCTGGAGAATCACTGGCTCAAATTTCAGAACAGTGTTGAACTGACGTGTTCTGGTAGAAATTTTAAAAATCAGTGTCAGCTTTAAGTAATACAATCCTTTTAGAGAATTGATTAGTGAATTTGCATTCCCCTAACTGGGTGGCACATGTAGAGCAATTAATATATTTGTCCGTTGTTATGAGCAGACATGCACTCCTTGGAGGTAACTGACCATTGTCTAACTAAAACATTGCAAGGTCTGAGCCACCTGTTTATAGTGACTTGTTGATATGCCAGTCTCACCAAATAATGAACTCTCTGCTGAACAAAATCAAATTGAAAGAAGCCACAACATTACAGTGGTTGGAGCATTTGCCTTGATTGGTCAAATGCTCGGAATGGCCCTAGTTATAATTTACTTAATGAGAAATTAAGGGGACCAAATGAAGATGCTTGTTTGTGGGTTGCTTGTTGACACCAATGGTATAGTTTTTCTGGCTTGATATTATACACATCTTGTTTGATAGTTACACTTTAAATTCAATTATTGATGTAAGATGTAAGGAAACAATGTGAATTATGCTTTGTTTATGCTCCTGTTGAACATGTCATTTCATAATTTGTTTCTAAAGATAAGTATGGCGAACATATTTCTTTGAAAAGGAATACTTGGAAATTTCCTTGTGTTATGAAAAATTATTTCCCCCCCAAAACATGTGTTGTTACATGCACATTTTCATGGCTACAGTTATGAACAAAAATCATCTAAATATATGTAAGGAACATTAGTTTTATAATGGAGGTAATGTGCTTATTTTGAGTATGTAGAAATTTAAAATGGGACTTGGTTATTTCAATCACTAAATTTTCAAATAACATCTAGATACTTAGTTTTGAACAAAACATAGAAAAGAAGAAGTCCAAAAATTGTAGATACACATGCCATCTTAAATCTGGACACTTCTAAGTTGTTGTTGTTGCATTTTTTCTTCTTATTCTATTCCCTTCTAATATTAAGTGCCTTTTTTGGTTATCTTGCTTGGGGTTATGTGAGGGGCTGGTAACAAAATACTCATGCTTGCTTATGAGTTGTTTATATTATTCATTAAAATAGTTTCTAGTTAGTTTCATTTGATAATATCTGTCCTAAGTCTTCTTCCTTTGTTCAGGTTTCGTGTCCTACGACAACCCTGTAAGTGCACAGGCAGCAATTCAAGCTATGAATGGGTTTCAGATTGGTACCAAGAGGCTCAAAGTACAGCTCAAGCGTTCCAAGGAGCTGTCTAGACCATACTAGCCTCCAGGTGAGTTTCAGTAGGCAGTCTACTGTGATTTGACTGCAGAACATCTTCACAGTTACAGTGTTCTTGCCACAGCCTTATTATTAAGTTGAATCCTACTGCATTTCTGTAAACATTAACTCCATTTATACAGATTAGGTTTTAATAGAACAATTGTGTAAATGAGCAGAGAGTTATGTTAATGACTGTTGACATGTATGCTTCATATTTTGGAAGTTTTTATTCAATCATGATTGAAGTTGACTTCAATCTGAGGACTTCAGGTGGTATTAAATTCTTACAGTCTATGTGCATGAACAGATTTAATTGGAATTTAAACTGATTCAAAGAGTTGCACGTTACAAAATACAGTCTATTTATTACGTTTTTAAAGCTAAAACTTTAAATAGGAATCCTATTACTAAGAATGAATGCATTTACCTGCACATGAAGTTTCATATTAGTAAGTCTTTATATACACCTACTTAACTTTTATTTTCATTACTTTTACCCATATTTTAATTGATTATTCTTCAAATTTAACCCCATACTGCATGTTTACTGTGGTAGAAAGTCTTGAAGTTGACTATATTTGGCTTAGAACTGCAATTGGTGTGTTTGTTTGGTCTGCAAAGCACAAGATGAATTATGGTCTTACTGGGAGAATTTTTGGGTGGTCTGAATACAGAAAATTTGATCAACAATGAGTAGTTTCAAATAAGAAAAGTAAAAATAGCCGAAAGCATACAGGACCATATTTGGAATAAACCCTTTCAGCGGTTGCACGTCACATGAATGAGAAAGCCGTCTCGAAAGATTATTTCAGTAGCTGGTATCGGAGACCAGAGCAATATATTTCATTTCGATCAGAGTCTTTGTTTCTATCATGGGAAGTAAATTTCATTCCGCTCCCTCTAATGCAGTGGAGTTCATTTGAGAATTTGAATCAGCTTGGAATGTGTGATGTGATTCAATAGGAAAAGATTATGAGCTATTCATACATAAATCTGTCAGTCTAAAAATAACTTCTTACTGCGTGTGTTGATGCAAGAACAGTTTGGTTGTGAAAAAGCTGGGAGATAAAGACTAACTAAACAGAACTGAAGAAATCCGACCTACCCAACCACTTCCAGGGATGTCTGAACAGGGTGGTCTCAGAGGCCAGACAAACAGAATGAACATAATCATACCTCAGAAAATATGGTTACAATGATTACAAGTTGATAACACCCCCACATGCATTTGCAGGGGTGTCCAAGTTGGGACACCCAACAGACAATCCAAACAAGGGTGTCCATCAGTTCACTCGTAACACACTGGCAAAAGAATGTGGTAACCCATGTAAACAAAGACTTTATTTCATACAGCTGTTTTTGGATGTTCCTACACTTTTCAAGCAATAACGGTGTTGCTGACAAAAAAGGTCCGAACTCTGACAGACTATGGAATTTGGCATCATGTGATGCCAAAATGGAACATAGAAATTTCCAACTAGGTCTCTTGTGCTTGATAGAAAATGATGGGATTTACCTTACTTCCATTGTCACATAGCTGTCATAGAGAGAAACATTCCTTGACTCGAGGTAAATTTCACCAAACATTGGCCTGTTCATTCCTCCAGAGTGAACTGTTGCACCATTTTGCACAAGGGATGCAGAAGAGTACAACTAAAATGCAGGGAGAGTTATGTAGGGCTCTGTATTGGTGTTTTAAAGTGTACTACAAAAATTCAAAATGTGATGTATTGAGAAGTACTGGTAGCTTTCAAAGCCACAAAAATTTCCTGAAACAGGTATGTGAAAGACAGTTTAATGTGTTTTGCAGTGTGTTCTGCTGAGTGAAACACGTCAGTAACGTAATGCACGAAGCTCAGCATATGGGTCACATATAAGATAAAGGTTAATTTTCCTACATAAATGAAAAAATGATAATGAATGGATAGTTGTTTTGTAATTAAGGCATGTAAAGTATTCTTCATAATACAAGGCCTATATTGACATAGTGGGGAATTGAATTTTTATGAAGGTTTCTAAATTACATATTTTTTTGAAAATGTTTAAAAATTATGTTCATTGGCAGAACCATACAGCACTAGCATGAGTCATGTAGTTAACAGTAGGCAACCCTTAAGTTGGAATAGGTAACTTTCAGTTCTTCCTAATTATTCTGACATCTATCTTTGTCAGAAGAAATTACAACAGAAGTGAGGAATGTAAGACAACATAAAAATGAAAATTAGTAAAGAAACTCGATACAAGATTTTCTGTCTTCGAAACTGTAACATGTAACCTGAATCACACATGAACAACAGCCTCAGTTAATAGAACGTGTTAAAAGACAGTTCATGTTCACAGAAGTACAGTAATGTATGAACAGTATAATGTGTTATCCTTTTCAGTCACCGTGTTATATCTCAGCCCTGGCAGAGGGAAATGGTAATTTCCCTCAACACAAAGTAAAATACTTTTATTGGACACATGAAGACAAGATGTAACTTTACTGGACAGACTGTAATAGACAGACAGTGGTCCTGAACCTCTTGGTATATGAAATGCACATCATGAATTGAGAAACAAGTTCTGTATTGTAGTTTGTGTATACAGTTCATTTTCCCAAGGTAAAGAAATGTGGTTTCTTATTGCTCTCATGTGGTAGTAAGGTTTTAAGAATGTTTACAACATAAGAGAATGGAAGTAACGACATACTTTATATATAAAGTATAAGATGCAAAAATTTATTAGATGTTAAAGTTTATTATTGAAGGTACTTGTGTACTTTAAAAAATGGTAATCAGCGTATTTATCCAGTTTTATTTTAAGATTTTATTTTGTGATATTACTGTCCAATTACTTTGTCACAAAAGACATACACAAATCAGAAAAGAAAGTCAAATTCAGGAGGTGGAAACAATAATCTATCCTACTATCATATGACTAACTTATGAATGTAATAAATATGTAAGTGCATGTATATGTTACAGTAAAAGCCCGAATGTTGGTGTTGTTTTACCACACAGTGTTTTTAAAAGTCTGTTAGGATTTACCATAAGTAGATAGTCAAAAGGTTAGGTTAGGTTAGCAAAAAAGTGCTTGTGCAAATCCTCTGGTATGTTATGCAATTCTAAATGTCATAATAGCTCACCTTGTTGCAAAAAGTAAGTCTTGAAACAGCAGTGAAAAAAATGTACTTTGATGATTGAAATGTCTCATAATTTTTTATTTATGTATTATGGTTATTTAATTCATATTTGTGCCTGATAAATCATTGGTGTGAATTTGTATAATATGACGTGGAGGATAGTGCATGTACCATTGTACAGTAATACCCCGGTTAACGCTTTCCCGTTTAGCACTGTTTTGTTATAGCGCTCATTGGCAACTCCCATGAGCTGCTGCCCTTTCAACATCATTGCTAACGCTTCAAACCTGCATTCCTCAAGAAGTGGTTTACCTTCCACCCAACACCACTTCATTGATACAACCAATGGATCAGTGGAGGGTGTGAATGAGGATGATGTTGAGGAATTGCTGCAGTCTTATGGCGAGACCCTTAGCAATGAGACCTTAAAAAACTAGCAGAGCAACACGTTCAGAATTAACTTAAAGACTCTGATCCAGTAAGACATCTTACAACAGAATTCCTCAGCAACAGCAGCAATCATGATCACTAAAATTATGGACCAGTTTATAGAACACGACCCTGATTATGAGCGGAGCTCCAAAGTAAGGCGATGTGTTCCTGAAATGATATCTTGCTATCAAGAAATATTTCATGAGAGAAAACTGAAGAAATGACAATCAACTCTTGACTCTTATATCACCAAGAAGCGGAGGCTTGAAGATCCACAGGTCGACTGCTCATCTAAAACATAATTAATGTTTCATTATTGTTCTAATTGTATTTGTATTTTCACCCACCTAATGTATACAAATGCTATAATGACCCTGGTTAGTGCTGTTTCGGTTAGCGCTCCACTTTCTAGGAACGTATCCTGAGCGGTAACCAGGGTATTATGTATGTACATGCAGTTACACGGATGTACTACAAATACTGGATAGTGAATTTATCCAGTAAGGATTACATATTTATTCTTTGCTCAGTATTTTGTGAAAAAAGATTGACTTTCATTTTTATAACAGTCAGTCTGATGGAGGGAAAGTTTTATTTTGAGTTTGACAAGCACATCAGTTGCTTATTAGAAAGTCTTGTGGGGGAAATAGTTTACACAGATAGTTTTATACACAATCCTGCATAAAATCTGCAACAAATATGGTGCTGTTTGTAAGATCTAGTCTGACCTAATGTGAAATTCAGAATTTTTTACCTTTTTAGTTTATTACTTCACCAGTGTGTGTACTTCGGCTTTATCTTATGGAAAGTTGGGATTTAAACACTGTATTACAGAGGCGCCAGTGATGCTTTAACTCTGGGGATTAACAGCTTAGCAATATGTTTGCGTGAAGTGCAGCCAGTTGGACTGCATGTAAGTTGAGATGCATCATAGTCAAGGTTAACAACCAGAATTAGTATGTTCACTGTTAAAAGTTCAAGATTATTAAATTTTTTCTTCTTCATGTCATTGTATTCAGATTCCAGTGTTGTGTCAGGAATGAGGATTCTGAAATAACAGGAAATTTAGACTTAACACAGCATTATATGAGCTTGGATAGTTAAGTTAGAGACTAGCTATGTGCTGCATAACTGAAATTAATTTCCTGGCAGATGTAGTTCTCTCTCTGACACAACATCCAGATCAGTTCTGAAGCTTACCTAGCCTCCTATTTGTAGGATAGTAGGCGAAGGGGGGAGTGGCTTTTGCAGGAGTCTTTCTTTATACTCTTGCCTTTGTTAGGTGTTAGGTGGTCAGACAGTAAACGTTTATTCAAAATTTGACAAGTCGTTCATTAGATACACATGTCTCTCTTATTGTCTTACACTTAATTCTACTCTCCAACCATGAAGGCCAAGAATTAACTTACTTTCCTGACTCACTCTGCATAATTATTTTGATGTTAACTCCTGGTATGTTTAAGAGGCATGCCTATTCGAAGTCTTATTGACAATGTAAATTGTGAACTATATCATAATTCTAAATTATGTGTTTTGTTCTCTGCGAACTCACTTTTGTCCCATAATGCATCTGATATTCTTATATATAAAGTATGTCAAGATATTAACCCAGTTTAAGTGTTCAAACATGGGTGTTGAGAACAACTGTAAGAAATCATATATTAATTTTTAAGTGATTTTGATACGTGTCTTTTCATGAAATGGAGGATGCAGCATTTACACAAGTGATATTCCTTGCACTGAAATGTTACAGGCCTACAACAGTAATGTTGAAAACTTAATTATAGTCTTACTTTTAAGTGTGGCATACTATTATGTTAATAATAGTTCTAGTCATCGTAACTACACTAAGGCAGGTCATAATGCAGAATAATTAATTTTGCATATTAACCCTTTCTCTGGCACACTGGACATTAAAATTGCACTTTTGATTTGCAGGTTATTTCAACATATGATTTAATATAATCATAACTTCAACTTCTGATACAACTCTATATTTTTTAATTTCAATGTTATTTTAGTTTATGTGCTCTCCTAGAGATGTCAGAAGCAATCTGATAAACACTCTAACTTTTGGCATGAAGTCACACTGTAGCCAGAGGTGGCCTTTCAAGCCTTGGTATGATTTCATGCCGGTGCCAGTGGAAGAGTTAATTTAAATTCCAGGCCTGATGTGTCCACAAAAAAACTGTGATCTTTATTTATTATTCATTCTTTCCATGAAGGTTCCAAAAGAAGTGGGAATAAATTAAACTCAGGGATATATTATAGTCTAGTGATTCCTATAAATTGTCTTTAAAAGACTGACTGACTTCGCTGTAGAAGTAATTGTTCCAAGAACCATTACTTGCATGGAAATAAGAGACTCCCTTTTTTTAATGCTCATAATAGTAAATTTCAATTATGTGACTAGAGTAGAGGTTAAGTATAAGAGCAGTATTATCAAAGACTGAAACGTATTAATAGTAGGACTTTTTTAATCTCTACTGTACCCTTTTAAATCACGACTGTGCAACTCAGCTAGACCGAGTTATTTTTGTGGGTATTTAAATTTATATGCAGATTTTCACAAGGGATGCCTAAGCTTGCGGCCAGTTACCTGGCTCTATACATCTACGAACTCCACATACAGCAGTCAGTATACTGGCTGCAGGTATTTAAAAGACTAATTGGGTTTTATATTGTTTCAAATGTTTGAATTTATTAACGTGATATTTAAGATTATTACTTAAATGGGATGAAGCAAAGTGTAGTCCCTGAATTAGTTATTGTGTTTCCCATTGAGCTGTCTGAAACTTTTGAGACAAAAGAGTGTAATAACTGGCTGTCTAATGCAGTCAATCACAATCGAGTTCCGTGCCATAAAACCATTAGTGTTGCATGCACAGAATTGTAATGAAGTTTGACTGTGTATTTGGGGAAGACAATTTTTCATTTTGGAAGTTACATAGAGTGTAACACAACCAGTAGATATGTATCGTTTGAAAAACATATTTGAAAACGTGGAAACAAATCATTGTGTAATTAACACTTGAGGAATGTTTATACACACAAATGCAGCCTTCCCAGGCTTCACCTTAACTGTTAACCCAGTGCAGTAAGGGCCTTCCTGAGAAGCTAATAGTGACTCTGGTAGTCAAAAAAATTCTTCACCTGGAAGTTAATTACTGTGAAACTTTTGTGCAGTGTTGGTTTCTTGTGGTGAGAAGTTGTTGCCCTCCACTCAATCCTCCAAGCTGGAGGACCATTGTTGTCTACCATATTTATGTCTATTCCTTACATCTGGAGACCATCTCCTCTATTCACAACCTGAGGACATACCATGACAAGGGATCTGCTTAATGTAGTCCTCTTGTGGTATATAAGATATCAAAATTACATTGAGAGCATGTATTCTAGTTAAGTTAGGATTACTTGCAGACAGTGATATGAACTAACTCTGGTGGTAATGATAGTAGAGACAGTGTTTTAGTTTATTACAGAAGATACAGCGGAACCTCGATATAACATGGATTGGGGGAGCTTCAGTACCCACGTTATATGTGAAATGTGTAAAACATACGTAATCATATTGGGGGACATGATCACAGCTGCGGTATATACGAGTCCACGGTATATTGAGGTTCCACTGTAGTCTATTTGCAAACCATTTGCTGCAAAAGAACATGTTTTAATAATAATGACAACAAACTGGTGACTGTGTAAACAGTACCAAATATTTATTGGATATTCCTCTGCATTCCAGTTTGTAAATCATTCACTTATGTGAATTAATTTAGGAATGATAATTTCTTGTGAAGAATTGTCTTTCTTGAAAATGATCTGGGAGCTGTAGGTGCACTGATAACCCACTAGTCAGTCCTCAAAAGTGTTAAACAAATATCCAGAATGCTATTCAGTTTCGTATCTACTGTCCATTTTTCTACATTGGCAAAACACAACCTTCACTACACCATTTTGATCCATTGTGTATGGGACAGTTTTTCGGTGTCTAATTCCATTTTCTGCCGGGACATTTTTATGCTCTTGCTTATGTGTTCTGAAACACTGGCCTTTCAGATGCACTTGATATTCTCACCAGTTTGATTTTCCACCAATGCTTTGAACTCTCGAAACTGCAGTCGTACTTCCATTTTGGATTTGAGGATGTATTCGTACATCTTCTTGGTTATGGTCAATGAGAGTAAACAAATACTTTGCACCTCTGTACAACAGCTCACTCATCAGGCCACACGGGTCAGTGGATTTGCTCCAGCATTTTTGTTGATCTGTACACCTTCTTATCTTATGAATGGCTTCATTGTCTGCTTCCTCTCAGTAGACAGAATACATGGACTTCCTCATTCATTATTTGCAAAAACCACATCAGATGCAATGCTTCTTTTAAGGAGTATTATGCAGTTTAAGTGTCCAAGTCAGTTACGGTAGATGTCATGGGAAGAGCTCTCTGCTTGGAGGTTGGCATGCTTCACTGCTGCTCTAGGTGTAATGAGGCCCCTGGCATACCATCTTGATGACATGGCCAGAGATTCCACATCCATCTTATAGAAGCTGCCCACATTTGTAACATTTGCCTTCACATCACCTTGGATTGAACAGTCACTCTCATGGTAGCTTTCAGCCACTTGTAGAGAATGTTACCACTAGCCCTTTTTTAACCATCCTGCTGACAGACAAAAGATTTGTTATAAATTACATTTCTTCCCTTTTTATTGCTTAGTTTGACATAAAAATTACCACAAACACAGTGTGTTTTCTTATTCACCAGTGTCACTTCCAGACCTGTCGATTTTTCAGTGTACCTTGCTGTCCAGTATTTGCAAATGGTCATTTGTGCTGTTGCTGCAGAGACCATATTCCACTGCCCAGGATCTGTACTCTCAACCAGTGCAATCCACAGTGATCAGTTTGGCCTATTTTTCCTGTCGGATGACTTAGTACTTGATTGTTTCTGGTTTTATGATTGCTTTTGGGACTCAGACTTCCACTGAAATGACCTATGTCCTAGCTCTTGACATTTAACCCTTTGAAGCTGAAGCTTATCTAAATAATATTTAACATTTAAGTATGTACTGCAATGAAAACACAGCACTCTACTGTTTCAGAGATTAACTTGTCGATGCCGTTTAAAGAAATAATTGCTGTTCACATTGAGAAGTGTATGAAGTCCATAAATAACAAAATGCAGCATTACTCATTCTGGGATTTAAAGGGTTAAATTTGTTCTTGTGGTGTTTGTTGCCCTTCATAAAAGCATGGCTCTGTTTGTGTTTCTGTTATTCTTAGACCCCTGCCTCGGATCTTCCTAAATGACCTTTGTTTTAATAAGATCACTGGTAATGGTGACACCTAAACTTTCAAGGGGCATTACTGTCAGGTCATATTCTCTGGGCAGACCATTCAGCATAATAACAGCAAGGAACTTGTCATCATTGGTCCACTGATATCTGCTTGTTGTTGTGCAGTTGACATCATGGAAATGAACTTCGCCTACTTGAGTCCAAACAAATTCCTAAGTATACCAAGTCACCTTGTCATTCCTTTATCTTCAAATGCTTTTTGTAAGTAAGCCAGGCATGGTTTTTGCATTTCTCACATGTGCATGGCAGCTTGGTTTCTCCATAAGACATATTTCTTCTCAGCCTTTTCAGGCTCAGTACTCTTCCAGAACTCGTCATGAACAAAGAACATCTCCATTGTGAATTTCCAGTTGTTGTAGTTCTGCATCCCATCAAGTCTTTCAATGACAGGCATTGCCAGTCAGCCGATGACCAGCTTACCTTTGTTTCCTTCTCCCATCATACTTCTTCCAACAAGACAATTATTGAGCAGCTGTCATGCATTCACATGGCAAGCTAACCTCAGTATGCATGAACCATCATATTTCATGGATTACATACAGACCTACATCATTTACACACTGGAAATTTATATTATTTGAAGCTTTCGCGGTGACATAATGGGCAATCCAACATCTCCCGACAGATGTACCAGAAGAGGTATAGCAGGAGACGAGTCATATCCTACAACATTCGAAGCCACAGAACTGGAATATCTCAAAGAAGGAGTGAGATGCATTCCTTGCCTTACAGAAGGAAAGGGACATCGTGATTCATCCCGCGGACAATGGGAAGACTACAGTTGTGTTACTGAGCACAGACTATCAGAACAAAATAAAATCATTACTCAGTGACCTTGTCTACAGGAGGCTGGCAATGGACCAACTAGCAAAATTGAGAGACAAACTGCGGCCCTCATAAAGAAGTCACACATACAAGCAGAGGTTTCCAACAAACTGTTACCCTGCTCCTCAGTTCCCCCCAGACTCTACTTTCTTCCCAAGATTCATAAGACTAATGTGCCGTGGAGATCGATAGTGAACTGCATTGCCTCACCTACTTATCTACTGGCCAAGTATCTTGCAGTCCTGCTCACTCCGTTGGTCGGGTTTTCTGTCCACCACTCTAAAGCATTAATTGGAAAACTACACAGCATCGACATACAGGAAATGGATATCCTTGTGAGCTTTGATGTTTCCTTGTTTACCAGTGTTCCACTAGAGGGCACTTCATAGCTTCTGTCAGCATGTCGACATCCACACCATTGCTCTTATCAGACAACCTAACTACTACATGTTTCCTCTACAATGGGGAAATTTATGACCAGTCAGATGGTGTTTCCATGGGATCACCTCTTGCACCTTTAGTGGCCAATTCCTACATGGAACACTTTGAATAACAAGCCTTAGGTCCCACCATGAAGAAGCCGGCCCATTGGTATAGATACATGGACAACACCTTTTGTGGTATGGCCCGATGGAAAGGAGGAGCTGGAGGTTGAACGTTCTGGTTAGCAGGAGACTGAATGGCACATTGAGACACTCTGTCTATAGGAAGCCCACGCGCACAGATTTGTATCAGCACGCAAGGTCTGAGCACCATCCAGCTCAGAAGAGAGCTGTGGCGTGCACAGACTATCTGCGACACCGAGAGCCTGGAAGGTGAAATAGAACACCTGAAAAAGGTCTGTAGGAAAATTGGATACAGAATGCATGACATCTATTGGGTGCTATATCTGAAGTAAAAGCCGCAGCTGCAACATGTGGAGCCTGTGGGTACTGCCTTGCTGCCATTCCAGCACTACACTTCAAACAGAATCAGCAGGCTTTTAGCAAAGCACAGCATCAGGACCATTCACATCCCGGCCAGAAGAAATATCCATATGCTCGGTACTGTCAAAGACAATCTAGGTCTGAAGGTCCCCAGGATATACCGTATTCCCTGCAAATGTGGCAAAGTCTATGTTGAACAAACTGGCAAAACCATTGAGACAAGATGTAAATGAGACATATGTCTTGGTCAGCCAGATGTCTGCTGTGGCAGAGCACAGCATTGAAGCAGGACACAACATTGACTTTGACAACATCATTATTCTAGGCAAAACAGGATACATGGACTGTCTGGTAAAAGAAGCAATAGAGTTCAACCTGCATCCCAATAGGGATAGAGGCTACGCTCTTAGTCGCTCCTGGTATCCAGTAACAAGAATGCTCAAGCAATCTGGGCTTAACACCAATGGAGATCAGGGCCATTTAACATGAGCACCTGACTCCACCCACCAGCTGTGATTGGCTAGGGTCCGGCCATGAGCACTGCCCAGACAGGTATATATGGGAGACAACCACATCCTCCGGTCACACCAGAACCCTGATGATGGGGACAGAGATGGTCTCAAATGTCGGTTTCATCGTTTAACCATCTGACATAGCAATTTCATTGAGACACTGGAAATTACTGACATTTCAATTTTTGTGCCATTCTGGACCCATAACCTATTCTAATGTATGTTGATGGCAGCAAATAACGAGGTTGTTAAGAGTTACATTCTATTTAGTGCAAGTTTATTGTGACTGCGTAACAGTGGCAGTATAAAACAATGCACAGATGCCTTTGAACAAAATAAGTAAATAAAAATCAAATCAAGCATATACATGTGTATACCCAACCCCAGTGAAGTGTGCAATTGTTACTGAGGTATGTAGTTATTTTCCACAATCCCTCTAGAAAAATTGTATCATGAAATATATGATAGTACTTCCTTCCGCAGTTAAATAATTCAGATGCAAATCAATCATTCCACTTACTCTTCATTGCAGTTATACCCTTGATCCTAAGTTAGGGGCTTAATATCTGACCCAGCACTTGTATGGTCTTGGAGTAAAGGTTGTTTAGATTTTTAGTTATGGTAAAACCATCAAAGCAATGAGTATCTTAACTGTGTTGTGTTACATTATACACATTTCCATGATGAAAAATGTCATTTAATGCCTGTGAATCACAAAAGGGTGTATGTATTTATTTTCCAAAATAGTATAGCATTAATTTAACTGTTTCATTATTTTAGACCTGTAGTAATTCATTTGGCCCCAGTCTTCTCTTTTATTGTTTTACAATGGTATGAGCACATATAAAATTGCCACAGTATATTTATTATGATTATAATTTCCTTGGAAATAAACTCAGTGTTATGTGAGCTAAGATAGTAAGAGTGGGTTTTTCTTGAAGATTTCTGTCTTCTGGATTGTCACGCGAAGGCAGAAAACTTCATACTCACAGCTGTGAAAACCTCAAATCTTACATAGGTTTTGGTTGTCTGTTATCAGTTTGTTCATTTATGTTAATCCATTGCAGAACCTAAGGATAGAAGAGTTAGGTCACTTGAGAAAACTGCATTGGGCAGAACTCGTACATTCTACAAATGTGGTGGCTTTTGGTAGAAATGCAATTATGGAAACTTTTCCAGCATAAAATAATGCATTAAGGCATTTATGTACATGAATATAGTGTGGATTTTTGAATTCTCTCTCTTCCCCCCCCCCCCCACCCTAATCACCTTTTTATAATTTTCTTCTGTTCAATACATACTCATGTCATCATGCATATATTAAAAATAATAGTGTGTAGTTGCTTTACAGGTTTTTTGTTTGTTGTCTTTGCCCATAACTCATTTTTGCTGGCAGGAATTATTCTTAATATAATATACGTATCTACAGAATAGATTTGATACCTTTTTCTTTCTACTGTGTTCCATTCTCTTCATCGGAACATTGGCAACTACTTACAACACCACAGAGAGAGACAACCCAGAACACCCATGTCCTATATTTCTCTTACTTTAAACAAATAGTTATTGATTTCTGAGGAGACATCTTTATAAATGCAATTTATCAATAATGGTTCAGTCATTTATTGAATTCTAATATACAGTAGCTCTTCAACTTACATTTTCAGTACAACATATTCTGCTTCCTCCTCAGCAGCTTTTAATTTTTCACCTCTTCTTTCATTCCTGTTACCGCATTTGGTATACTTTTTTCTGCCCTCTTTCTCCTTCCTCTGTATGTTATTTCTAACCTTGTCGGTAGACATTTGCATAGGAGTCTGAGTCTGCAACTATCTCTTTCTGCCTATTCTTACATTTCATCTATCATTCTTCAATTTCATCCTCTCATCTCTTTTATTAACTTGATCCTCTCTGCCAGTTTTGTTTTAATACAACAGTAAAGAATTTGTGATGACCTCTGAGATATTGTGGAAAATATGTTGTGCCTCTTGGTATTATTATATCTGAATTTCTTTATTTGTGTAAGACCTTTTGTTCTGTTGTTCTGTGCATATAGACGGAATCACTTTCTTCTTTGTTAGTTCCATGTTTACAAGAGTTGTCATCACCCAACATAGATAGATCGTTTATTCTGTTCTGACCCTAGATATAATGCTTAAGATTTCTTACTAAGAATTTGTAATTAAAGCAGTACTATGATATGCCCTGCTAGGAGCAGAGAATATATCAGGAATTTGGGATAATTAGTTGAACGAATGGAGCAAATTTAAAATGGATCAACAGGTTCTCCACTTTTATTTTAACATGTAGGTATGCAGTTCATTATAAATGAAGGATGCATAAATGTATATGAATTGCACAGATTTATGTTTATAATGGGCTGATAAATGTGACTTCTGAATTCAGTGTATTAAGTTCTCAAATTAATGTCTTGTGTTTTTGTTCATCTCCTAAAAACTATGTATTGCTCCATGTAGTGGGTAATCTGTTAATGTTGGTTGTATACATGTTGTGGGAAGAATATCTATGGTTTAGAAGTGTTTTATTCCTGTAGTTAGTTTCTTAGACAGATGGTCATTCCCATGGCTAGCAAGTGTCTACTGATCATAGTATGTGTCTGTTCTCAAAACTGTTACGATATGCATATTTACCTGCTGCATGGCTTTTTGTATATTATTGTTGTGCTAATGATAGGTCCACATATTACTCGACTACCAAATGCAATAGGTCAATATAATAGCAATCTTTCATATTGAAACATTTATTTTGGCTGTAAAGAGGAACATGGAAATTTTATTAGATGCTAGTAGGAAGGTGGGCCTAGAAATAAATTCAGAAAAACTTAAGTACATGTTAGTATCCATCAGCAGACAGGCAGGAAAAATCATATTTAGGGTGGGTAATAAATCCTTTTAAAGTGTGACAAAGTTCAAATAATTGGGAACAACAGTAACTAATCAAAATTATATTCATGAGGAACTTAGGAGACTAAATTCCGGAAATGCTTGCTACTTCTCAGTTCAAAATATTTTGTCTGATTTCTATGAACCTGAAGATTAAAATATACAAAAACAATAATGTTGCCTGTTGTTTTGTATGGGTGTGAAACGTGGTCTCTCACTCTGAGGGAGGAACATAGATTACAGGTGTTTAAGAATAGAGTGTTGAGGAGGATATTTGGGCCTAGGAGAGAAGATGATGGGACATGGAGAAAACTGCATGATGACGAACTTAAAAATCTGTACTCCTCCCCTAATATTGTCAGGGTGATTTAAGTCAAGAAGAATGAGATGAGTAGGGCATGTGGCGTGCATGGACAGGGAGGAAGTGTGTTCTGGGTATTGGTCAGGAAGCCTGAGGGGAAGAGACATAGATGGAAAAATAATATCAAGCAGGATCTATGGGTGATAGGAGTTGAAGGTGATTGGATTTTGCTGGCCCAGGGCAGGCTTTGGTTAATTCGGTGATGAACCTTTGGTTTCCCTAAGTCATTTATTTAGTTGTTATTTGGGCAGCCGTAATGTTAGATGAGTTTTTGCAGTTTAACAATGTGGTTTCAATTTTCTGTTTGTAATGAATATCTGACACTGATTTACCAATACCAGAAATTTTATTAGAATTTTAGTATTTGTATCAGTAAAAGTTTTGACACGTTATGTCCGCACTTCAATAAAAGTGGTTGGATGGTCAATAATAAGCAGTAGCATAAATTCTTACTTGCTGTTATCCAGATTGAGCATGTACTAGGGACCAAAACGTATTAATCATTGATATCTATTCTGTAAAAATGATGTTACAGCTACAGCAGCAACTTAATTATTGGTTTCCTTGAAACTGAAAAATATGAGTACATTGTAAGAATCTATACCAAATTTCACATTTTATTATGTAATATGTTTTTATACTCAGATCTTTTGCTTTTCTAGGAACATTACTTTTCAGTACATTGAGTATTAAAATATGTTTCAAATTTGTGCTTCGTTATGTCTGGCATTTCTAATTGGTAACCTTAGAAGTAATTCAGATTAACATATATCATAATAGTTAACCCTTTCAAGATGCATGCATTGAGGCTAGTAGTAGGCGGCTTCCTCTCTTGGCATTCTGAGCACTTGGTACAACATTTCTGCTCCAAGTGCAGGGTGTAAGCAACAAAAGTATGTTACTGCATCAGAAATTTCAGGAAAAAAAAGAGGGCTGCTAAACAAAGTTGCCAAGCTTGAAAGGAAGAGACCAGTCAGAAAACACGCGTTAATGGGAGGACAGCATTGAAATGGATATTAATGAAATGAAATGGGGCGTTGTAGAGTAAATTTATGTGACTTGGTAAGAGGTTCTTGTGAACATGGCAATTTCCCTTTTATTTCAATAAAGAGTGGGAAATTTCTTAACTGTCTGAGTGATTATTAGCTTCTCAAGAAGGACATTTCTCAATGGAGTTATTGGCTATAACTTGGAGACTTTTCTGGTTGTATATTATCCAGTCCAGCAAACAGTATTGTTATTATACGGTGATACATAACTCATAAAAGTTAAATGATAAACATGACTAATAGTACATAATTATGAAATGTGTGCAGATAATTTAAATTACCTATTATCCTTGCTGGAGGCATACTTGGTCTGTGATGGTAAGTGAAGAACACAGATTGAGGGCATTTGAGAAAAAGGTCCTGAAGAAAATGTTTAGACCTAGGAGGGATGAAGTGACGTGAGGCTAGAGAAAATTGTATAATGAATAACTCGATAATTTGTGTACTTCACCATAATACAGTTAGAGTGATGAAATCAAGGAGGGTGTGATGGGTGGGGACATGAAACATGCATGGGTTATATGAGAAATTTTGATTACAATGCTTGAAGGGAAGAGACCACTAAGAAGACACACATATATATATAGCCATTAAAAGGGTAATATTAAAATGGCTTTTAAGGAACTAGGGTAGGAAGATGTTTATTACAATGATTTGGCGTAGAATAAAGACTTGTGAATACAGTAATGAAACTTTGGGTACCATAAAATGTGGGGAATTTCTTGACTGGCCGAATGACCGTCACCTAAAGAAGGACTCTGCTGTGTGTAGGCGGTTAGAGATGAACTATTTATAACAGAACATTAAAATATTAAAAAATGAATGAATATAAATGTTGTTTATTGTATATAAGAGTTCAAACCTACAACTGATTGATGCTGGAAATGTGTTACCCTTACCATAAATTGAATCATTGATGTGGATGAAAAGACACCTGACTGATAAGTCTTATTATTCCTTCTTCTTGGCATGTAGTTGGGAAGAGAATAGGGTGTAAGTAGTTCTTTCTGATGAAGTGGCAGTCATCATTGACATCTATAAATTAAAATACTCCAGGCTACACAAGGCATGTACCCCTTGCATCCCTTTCCGGTCCTAGAACAATTTTGTCAATGGTGGTCAGAGAAACTTATGTTATTGAAACTTTTGTTGCAGGTTATGTATTTGTTGACATTTGTATACTTGGCCCCTCTCCTATTAACTCTGTTCTGTTGCTTCACTAACCTCCATGTGTATATGTAGTATTATTAATACTGTGCTGAATGTAGGAACTGCAGATAAACTAACCAGACAGTCTTTTTTTCTTGTGGTGGAGAAAACAATTTTGAGAAGTTCAAAGGGTCAGATATATTACATTTTTATGTGTTTGTTTCACCCTGCCTTTCCATGCTGATTACAAGTTCATGTATACTTCTTCCCATTGCAGTCATTGCTATATTCAGCTCTTTTGGAATGTGTGCATTATCTGGTCATCCTTGCTAGTAAATTTACACCTGTTCATTGTGGCTTAATAAATTAACTGATGTTCATGATCTGAATAATCCATAAGCTACATTATCATAACCTATGATGTATTGCATTGGCAGGGTCTCATGTAGGAATAAATTACATGACATGGCAATTAAAGGTGAACTTAATTTTGAATATTTAAGTACATTTCTATAATATATATTGAGACATCTTTCATTTTTATTGAAGACCAATTAATTTTATCTACACTGATGAACATGGATCATGAAAATTCCCTGTGTAAAATATTTTGTCTTTGGCTGATGGGGACATTTTCATTGATTTTATGAAGTAGCAGATGGGTTTGATAATGCACAGTTTTACTTATTTTCAGATAATGTTTTGTAATGTGCAGAAGGTGTACTGTTTCACTTGTTAATGATATGTACATAACAGTAAGGTGTTACAGTGTCTTGTTGTCTGCTTAACACAATGCAATACATGTAGATATTGACGACTGAGGCAAATTATTTGGTAAATGCTTCTCAGTGGAATTCATAGCCGTTGTGCAAAACCCATGCATTTTATTGTGTTGAGCAGAATACTGTTTCCTTGTTTGTGTGACTGTGTTGTGTGTTTTAACACTTGCATTTGTTTCTCTCTGTTGGGTGTCAGGGAGGCGTACGTGCACTCTGTGATTACCCCCGGACCGACCGTCCTCCATAACAAATAGTCACGTGACTTTCATGTTTTGTGCGTCCGAAGACTCAAAAACTAGGGCCACCGGGGTGATGTGGAATTGTAACAAATAATAGTAAAAAATAAATAAATAAACTTGATACAACAGCTTTTTGATAATAGTAAATACCATATCATCATGATGTACATCACCCGCAGCAGCACTTGGAAGCAGCCTGTGTCAAAGTGCGCACAGGCACGTGATACACAGCCTCTTCTCCTGGGGCTGACCTGCGTGCTTGAAATAATATTTAAAGAAGAAAGTACAGAGTAATTTTTATAAGTAAATAATTCAACCCTATAAACCAATATAAAATCCTGTTAATTAAAAAGACTTTGTAAAAGTAAGACATTGTCTGTCTCCTGTCTTCATTGTTATTTTTCTATTCAAAAAGACTTAATTTTCATTAAGTTTGTCTTTTCTTCTTATTTGCAGTGTCTATGGATATCTTTATGTAATTTTTACCAGCTATTTATCCAATTGTTTGGTATGTTTCTGACCCTGTTGCTTGTGAAATATAGATCTATTTGATTTCATAGGTGGGTGTGGAACTCCATGGTGAAATGATTGATTAAAAGGCAGTTTTGAAACATAGAAAATGGGACAGTAAAAGGTGATATATGAACTTCATATAATTTCTAGGCATTTATGGATTGACCAAAGTTCAAAAGGGATGACTTTCACTGAGTTGACTGGATTTTATTTTTAATTGTTGTTCATAAATATAAACAGGGGAACAGGCTAAAGTAGAATCTAGTTTTGTACCTTCTTGGCTCTGAGACAAAGAAAGGCAAAAAACAATTCATATTTATCTAATTTATGCATTGGTTATGTAACAGACATTTGGTTTGTAACTGTTTTACTTTTAAGTATTGTGCCTTGTTTTTTACAATATACTTTCTGCTAGGGGTAGGAAGGAATCAGACTTGGTAACATATGGCACTGTCTCAAACATGGAGGGACAGACTACAATAATTATGGTAGCTTATTTGTGCAATCAGTTGTTATGCAACAACCCCGTACCCTTGGCTTGAGATGGTGTGCCATACAGTACCAAATTTATGAAGCTTTCTTTCGCTAAAATGGCACTTTCACCCCAGGGGTTCATTTAGTAGCTGTTATTGAAATATGAAAGTACTGTACTTTGTTATTTGTTTTAAACGTGGAACTTGTTACCATTCTGTGTATGGAAGGTATTTTCCTAGTCCTTTATGAATGCACTTTAACTGAGTGTTTGTTGAGTGTTGAGTTCATTAAATGTTAAACATGTGGATAATGTACAAGCCTTATCCACATCAAACCAGAAACATTCAGCCAAAGTGAAAGTCTAAGAGTTACCGAAAGAATATATAAAATTATTATAACCAAAGATGTGTCTTAAATGTTTCTGTTGCCAGTTATGTGTCTGTTTAATAAAAGCCCGCCATTGTTGCGTTGTATAACCGAAAATGTTGACGTACTTAAGGGAAAGCAAGCTAGATGGCGCAAGGCACAAATGTTGAGCACGTTTGATTTGTTTTTTGTGTTTGTCAACAATGCTCGTTAAATCCAAAGCAGGGCAAAACTAATCTGTAGTAATTCATTTGTAAGTGAGCATATGTATAATTACATGTGATAGAATAGATTATTATTATTATTATTATTATCATAATATATCTATACAGAGTTTTGTTCATTATTTTCATTATAGTGGTGAATCAGGTTTATGTTTGCCTTGCATTGGAGCCATGCAGGGTGAGCCTATATAAATGGTGTTACTTTTTGTTTCTTTTTTGTGGGGTGTTGTCATACACATTGAATTGTTTTTTTGTTAGCCATGTTCTAATCTTTGTAGGTGGATTTGTTAATGTAGAGAATTGTAGAGAAGTGTTTAATTTTATTTTCCTTTCTTGTAATGTTTTCTTTTTTGTCGGCACACGTGTTTTGTGCGTGTATGTTAATTTAGAACCTCCCATCCATTGGTTTGCCATCATTTAATATTTGTATAGGTTTATGACTTGCCTGGAGAATTATTCTTTTCGTGTCGTGGATGACAATAAGTTATTTTCTGTGTTGTTGCATTGTGCACTGAACTGTTTAAATGGCAACAAAGCAAAACCAATGAGCTGGGAGTCTTGGACTTTATTCCTTCTGTGTTTAACTGTTGTGTTTCAGTTATGAAGAAGCCATTTGAGGCAGAAAGGAGGAGGTGAACACCCTGTGTGTCCTCCTCCTCTGCCAGAATGTTGCTAGGTCCCTTGAAGGGCTTTAAAATGGTTTAATGAAAGCAGCTTCCTTGGTGAAGGCACAAAGTATTGCCTTTATATATATAAATGTTTTCCATTTATTAGTTTAAAACAGTATATTCTGCATTTTTATAAAGCTATACTAAACGTTTTTATAACAGTTATTACTGTTTTGGAAGTTAAAAATTGTGCCATTGACATTAACAGTATAAACAAAAAGTATCCCAAGGAAGCACTTCATGTTACAACACATTTCATTTGGGACATGGCCAGTGTATGTTTGCCAAATCATTTAATATTTTGTGCTTGATTGGGAGGATAATGTAATAATTTTAATTCTGTGTCATGTTTGTTTCATTTGTAATTGATTATAAATCAGATCTACAGCTGTGTGCAACAAGCCAGAAGTACCTGTTGACAGGTAATTTTCTTAAGAAGGTAGATCAGTGACATTCAGAAAAGATCAAAATTGTGTCAGTGTAAAAAAAAATGCACATTAAAAATGCACAAAACGTACATGGGGAATTAATTGATGTTAAGATAATTTTGATACAAAGAAAAATGTGGGCATGCATGCTTCTTCTAGTGTCATGTACTGAGAGAAGACTGTCTGTTGTCTGTTATTCACAGCTATTATTTAAAAAGAAATATATGGAAAGCAAATGGTCTACGAAAATCTCAGGAACAAAATGTAGCCGCCATGTTTGTTTCTGTCCACGTGAAATTAGCACTACAGCAGTTTGTGTACCTCGCTCGCTCGACCATGTTTTACTGTTTGATACGATGTGACGAGAAGAGTGCTCACAATTTGCAACATAAAAAAGTAGACAAAATATTTAGTTTTAAAGAAAAAAAACTATCCACAGCAGGAAACATCTTTATATCATTATAGCCAAATAAAATAGCATTACATATGTGATTATTTATAATGACTCCTGTGTGTACTGTAAAGGCAGCATGAGACAGATTAAATGAAACCTATTTTGGAAGTACATATGACTTTTTCCTTTTATTGAAACATCGTTTCTTATTTCCTGGCAACTTTTGTCCTGTGCGCCTAACTAAGCAGCTCCATGTCACAGAGTCTTTCTTGAAAAAGCTGATAACCTAAAAATTCAGTCTTTTATGTAATCAAAAGGCTCATTGCTGAGTTCACAATAGTTTGTTGTTTAACCATATCTGGAACCAGATCAGTCCAGTTCATACTTTATTTCCCTATTTCTCTAAGAAGGGTGCCCAGTCAATTGTTGCCATCTGATTCAGCTCTGGTTTTGCAGTGTGGTAGTGGATTCGCCTCCGACTTTCTCGTTAAAATAATGGGTGTCCGACATTCCACTGTTTCTAAAGCACAATTTTATTTATCACATTCTGTACTGCTACTTCATCTGCCTCTCAAAAGAAGTGTCCTTTCATTGACTGCTGAAGCTCAGTTGGTGGCTTTCTTGCCTATGGTGTGGACAACCCAGGTTTGATTCCCAGTTTTTCTTTTGAAGACCACAAAATTTAATGTATTTGTAAATTCTGCATTTATTTATTTAGTTATATTTGAGAAAAGCGATGAATGGGATAGCTCAGTAAGTATAAGGACTATCTACAGACTGGATGACCAGGGTTCCTTCCCCAATGGGGGCAGAGGATTTTTCCTCTAGTCTCT
The DNA here is from genome assembly GCF_977971745.1 of Zootermopsis nevadensis. Classification (NCBI taxonomy): domain Eukaryota; kingdom Metazoa; phylum Arthropoda; class Insecta; order Blattodea; family Termopsidae; genus Zootermopsis; species Zootermopsis nevadensis. Next base: position 12,765,944 of record NW_028259152.1, on the reverse strand, counting down.
GCGTCCAGACTGGCCCACCAAACCACTTGTCCTATGGGTACTGGGGTGCTTTCCCAGGGGTAAAGTGCGGTCAGGGCGTGATGCTGACCACTCACCCTCATCTAGTTCCGAGGTCAGAATGGGTAGGAGCTATACCTCCTCTCCCCTCAAGCAACTTACATGGTGATTTGCTTTACTTATATTTGAGAATGGGGAATGAAGTTGATTTCTCAGCATGAATGATTGAAGATGCACCAATATTTTACAACACATTTTACGCATAGTCAAAGTTGTTTCAAACACATGCTGACATGCTTCCAGGTTTCCATATCGCATTCATCATAAATTCAATGAAAACAAAAAAAATTGTATTTCAAAGAGGCAATGGAGTGCTGACTTATTTTGACCAGAAAGTCTGAGAGGGGGGTCCATTGCCATGAGGCAAAATCAGAGCTGAAGTGGAGGCTAACAATCAGGAAGGTACCCACGTAAGATCCTTTTAATGTTATCTCATCTAGATCTCCTTTTTGCCACTACATTTTAGATTTCCTGACCATTCCCTAGAGTTAGTGGCCAGACACACCAAAGATGAAAGATGGCAGAAAAGGCTGAAAAATCTGCAGTGTCAAAAAAACCTTAATTTGTATAGAATTATAAGCCAGGATAGCTCAGTCACTAATGTGATTGGATGACTGGGCCAGAATACCGCTGTTCATCACCATGCAAATGCAAGGCCGACTCAGGTCCCCTACAGTGGGTCCTGGGAGGTAAAGCAGCTGTACAATGAAACGTCATTTCCATCTAATTTTGAGACCTAATATGCATGAAGCTTTTTCCTTCAAACTCTACAGTGTTACGCTAAAGCTTAAGACACCGATTACCTTTACAAAGTAATGAAGGAAATCTGCATAACGTTTCAATTCTCATTGGCTATCCCATCCATTGTAAAAGTTACAGCAAATTATTAAATTGTTAACTTAAAATTCCTTGGGACTGGATGGTACATATTAACCAATAAGCAGGCGAAGTATGGATACATCCTTATGAAGTTTAATAATCTTAACAGTAAGTAGTAAATTTCTGCAGCGTGATATGTGTATGTTTCCACCTGAAGATGGCCAAAAATGGTCTGAATATATTCTAGGATTTTATATGGTACAGATGCAGTCTTCGACAGTGAAAACACTTCCTGAACTACAGAACATCTTAATCTTTGACTTTCTACTTGTCATAAAATGATCTGAACTAGGGATATTAATATGACTCCAAGGCAGTAGTAAGAGTAGATGGTGAGCTAACTAAACCATTTAATGTCAATATGGGAGTTGGACAAGGAGATGCTCTCTCAACAATGCTTTTTAACCTGACGCTGGAAGCATCTATTCGGAAACTTGAGATCTCAGGACACATGGGCACAAAATCAATACAAGAGAGTGCGTATGCAGACGATATAGCTATTATTAGCAGAAATAAAGTTGCACTGGAAGAAACAGTATTAAAATTGATAGAAGAAACACAATTAAGAGGACAAAAATAAATGAAAGTTACAAGAGCAGCAAAGAAATGTCACAAATAAATTGAGAATAGGACATTATAATTTTGAATAAGTGCAGAATTTTAATTATCTGGGTTCACAGATTAATATTATAAACCCGGTAACACATTAAAGCACATATTGTGAATGGTAATAGATGTTATTATGCCTATCAGAATTTAATGAAGTCTAAAATACTGGGGAAGGAACTTAAACTGAGAATCTATAAAGTTCTGATAAGACCAGTAGTCACATATGGATGAGAAGCCTGGACATTAACTAGCTTTGACGAGCAACGACTTAGAATATTTGAACGTAAAATATGGAAAATCTATGGTCCAATACAGAACAGTGATGGCTCCTGGAGAATTAGGATGAATCATGAACTAGATTGTATCATACAGGGAGCAGATATTGTGAGGCTGGTCAAAAGCAAAAGATTAGCCTGGCTTGGCCATGTTGCAAGAATGGAAGGAAACAGGGTAACTAGAAGAGTGATGGAATGGAGACCGATGGGAAGAAGGATGAGAGGGAGACCACGGAAACGATGGATAGACGACTTTGTTTTCAGACAACAAATTTCCTGTTGATTTCAAATATCTTAATTACTACTACAAAATTATTTTGAAATGGTAAGTGAAATACGAGCTGTTTTAAAAGCATGTCTTGATCACTTTGTGCCAAAATTAATTACAGTAGGAGGAGAAAACGTCTGCATAAACATTAATTGAAGTTCATAGAACCCTTCAAAAATCTATGCATACAGAAACATTGGTTACTTTTCTGCAGTAGCCACTAAATTCAACTTATCATACTTGACAAATTCACTACTTACTGCAAAAATTATATATTCAGTGTCTTTTGTTTTGTGAATGTATGTAAATAGAGAATTAGATTTTACAGACTGTCCCAATAACAATATACAATTGTTCCCACTGATATCAACAAGACAGGGCACCCCTTCATTACCATACTGATGTCAGGACTAATCTTAACACTTTTCCCATGGACGAATATGATGCCCCTCAGGGGCCCACAGTAGTGGGTACGGGGAGTGGCACCCCCGAGGTACCTGAGCTACCCAGTGCCCAGGGTATAGTTGGGCCACCCTGTCTTTGGGGGTCATAAATACAGAGGCCTGGTCTTCCAGGTTGGGGATTGGGCGTGGGGCTGAAACCCCACCCTGGAAGAAACTATATGGGAAACGGAATATGGACATGATTTGTGATACATGGAACACTAGAAGTCTATAGAAGTGTAGCCCTGAGAGAGTTACTAAAAGAGAAGACCAAGTATAGCAGTACAAGAAATTCCATGCTTCCTTAACCTGGAATTTATTACAGATGATAATCCGTGGCGTAACAGCTCTTTGAGAGCCAAAGTCGACTGGCTGGCTGCTGCAGAGGTGAACGATCATCCAACCACATATAGGATAACATTCGGTCAGCACGACGAACCCCCAGCCATTGCTAGTTTTCATGACTGGATTACGCTACTCATTGTAGCTCCCCAATTTTCTCACGATGCTGGGTTGGCACCGGTCCCATACACTGCTCAAAAATCTCATGAGAAAATTTCTTCTCCCCCGAGACTCGAACCAGCGCGCATTCCGTATCACCGGTCCGTAGCATGATGCCTCAGACCGTGCGGCTACGGCGCGGGACACAAACGCAGATTATACCAACAATTCCGTACATAACCTATCACTCACCCTCCCATAGGTGTCACCTCTTCGCGGTGGAAAGGCCTAATAAGTATCCGATGAACCAGACGGCCATGATAGAGAAGTCTCACCAATGACCAACTTGCTAGCTGGTGAAGGGAAGCTAAGAGTAACCCACGACAAGTGGATGAAGCTGGCTCTTCGCAGCACTCGTAACGCGGCCAGCGTGAACGCTTTCCTACTGACAAGCCTCAGTGACAAATTAGAGGCCGGGGGATGTGATTCGCGTAATCCAAAAAAGGATGATGATGATGATCTACCACTCAGCTGGTCACGTGCTCTGCGACACTGGGCTCTCTGTCTCTCTCTCACACACACAGTGACGTCATTCACAAAAGCGCCCGTTATTGGTCTGGAGTGGTGTGTATGAAGGTTATTCCGACCCTCGTTGTTACAATGCATGTGACTGCTGTTTCTAATACAAATATAAATTAGAGGAATGCGTACGAAATTATACCAATTACGCGTAAAAATTAAAAACTCAGTACATGCATAGTCATCGATATTATTTTCATTTTTTTAGCATTTCACGGTGAATAATGTTTGTTTTTTTTAGTAGGGAAAATCGTCTTTGATCGTTGTCATAGGTGCTGCTTTGTCTTTACATATACCAAAACAACATTTCCACTTCAAACCATGTATAGTAAGGGCTTAAAAATTTATTGTCTTGTAGTATTTGATGGAGAACGACGGTGGTCTAGCGGTTAGAACGCTGGCCTTGTAATCCTGGGGGTCTCGGGTTCGATTCCCGGCGGCGCCCGAATTTATAACTTGTGTTGGGCAAGGCCGTGGTCTAGGCAACACGGAGTTTTCCTCCGTGGCATCCCAACAATTACTCCATTCACACACAGAAGAAGGCAATGGCAAACCACTTCTGGATCATCTGCCAAGAACGTATATGAACAGGTCCCAGTCCGAGAAAGGGATGGAAGGATCCTGTTCATATGGACCTGTCGTCAGACAGAACACTAAATAAATAAAAAATAGTATTTGATGTTCGTTCATTGAAAAGCAGAAATTCTTCTCTCATATCATAGGGATGTTTGCATCGCATGCACAGCGAACGCAAAATAACTGCGAGCTTCAAATACGTCACTAAAAGAAGGGGAAATAAGATGGAAAGAGGAAGACAGCAATGAGTCTGTCTGCGCATGTTCATTTTGACACAATCAGTTGCACTTTTTATTAATCACTTACATTACACCATATTTTGTGAAAATCTAAATATAATTTCTTTGTAATGGTCGTCCAAGCTCGCAGCCACTGAACGCCAAAAAAATTTGCCATATTTGCAGTGAGCAGTAACTTGATGCTTCGATTTCCTGCAATACTGTTCCTCCACACTGTGAGTGATTGTACTCTTTGACGAATTGTTTTATTGTTTGTCGACAACTTAAAAGAGGCAACTTTCATCGCCAATAGTTGTAGCACTTCATATTAGTCTCTGTTGAACTTTGAATTCATTCTGTTGACCCTTGAAATATTCTTTCCGCTTACCTGTAACTATCCCCTTTCATATTCGGGTTGCCTGGTATGAAGGAAAGATCTTAAAGCTTACCGATGGGTAAGGATATGAAACGACATTATTTCAGGTACCAACTTATAAGCTCCGGTATAATACTACGTTTACACGGCGAGGGTTTGTAGAATACCGTTAGGGGTTATGGTCAGGTATCTGCGTGTAAAAGGTCCCGAGAGCAGGTATTTCCCTAAGTCTAAAGTCTAAACAAAGAAAAGAGAGGGGAGCTACCTGTCGTCGTGTAAACCATGCAGCGACTGAGCCCGTGACCTCACTAAACTCTTGAATAGTGGAGCTCAACAGCTGAACTTTTTATTCGCTCTCGCGAGAGCAGAAATGGAGGACGCAAGGAGAAAGAAGATGATGTGGACTGCCGAAGAAACGAAACGTTTGATTGAGGAGTACGAATCGGCGACGTGTCTGTGGAATGTTTTTGAAAATTCGTACAGAAACAAGGATTTAAAAAATAAAGTACTGCAGGGAATGGCAGCCAGGTTTCAAACCTCAGTATATGAAGTACAAAGGAAACTGCATAACCTCCGGTGAGTGTGACAAATTACTACGGAAGCAAATATTCGTGTACTTTAATTTTTGTTAATGTTATCATGGAATGTGCAATGCAGGTTTGTATGCCTTGATACAGGTGTCAGTATACCGGGGAGTTGCGGAAAGCACGGACCAAAAGGTCAAGTCAAGGCTCAGCAGACACATTCAGATCGCAATGGCCGTACATCGAAAATATGAAGTTTCTCGAGGGAAGTATTTCCCTTCGGTCATCAGTGGGAAATGATCTGCCACCACCTCTACAGAAACCCAAGGAAGAAGAGAATTCTCAGGTAAGTAAATATCGATACCACGTTTGGAACATATGTATTCACACTGCGATGTTTAATGATTAAAAAAATAATCAACAGGAAAGAGACTGTGTGCGCACCTTTGCCAGCCATACTCAAACATCTGTTTATATCACTACACTCGTGTATACTGCCAGGGAACTTCACCAGCTGCTGATACGAAATAGCTTCTGTACTCGTCACGTATCTCTTTGGCATTGCGGGAATAATTGTCTTCCAACATTACCGAGTGGCAACATGTTTCCATCAGCAGAACATTCTCTACAAGCTTACTGAGTAGAACACAACTTTCCCCTCAATCTTCTGACGTGATTTCAGATGGATGATTCACCCAATACAGAAGACACAAGCCACAACGACACTGCACCGTCAGCTTCACACTTCCCAACAACACCAGCATCCATAAAGCCAAACAAGAGGAAGATATGTACTGAGAAAAATCAACTGATTGCTAGGGCCATGGAAATATTTGATTCACCTCGGGACCTCCAAAAATTTGGTGATTTTGTTGTGGCAGAACTGTGCGCACTGCGCAACCCATTGCTAATGCGGCGAGCAAAGCGCAGTATCATGCGCGTATTACTAGATACGTCAGCAGCAGACGATGGGTTATCCGCGCCCTGAGCATCACCAGGTTCGTCCTTTTCTCCTGCCGCATTGTCACTGGCTTCAGGAACACCGTCATCACGTCAAGACATCTGAATGTGTATTACCTATCTATCTACTTATATATGTTTGTGTTATATTAATCAATAACTGTTATTTTTATCACAGAGCAAAGAATAAACTCTAGACAGAATTTATGTTTAGTTTCCATGGTTTGTTGCACTTACCTTTAGTATTTCTAGTTTCGTTATTGCTTTGCACACTTCTGGTACTATACCACTGATTGTGCACTTAGGTATCCGAAACAAGTAAACTTAAACTTGCAACAATCCCCTAAAAGTAAATAAGTAAACGAAAAAGTTTTAAAAATTATTAAAACGATTATTATATAACATATTCTGTTACTGAAATACAGTATCCTTCATACACACCTGTTGTCAAGAAACGTAATGCGACCAACAGCCTTTCCTGTACGCTAATGGCTCTCCTCACGGTCGTATCCACGGCTCACCGAAATTGTTCTGTCTTCTCCTCTTCAAAAGAATTAAAATCACCACAGCTGCCGCAACACGTTCTTCGTCTGACATTCCGAACACACTGACCTGTGGCGGCTCTCCGTTCACTGTCATCTCTACGTAGAGTTCAGTTTTCTCTCTTTATAGCTGCTCTCAGTGCCTCGGTGTTCATTTTTTAACCTGTTTTTGTACATCCTATCTCTTCGAAGAAATATCATGTCCGCTGCTTGTATCCAACTAACATCTCTTTATGTCGCCATCCAAATTTCACATCCATATAACAGTGTTGGCACCGCCATGGCCTTATAAAATATTATTGTTGTTTCTTGCCTAGTTTTACTTCTTTGGATCCTGTACAGTTCCACATATTGCCTGGAATCTATGTTATTTTTCGTTTATATCGTTTTCATATGTATAAATTATATTGCAGCCCAACCATTTGAAGTGTTATAAGATACGGTTTTGATCTTATTTGAGTCTTTCCCAATAAAGGCCATGACTTCGGTTTCTCCTGTTGATATTCCGAAATTATATTTCTTACACAATTCGTTTAAATCGTATATGGAGCCCCTGTTATGAAGACAAAGCATCATCCACTGCCCACATCACCCTCATCTTGCTCCGAATTCGAATACAGCCAGACCATTGGTCCACACGTTGGCACCTTAGTGACGTTTGTGCCATCTGTGCCTCATGGCACATGTTCTGTCTTTCCATACTGTGGCTGTCGAGTCACCACTTTTCTGCCTGTTTCTTCCCAAAGTCATTAGGGTTCCTTTTTGATTTGATATGACAATACCACAGCGATTTATGGCCTTTGAATGTGAATCATGAAATAAGTCACAAGAGAAAAAAAAATATTATCCATGTACAGTTTATGACCCAGGTTTTAAATCCTTGTATTATTGAGCTTATCAAAAATAGTTCTCATTTTCTACAGCCTGTGATAATTTTCATGTCCCATCAGGTTAATTTCTGTTGTCATTAAAATGTACAAATCTCAGTATATGGAAGAATGTCGAATTTCACTGTTTTTCCATAAAATACAAAAAAGAAGTGTTCTAATTTACCAGTAGTCCTTAAATCCATTGTTCTGGTCACGGCCCATCTGCACAATAATAGATAAAAATAAATACAATTTCTGTAGAGTCCTGTCAGGCAGAGGGGAGCATTCTTCCTCAAGTGAGTCAAAGTTCAGGTGGTAATATCTGTTCATCTCTTCCACCAATAGCTGCATAATTTCAAGGGAAAAAGCACGAAAACACTCAGTAGGAAGGAGTCCTTACATCCTGCACTCTGAATCAGCAATAATTAACTACATCTCGGACTTTGACATTTGCAGCTAACTCACTTTGCAGTCTGTAATCATGCACGTTCAAGAAGAAAACTTGAAATTCATGACAAAACTATAAAGGAGTAGCTGTAAAGGGTATAATTTAGGATGTTCTCTGACATGGTGAATTTGTAAATTGTCCCCATTTTGCACTAAGCAATGTAAAAACTGCTCCCTACAAACTCAGCTTGATAAAAATATGTTTATCAAGTTACTCTTCTTTGAAATGAAAAACATCTGGCTGTCCATTTACATAGTAATACTTTAAATATGGTAAATTCCCGATTATATGGGCTAATGACTGGGAGAAAACACATGAATAATCAAAAAACAGATAATCGAATATGTATCATATATTTTGTTTGGTGCATTCACAGAACTTAACAAATTACTTTTCAATTTTTACATAATCAACATATATTTTGAGAAACAGTCTGAAATAGTAGCTTCTTCATGTGAGCTGTTTAGTCTTCTCCATGTGGCAGTACAAATTTCACTCTCATCTTCCCCACCGTACTTCATGCTTTTGTTTCGCTGCATCACTGACAATATCTGTCTGGCATGTGTTCGAAGCCGAGTTCACATGCAACATCCTGTAGCCATTCTTCAGTGTTAATTGTTGATGTTTTTGAAACTACTCACAGCGCACAATTTTGGACTTGCTGATCTCTTCTTTGCATTCTTCTACATCTGAAGAAAGTTTCCTCCACATTCAAAACAATGTTAACTGGATTCACGGAAGACAGCCTGAGATTATGCCATCATTTTTTCCCCATAATCCTATTATGTTGTCACCTTCATCAGCAAGAATTCTGAGAAGGCCAGCGTGATAGCATCATCTTATGAATGCAATTATTTGTAGCCGCTCATCAAAGAATCATTTGATATCAAGTTATAATTCCATTAATTTCTTAATTAATTTACATGTTTGTTTTTACTAGTCATTGTACAGTTAAATATTCTATATTGTTGGCTTTTTGTGCATTTCACACTTAACAATGGAAGTGGCACATCCGCTTCTAAGTGCCAAGTTTACCCCAACTGCTAGATGAGAAAGATATGAATGTAAGTATTTGTTTTTGTGTTTAGATTTAGATACTGATCCTTTTAGTGAAATTTGTATCTTATTGCACTGTTTGCCACAACTGTCTGAACAGAACTTTCAATGTTCTTGAAGAAAATGAGTGGTGTGTCACTGAACCCAGGGCCTTGAGCCAAAAGGAAACCTTATTTATTTATACATATTTCTTGGTTATATTTTATAACTTTATTAACCAATGAGGAGTAAGAGATTTACTCTAACTATGTATCCTATTTGTAATTTGTTAAGTTGGCAGGAATATTCACAGCTCTCCTTTGTTTTGATTTCCGAAGTAGTCACAATGCCAATGCGGTTCCATTCTGTTCTATTTAATTAGGAATTATCACCAAATTCTAGTGTCCCGCGCCGTAGCTGCGCGGTCTGAGGCTTCATGCTTCGGACCGGTGCACGCTGGTTCAGGTCTCGGGGGAGAAGAAATTTTCTCATGAGCTTTCGACCAGTGTATGGGACCGGTGCCGATCCAGTATCGTGAGGAAATTGGGGAGCTACAATGAGTAGCGTAATCCGGTCAGGAAAGCTAGCAATGGCTGAGGGTTCGTCGTGCTGACCACACGTCACCCTATATCTGGTTGGATAAACATTCACCTCTGCTTAGGCATGTGAACGTGAGGCCAGCAGCCAGCTAGTTGGCTTTGGCTCTCAAAGGGCTGTTACGCCACAGATTTAATTTTAATTTTATCACCAAATTCTAACTTAAGAAATTTAGTGTGTGGAGTGTAAGAGGTATATGCACACATCATGGTATAACTGCAACCAACTTAAGTTGATAATGTAATCATTATCAAGGCATACATCTGTCACTGTTGTAACATAAATGTGTGGTTACAGTAAATAAGAGACTTCTACAACATATTGCATTACTTGTTTAACAGCTAGCTGCAAGCAGGCCATGAACATGACCAAGTTTCATCCTACCAGAGAAACCAAAGTCGACTGTGTTAACCCTTACAGATGAATCCAACGTAACCTTATATATCACCGACTATGACCATGACAGTCAATTGTGAGCTAGTGCACACCTTATAAGGTAAAATGAAGAGTAGTGGTTACAAACTCAATCTCTAACCCATAATCTTTGGTTGTCACCATTCTCAAATTCTTCAGTTAACTCAAGGTTCTGTTTTAATGTCAATACAATTTTCTCAATATTTCCAGCCATCCTACATAAGACCCACAAGTGTTAATTATAATTTTCACCCAGAACTGATGTACAATTAGGAAAGGGTAGTTCATGAAGGAGTCATTCCAAGTGAATGACTTACGCAGCTCCTGGAGCTGTGAACAATGTAGCAGATGCCTCACTCCCTGCCAACAGGAGTCATCAATGAAAAAAACAACTCCAGCTTACTCAAAAGTTGCACTGTACATAATCTGCTCCATACCAGATGTACACTATATAACTCAAGTGAAACACATTTACTGTTTTCCCAACAATTTATTTTCCTAACTACTAATACAATGTTTAAGTCACCCACTCACTCTAGGGTGCAGGATATTCTTGGAAAAGTCAATTGTATACTCAGCTTGTCAATGAATAACCCACTTTCTTTATGGAATGCAAAGGTTTATCACCATGTTCACAAAAGCCTGCCACCAGACTCTACCCTGAGCTAGCTGCATCCAGTTCACGCCATCGATTCCCATCTCCCTAAGGTCTGTCTTAATGGTATCCTCTCATCTACAACTAGGTCTTCCCAGGCTTCCTAACCAATACCTTGTAAACACCCCCCCCCTTCCCCCATGCATGCCGCATGTCCCGCCCACCTCATCATTTTTGATTTAATCACCCTAAGAATATCAGGTGAGGAGTATAGGCCGTGAAGCTCATCATTATGCAGTTTTCTCCATGATCTGTCTTCCTCCAATTTAGGTCCAAACGTCTTCCTCAAAACACTGTTCTCAAAGACCCTCAATCTATGTTCCTCCCTCAAAGTGAGAGACCAAGTTTTGCACCCATACAGCATGACGCAAAATTACACTTTTGTATATATTTAGAATCGAAAGAATCTTTAGTTTTTTGATATGCAATGGGAGGACAAAAGATTTTGGACTGAATGACAGCAAGTATTCCATGAATTTACTCTGCTCTTGATTTCGCCATGAATGTCATGACTTGTTAGTGTCGTCCCTGAATTTTACACCTTTTTGGAATGATTCATTAGCTATCCATATGTTCTGTCTTGAATTCATATACTTTGTCTTTTCTGCAGTTATTTCTAGACCAACATCCCTACAATCCCTTAAGAGTGTTTCTGTGTTTGCCTTTATAGTATTTATGTTATCGCCCAACAGATTAATAAAATCAGCATAGACCAAAAGCTCATGTGTCCCATTCAATTCCAAACCGCCCTGATTTTCATAGATTTTCCTGCTGTCATATTCAATGACAAAATTGAAAAAGAGCAGTGACAGAGTTTGAGACCATTCTGAATAGGAAATGTATCGGACCAATGTTTACCTATACAAATTCTGCTAGAGATTGCACTTAAACACGTTTTAATTAGCATGATGAACTTCTTAGGTACACCAAATCCAAGCAAAATGTTGTAGAAAGCATCTCTTTTAACTGAGTCAAGTCTATAAATAGCTGATGGACTGTCCCACTGTACTCCCACTTTTTCTCTATAATCTGGTATGTGTACAACAATTTCATCAGTTGTAGATCTACTACAATGGAAACCACACTGAAGATCCCCAGTAATTTAATTGGCATAGGGAGTCAGCTTCACCAGAAGTTACATATAGGCAGATGACAAGAGGAACATTCCTCGATAATTGTTACAATCAGTCTTATCACCTTTCTTAAGAATTGGTACAGCAATAGATTCCTTCCGGTGCTGTAACGATATTTAACATCTTTCATAAATTAACATCACATCAGTTGTAGTTGTTCTTCATTGTAATATTCACTGAAATACCTTCTTTTATCGCTAACACAATAAAATGTAACAGATTTTAATGTGTTTGAAAAAGAACAAGCACCTCTTTCCACCACCATGACCACCAGAAGAAACTCTTCCCCCCAATACTGAAATGAAAGGTATCGTTTGACGGTATCTTCTGTAGACTCTCCCAAAACTGAACCCCCTGAAAAATCTGCACATGGATATTCAGGAATCAACTGTACCAGACTTAAAACATTAATTATTCACTTCAATATTTGATTTCAGTTGCAACTATTTTCAAAATATGTCAGAAAATCAGAAAAACTAAGCAGGCCACACAAAACACATCAGCAAGCTGTATGCAGCTTGCGAGTTGAGAACCCTTGCTTTTGAGCATAAATAAATGTATTAGTCTAAAGACATTAATTAAATAACAGTGTAGGGCCATAATTTTTCGCACACTGCATTTTGATGTCTGTTACTGAGGCATTAATAACTTACAAGGAGATGCTTTGTCTCCCTTGCTCTTTAACTTTGCGCTAGAATATGCCATCAGGAAAGTCCAAGATAGGCAGGAGGGTTTGCAATTTAATGGGACACATCAGCTATTGCATATGCTGATGTATTAATTTATTGGGGGACGGTATAAATACAATAAAGAGGAACGCAGAAGTTTTACTAGAGGCTAGTAGACAGGTGGGGCTAGAAGTAAATTCAGAAAAAACTAAGTACATGTTAGTATCTCGTCATCAGAAGACAGGTGGGCAAAATTATCTTAGGGTAGCTAATAAGTCCTTTGAAAGGGTTACAAAGTTCAGATATCTGGGAACAACAATAACAAATCAAAATGATACTCATGAGGAAGTTAGGAGGAGTTTAAATTCTGGAAATGCTTGCTACTTCTCAGTTCAAAACATTTTGTCTTCCCGTTTGATTTCTAAGAACCTGAAGATTAAAGTATACAAAACAATAATCTTGCCTGTTGTTTTGTATGGGTGCGAAACATGGTCTCTCACTCAGAGGGAGGAACACAGATTGCAGGTGTTTGAGAATCGGGTGTTGAGGAGGATATTTCGGCCTAAGAGGGAAGACGATGGGGCGTGGAGAAAACTGCATAATGACGAGCTTAAAAATCTGTACTGCTCCCCCAGTATTGTCAGGGTGATTAAGTCGAGAAGAATGAGATGGGCTGGGCATGTAGTGCGCATGGATGGGACAAGAGGTGTGCACTGGGTACTGGTTGGGAAACCTGAAGGGAAGAGACCGCTGGGGAGACCTAGACGTAGATGGGGGGATAATCTCAGGCGGGATCTATGGGAGATAGGAGTTGAAGGAAACTGGAGTTTGTTGGCCCAGGACAGGGTCCGGTGGAGGGCTTTGGTTAATTCGGTGATGAACCTTCGGGTTCGGTAAGCCATCTAGTTAGTTAGTTACTTTTGTATGTCAACAGTGTTTTATTTATGCTGAAAACAGGAAAAATATAATTTTCAAACACATTGTACTAAATTAAAAATGGTTTAATCTCAAAAGTAAATGTATCGATGGATTTTGTCTTGAAACATTGGGAGTATTCCTGTACCATAAACTTCACGGAGCAATGCCCTTGAAAAGCCAATAACATTCAGCTGACCAGGAATTTTGGTGTCCTTTATGGAACATGAAAGTTCACAACAACCTGCCTATCCTGAGCCTGTTGAATCCAATCCACACATACTCCTTTAATATTTTAATATTGGAGAAGAATGCCTATGCATGTATTACTTGATTTTATTTTTGTTTAAAAAAAACTTTGCTTTAAAATCTTAACCTGGCTAGAATCATCATAAAATACTAATGAGACTAGAAAATTCAGGAGACATAATTCATGTAAGATATACCTAAATACCCATACAGAAAACATAACAATTTGATATTTTTTTTAATCCACAGTAAAATTTCTTAAATAAAACACATTATATTTTAACTTGTACCTGTCAATATACAGTTCAATTGCTACATGATTCTGTCACAGCACCTCATAAAAGTGAATCTCATGGTTCATTTTTAACATCACGCACTTCACCTTTGTGAGTCAGATCATAATCAGTTCCTTCGTACATTGCATGCTTCTTCATAACAGCCTGCAACTGACCATGTGTAAATTTCTCCTTGGACCACTGCCATCGACAGTGAAACCTATAAAATAAAGTATTTGTGGTAAACTATTATTTATTTTTATTTATTCAGTGTTCTGTCTGACAACAGGTCCATATGAACAGGATCCTTCCATCCTTTTCTCGAACTGGGACCTGTTCATATACGTTCTTGGCAGATGATCCAGAAGTGGTTTGCCATTGCCTTCTTCTGTGTGTGAATGGAGTATGGAGTAACTGTTGGGATGCCACGGAGAAAAACGGGTGAAGCCCCCGGAGGAAAACTCTGTGTTGCCTAGACCACGGCCTTGCCCAACACAAGTTATAAATTCGGGTACCGCCGGGAATTGAACCCAAGACCCCAGGATTACAAGGCCAGCGTTCTAACCGCTAGACCACCGTGGTAGTAATACAAAGTACTGTAATAAAATTAATGTAGATAAATTAGGCCACTGTAATTTAAACACAGAATGTGATAAGGGAAAATGTACATACTCCAGCCAGTGTGTTAAAAGAGTACCAAGTGTGTAAATTTACTATTACAAGGAAGTTTTACGAAAGACTTTTGGGTAATCTCCACTGCGTTTCCTAAAGAACGCAACTTTCCATAACTAATATAAAATTTAAAACCAACAACAGAATCTCAGATAAGAAACTAATCTGTCAAAGATGGAGGGATTACTTTACTCTGAAACACTGTAAACCACCTACAATATCACAATCCAGAAGACCAAATTTACATCTTCATTGCCATGAGAACCTCTAGTCTCAAAGATCAATTTTACACAAAAATAAGTGATTTCTTAAAATAAAGGTTAATTGTGTAAAAAAAAGCAAAGCAATTTATAAAGTTCTATAATGCACCAAACAAAACATTTTGATATATTTTTTTTATTTATGCATCTTCTCCCTTTCATTAGCTCAGATAATTGGAGTTTACTGCATGGCATATTCATTACTTTCCCTAATATGAAAACATAAGTCTTTTTGCATATATTCCATATATTTACATTTATTGCAATCTTATTACCAGTAAGACATTGTAACAATAACAAATGATGTGAATCCCACATGTGTTGCCACTCTGGTATTGCTGGTGAACAAGAAGTAAGTCAAGCCTCCTACAAATCCACTTTCAATTCCATACAAGAAGCTATTTCTGAAGCAGGGTATGGTGCTTACATCTCGACCAAAAATAATCACCGATTTCTTCTGTAATATGAAATTAAAACACTTTAACATTAAAATACTGTATTAAAACTTAAGATAATTTAACACTTAGGTTCTCAGTCCTTTCCAGACTTAGGCCAGTGGGTCCCTAGCCTTAGGGCTGAATTCATACTTCTTTACTGACCTGCTGGCTACAAGGTTATAAATGACAATTTATTGAGACATGGATTTTTATTAAAAACACTATTAAGTTTGGTGCACTGTTGCAAACAGCTTCACAAACAACTCAATAATTTTCTTTAACAAAATCAGATAGGCTATTTGACACTGTGTTTGACTGAGTAATATTTGAAAATCATTCATTTCTGTAATAATTTGCATGTATCCCTTCTAGTTCTTTATTTAATGTTCTTCAATAGGGAGCAAAATACCAAGAACATCAACAAAGTGTGTTTCCTATATCAGATAACCACTGTCATCATATGGGATGACACAATAATACATTAAATGTATATGCACATAACACATAACATGCTGATGGACTGTGGGTTTGAAATATGTCATATAACGTTTAACTTTAAGATATTATGTTGCTTTAATAAGTACCAAAGCCTTTTTTAAACATTTATTTTGAAAGGACTGATCAATGGAAATTGTCATATATAAGAAGCTTATATTAATGCTTTCAATGGTAATCTAAAACAAAAGTCTGTTTTTGTTGTATTTCTTTCACATGCATAAAATCACAGCCCACAGCTTGATTTGACAAGACATGGCAGAAATCTCTTTGCTGACATCACATTAAAAAACATTCATGTAAGAAAAGATTTGTGTGTCTAAACACAATCTCGTTAAACTGTACTGAGAAGGTTGCCATACTTACTGAATAATAAACAAAGAGTCTTCATGGAATAGTCAATGCAAATTCCAATTTCAAAAAGTTCCTGCTGGTATGAAAACCAAATATCTGTTCCCATTCTGAACCAGTTCAGTCTCATTCATATTCTTTAAACTTCATATTGACCTCTCATTTGTGCCATGGTATCTTATCATGACACAAGTGTCTAGTAAAATTTTTGATGATTTCTGTGCAACATCAAACATAGTTCTCTCTCACATGAGTAAATGGTTTAATGCCTACAAGCTGGCCCTAAATCTTGATAAAACAAATACAAAATTTATAACAAATAACTCACTACAATATGCTTAAAGTATTCTTTAAAATGGAAAGTCTATACAAATGGGTTTGCAAATTGATAATCACCTAAATGGAGCATGTTACACAGTTGGAGCTATATTGCATGTCAGCAACACTGGCAGACTCAAACCAGTTTATTTTCCTTATTTTCACTCCATAATGAAGCACAGAATTTTTTTTTTTTTTTTTGGGGGGGGGGAAGTCATCTAACAGCTAAAAGATATTTACTTTACAAAACAAAATTGTTAGATTATGACTAGTGTCAAACATAGAAATTCATGTAGAAGTCTATACAAGGGATTACATATTTTCATTCTCATCAAGAAAGAACCTTTGTTTTTGTGTAATTTTATAGTATGGATTGTACTTACATATATTAAATCACTACAACTTATTCCACATAATATTGTCATCCAACTAATTTATGGATGCATGGAATGTAATAGAGATGTATGTATGTTGCATTTCAACAAAAATTCTGTACACTATTTCTCTCCCACACACTACATATATAAATGTAAAATTCTGTATGACAGAGGTTCATAATAACACTTAAGATTTGTTAATTTTGGGCATTCCTGATAACTGCATGCAATAAAAATATGTTGAGCTTTCACTACTACTTGGTGACAAAATGAAACTTGGTAGGAAAAAACCCTACTATTAGTTTCAACACAATATTGCTACCCTTGGAAAAATATAGTTATATTATATATAATCACTTTAATTAATACTTTACAATCAGTAATCATAGTACCATTACGTACATTTGTGCATTACACGTTTTATTTCGTCTGTAGACGAATCCCCAATTTGATGTTGAACTTACCTCTACATCGTCCGTTTCTTTCGACATTTAGAAACTTCTAACAGCTCATTAAATATAAACAACTTAAAATAGCAAACATAAATATTATTCACGTTTACCACTATCCGACATTCGACAGTAATCAGATTGTACCATAGATAAAACCAACATTTACGTCGTAACCTCAAAGTTAAAAGTTAGAACATCATAGCCTATGCCGAAACGTGTATATTGAACTGCCATCTACCCACAAGTTATATAACTATTTCAAGAACGATCAGCGGCCAGTCGGTAATAACACACCTACTTTCCCATATCCCTGTAGCCACACAACCCGAACAATTAATTTTAAACATCTATCTTTTGGGACATTGCTTCATGCTATCTGGTAGAAACTGACCGATGTTTCAGAGGTGCTTACTGCAGTAAGCACTTCTGAAACTTTGCGATCCATACTCTCAACAAGTATAAAAAACTCGGGGTGTGGCTGTGTCGAGACACGGCCGTGGGTTTTACGTGAATACGTCTGCGTTAGCGGGTAATATTTTCTTTGGGATATGGACATCGCAGTCGTCTTCGGTAGTTGCGGGAGCCTCGTCTGAGCACTGTACCTCCATCGGCTCAGCGATAGCGGCCGTCGAGGTGCTCGCGCCGCGTCGAATTTCCGACGTTCCCGAAGCCGTCTCACTCTTTCCGCCACTGACATGGCGATAATGATCGATGGCTGATTAGACGCCCTTTCCGATGAGATGCATTGCTTGTATATCCCCTGGGCTTTTCGGTGAGTATTGGCCGACATCAGAAATTTTAAATTTTTCACAATTTATTTTTTAATTTGTCACCAACAAAGTTCACTTTCATGGCTTAAATCGACAGATCTAGACGAGATCTTTCGTTTGGCACCAAAATCAGCTAGCTAGCACATCGGAGTCGCGAGATATACTGCCCGGAAATTTTCGCCCACGCCCAAAATTGGTGCCAGTCGCCGCGGGCCCCCACCCGCGCCTCGCGCATGCGCGGCGCCAACTCAAGGTCATGCTCGCATCGTAGTCGTACACCTGATTGAACGAGACCACATTTATTTCAATCGTGTTATAGTGTCGGAATGGATCACCCTACAAACGTTACATCGCCGTTTCCGTCCTGGTATCCCATACGTCGGCCTGATTTTAAAGACGTATTCACGTCAAAAAATGGACGGATAGGGTGAGAGTGCTGAGGTGAAATTGTAGCGAGGTTCTGGACATGTGCACTGATATTCTCGTGAAGCAGAAACATGAGGTTGTACTTGTTTGCTTCGCATGGGGAGAGAAATGATTAGGTGAGATATCCACTGCTGTGCTAAAATAATTTTTAATAAGATAGTATAATTGCGTCATATTGTGAATCAAATATTAAATTAATTATTTGGTTTTGTCCGTCTAATCACAGTTATATTTAAAATTTAAAATTTACAAATAAGATAATTAAATTATCATTTTATGTTCCACATCGAATAATCGATATGTTCCAAATGTAAATCGATTATTCGATGTGGAACATAAAATGATAATTTAATTATCTTATTTGTAAATTTTAAATATAACTGTGATTAGACGGACAAAACTGAATAATTAATTTAAAAGAATTTTGTTTATTCCACTGTGCCAGGCAACTAGGAGGGTGTCACAATGGATTATTGAGGATATAAGTAACGATATGTGCGAAGTAGAATTAGGGTTGTATCACAATTATCAGTGACATGTGAGTTCTGACTGTGCAGTTTCTGACATAGAATCATGGTCAGATGTATTTTAAATGGAATCATTCACAAGTATCCAGCACATTGGTGTCCAGTTACCATTAGTCTTGGTGTAGTGTTGCCTGGGATCTCTGGCAACAGTATTTGACCATACTTCACTGAACTGATATGGTACAGGAAGCGACTAGGCTTCAGGGTCAGTGATTCCAATGTATTTTCAGCATTCATATGGTGAACTCTATAAAATTCAAGATGAAAGAGTTTGTTAAATCACATATTAAACTGTGTTTTTTCGCATCCAAAATATATGGCTACTACATAAAATTGTTAAAAAAGAGTTACAAAAGACAGGATACTACTTACTTAGGATATTTAGACTTCCTGTTCTTCAGTGCCTTGAGCACTGAGTGTCCCAACTTTTCTTTGGCTCGATCTATAGACATTTGGTAGGACTCCATGGACAAAGGATCGGCCCGTCGAAAGGCCTCTACCT
Organism: Zootermopsis nevadensis; assembly: GCF_977971745.1. NCBI lineage: Eukaryota > Metazoa > Arthropoda > Insecta > Blattodea > Termopsidae > Zootermopsis > Zootermopsis nevadensis. The sequence continues at coordinate 12,746,352 of NW_028259152.1, read as the reverse complement.
GTACACAGGACAGAATAACACAGAAAAACGCGGACTAACATCCATGGCTTGAGTAGGATTCGAACCCACGGACCTGACGACCAAGTGGCACAAGGCCCACGCCTCAGACCGCGCGTTTCTTCATATTAACGCAATAATTTCTGTCTAATAAATTTTAAATGAAAAAGTTCTCTTGTACGTGATTTAGTTTGATATTTCGAATACTCGATCGAGTTCTGTTCAATCATTCTTCGTAGTTTTGTGAGAATAAATTAAAATCAATTTTATAGAAGATGACGACCACAGCCAGTTTTGGGCATCTTGAGCACTGGGATTGTGGGTTCGCACCCCACTCGCGTTTTCCACTGCTGTCTCGTGCAAGTGGACGTCTTTCCCTTGTCAAAGGAGTCCTGCCGAGTGACTTCAAGGATTCGCACTTGCTTGTGAATTGGAACACGTCAGAAGACGCGCACCGGAAAAACTGGATAAGAGGAAAATTCCTGAAAGATGGTTACTCTGCCTATTAAAAGCATTTTCTGTTTTCTGTAAGCAGCGCAGACGCAGTAATCTCGTCCTGTCGCTCCCCTTCCGAAGTAGTATCACGAGTTCCTGACCGTGGATCCGGCGCTTGAGGCGCCTGCAGCGAGCAAATTTCAAATTAAAACTGAATAAAAATATTTCGAATGGCAGAGAAACAGAGCAGAACTTTCAGCGAATGCGTCTTTAAATTGTTCATGCTGTTGGACATCTTCATTACCACGAATGGTAAATCAGCATAGAATTTAGTGATGTGTTTGCGTATGTGAATAATTGTGGCTGGTACACAATTTCAATTTGTTAGACTCGAAATAGAAAATTTTTAAGCATAAGAAAATCTCCTGCAAAATTCGCGTTTATGCTTTTAATGTGCCTCGGGAATTAAATAATCTTGTTCCTACAATCGATTCGATGTAGGTCCGAGACCGGTTGTCCTGACTGAAGTTTTTCGTGGTTTTCTTTATTTATTTCAGAAATAAGACCGTACTTTCGCTTAATAAAATTCTGTTTTTGAATTCTAACCTACTTAAAGCCGGTCAAAACGGGAAATGTACTAGCGGTAAATTACGTAAATCGAATGCAATTTATCTTGCACAAATAGTGTGGGGATGGGGATTCCATTTGTCCGGGTTCAGATGACCACTGGCGAGTTTCTTTAACAAGTGTATTGAAAGTTTTGTAAAAAGTAAGACGTCAATATTATCATTCAATTCGTCTCCCACGCAATGTTAGCTATTTTATGTATGATGTGACATTTCAGGTTCGTTTTTTCGTAATTTTGGTGACACTTTTCCTCTGGACACCGCGATATTTTGTGAATACGACGCACCGAATGATTTATGTACTTTTCACAAAACACAGACCCCAATGTAAAACTCACGTTGTTACTTATCATCTTCTCATTACCTTGAACTTGAGGTCGCCGACAGGAGGTTTGGCGTACGGAATTCCAATTTTCTAGTTTCGGATAGATGCTAAAACGTTTCCCTTCAGCAGAAAGAAGGAGTTATCAAGTATTTGAAGTACCAACTCTAAGAACTCCTACAAGGTAAACTGATACTCATTCGATATATTACGATTACGAAAGTATCATGAAAACTGACTTTTGATCGATTTTAAGACGAAGATTTGCAAGGGTGGGGTTGGACGTAAGTAGTTGACTGACCAAGAAAATTGGCCTCTGAACAGCGATGTAAAGAACTACAACATCAGACCTATTTAAGAAATAAAGAAAAGCGAAGGAATACTTACATTGATAAACGTAGAAAAACTTATTCAATAAGAAGCGAAGGGAAAAAAAGCAGACGAAGATTTGTAAGGGTGGGGTTGGACGTAGATAGATGACTGACCAAGAAAATTGGCCTCTGAACAGCGATGTAAAGAACTAAAACATCAGACGTACTTAACAAATAAAGAAAGCGAAGGGAGACCTATATTGATAAACGCAGGAAAACGTATTTAACAAGAACACAAGAACAAAAAATCAGACGAAGATTTGAAAGGGTGGGGTTGGACGTAGATAGTTAACTGACCAAGAACTGTTGACCTCTGAACAGCGACGTAAAGAACTAAAACATCAGAACTATTTAACAAATGAAGGAAAGTGAAGTAAGACTTACATTGATAAAAGTAGAAAAACGTATTCAACAAAAACAGAAAGGAAAGCAATCAGACGAAAATTTGCAAGGGTGGGGTTGGACGTAGAAAGCTGACTGACCAAGAACAGTTGGCCTCTGAACAGCGACATAAAGAAGTAAAACATCAGAACTATTTAACAAATGAAGGAGAGTGAAGTAAGACTTACATTGATAAAAGTAGAAAAACGTATTCAACAAAAACAGAAAGGAAAGCAATCAGACGAAAATTTGCAAGGGTGGGGTTGGACGTAGAAAGCTGACTGACCAAGAACAGTTGGTCTCTGAACAGCGACATAAAGAAGTAAAAAATCAGATTAGAGAAAGTGCTCCGAATAAGACACTAAATTAACACCCCGAAGGGGGATAGTTTAGTGTCTTACTCAAGATTTTAAAACGCATCCAACCCCCCGAAGGGGGAGTTAGTCAAGTGTTTTAACCCCCCATTCAGGGGGTTAGTTTAGTTTCTTACTCAGGGGTTAAAACACTTGAATGAGATACTAAACTAACCCCCCCGAAGAGGAGTTAGTTTTGCGTGTTACTTAAGATTTCAAAAAGAAATGGTCAATTGTTTTAACCCTCAATTCGTGGCGGTTAGTTTAGTTTCTTACACAAGGTTGGTGGCGTTTTACAAACTTGACCAACCCTCCCTAGGAGCTCCGAAAGGAGCGCCCTGCTCTAGTCTACTATAAAAATGTGTGATTGTTGTGGCATTGTTCTGGAACACAACAATGCCGAGTAAACAAATAACGCTTCACAACAAAGAAATCAAAAACTATCAAGCCAGTCGCATTATCACTGTTCCAGAAGCAGCACGTCGCATTCTTGAATATTGACTGACAGTCGACCTAAAACATCAGAAAAGTTAAAGAAGACGTTATCAAGTATTTGAAGTACCAACTCTAACATCTCCAACAAGGTAAACTGATACTCATTCGATATATTACGATTAAGAAAGTATTATGAAAACTGACTTTATGATCGATTTTAAGACGAAGATTTGCAAGGGTGGGGCTGGACGTAAAAAGTTGACTGAACAAGAACAGTTGGCCTCTGAACAGCGACGTAAAGAACTACAACATCAGATCTATTTAACAGATAATGAAAAGCCAGTCGCATGATCACTGCCCCAGCAGAAGCACATCGGCTCCGAACAGCGACATAAAACTATTTAAGAAATGTTTGGTTTCTTACTCAAGGGTTAAAGCACTTGAATGAGACACTAAACTAACCCCCGAAGGTTTGGTTCCTTTTTAAACACTTGACCAAACCTCCAAGGGTCAAGTGTTTTAACCCTCCATTCGGGGGGTTTAGTTTAGTTACTTACACAAAATTATAAAACGCAACCAACCCCCGAAGGGGTTGGTTGCATTTTAAAAACTTGACTAACCCCACCCGAAGAGGGGTTGGTCAAATGTTTCAACCCTATGTTCGGGGGGGGTTAGTTTATTTTCTTACTCAAGATTTTAAAAAGCAACCAAACCCCCGAAGGGGTTGGTTGCGTTTTACAAACTTCACCAACCCCCCCCCCCAATGCTCGGTAGTGAAGCGTTATTTGTTTGCTCGGCATTGTTGTGTTGTACTGGGCATTGTTGTTTATACTCGGCATTGTTGATGACGTCATTTTTTGACGACAACGAGGAATCACAAATTTTTATAGTAAGAAAGAAGAAGAAAAGATAACAATGTCATTAAACAGACACAACAATTATAAACGAATACAACAATGTCATTAAACTGACAACAACAATTATAAACGAATACAACAATTCCAAAAGCAATAATGTCTATAAATAGACACAACAATGCCGAATACGACAATGCCAAATACAATAATGTTAATAAACAGACAACAATGCCAGACGCGACAATGTCAATAAACAGACAACTAAACTGTTTATTGAGCTTGCCATAAGGCTCTTTTATCGTTTATTATACATGCAGTATAATAGCCTGAATGAACCGTATTCCTTTACCTAAGAAGCTAATTGTTACGTCATGTGTTTACTCCGCATTGTTGTATTGGTATATATTGCCGTCAACAATCCGCTTTCGTTATTGCTGAAAGAGCTGAGCTGTGAATCGGTTGTAGAAGAAGTGCGTCGTAGACTACAGAATTTTGTGCTGTTGAAATCCTTTTAGAATATCACAAGTACTTATCGTATATAAGAATTATTAAGAAACCTGTGATACTGCCTTCTACTCTCTCCATTGATAATTGCCGGTGGACATCGTGGTCTTTTCCTCTTGAACAAAGTTTGAGGTGAGGGATTCCTATTTATTATTATTATTGCTGTTCGTCACATTTACGTGTTTTCATCTGCATTTAAGAACTCGTGTAAGAGAATTAGGCTTGTCTTCTTTTTAACACAATTTCAAGTAATATTAGGTTGACTTCTGTTTGTTCACGGCATCATTTATAATAAAATAATATTCCAGTAGGCAATTATAAATTTAAAAGAATAATAAATGTTTCGTAGCCTAGAATCTTAATAAAAATATATGGATGTTATGAAGTGGGGTATATATTCTGAATAATAATTCCAACACTTTTCATTTCTTGATACATCGACATTATTAAAGCGTTTTAGGGAAATGTGAAGAATTTTATTTCGGTTTTACAAGCTTAATTATGGACGAATCTCCCTCTTATTATCTCCCTACAAAAGCATATTAAATCCGGGGAATGTTTGTTATTATTGAGTGCAAAGTATTTATGGGTGCAAAACGTGGTCTTTCTCTTTGAGGGAGGAACATGGACTGAGGGTCTCTGAGAACAGAGTCTTGAGGAAGATATTTGGACCCAAAACGGGAGTGAGACAGATAATAGAGAAAATGCATGACGAGCACCGATGTTGTTAGGGTGAGGTGAGCAGGGGAGGGCTGTTTGCAAGTTATTGTTTGGGAGGCCTGAAGGAAGGAGACCTCTGGGAAGACCTCGGCGTAGGTTTGAGGATAACATTAAGATGGACCAAGAACCTGAAAATTAAAATATACAAAACAATAATTTTGCATGTTGTTTTGTATGGGTGCGAAACATGGTCACTCACTCAGAGGGAGGAAAACAGATTGCAGGTGTTTGAGAACAGGGTGTTGAGGGGGATATTTGGGCCTAGGAGAGAAGACGACCGGGCATGGAGAAAACTGCATAATGTCGAGCTTAAAAATTTGTACTCCTCCCCCAATATTGTCAGGGTGATTAAGTCGAGAAGAATGAGATGGGCGGGACATGTAGCGCGCATGGATGGGACAAGAGGTGTGCACCGGGTATTGGTAGGGAAACCTGAAGGAAAGAGACTTCCGGGGAGACTTAGACTTAGATGGGAGGATAATGTCAGGCAGGATCTATGGGAGATAGGGGCCGAAGGAGACTGGATTTTGTTGGCCCAGTACAGGGTCTGGTGGATGGTTTTTGTTAATTCGGTGATGAACCTTCTGATTCGGTAAACCATCAAGTTAGTTAGTTAGATTGGCCCATAAGCCTGTGTCAGATTCCTCCATGAGGAGTGCCTTTTTTCATAATTATGTTTTGTGCCTTCCCACATTTCCAAGATACTTACTTTCTGTAAGGTGGTCCCAGATAAGTTCCATTCTGTATGTCAGCATTGGAGTAAGGCGTTATCTTTACCTTGTGCAGTCATGGCCGTTGCTTGTGATTGATGACACTCGTGGTTCTAATGGTAATACTGCTCTTGTTCACATGGATATTGAAAAATGTTTCCAGTGTCTGAGGATAAACACGAGTTCACTGTGTGGAGTTTTTCATTTTATCATGCCGCGTGGTCGTTTTTCATGTTCCTGTCGTTCTTCTGATGGGGTTCTCCAGAAGACTTCAGAATTGTGTCCTGGGGTAAAGAGTGCCGGGAAGTGACATGAAATATGAAACTGACCAATTGTCTTCATGTAGTGTTTGGGGTTTAGAATTTATGCGCTATACATCAGTCATGGTTTTCCATCTCAAGAGTCAATCTTAATATGTCTTTTAATTTCGTGTTGCTGTCCTGCCATGTTTGATAACTACCAAGGTTTATTTTAGTAAGAAATACAACAGGCAATTTTACATGCTAATATAAATTAATTTTTGCTTTCTTTATATTTTTAGAACTTTCTCGCTTACTTGTGTTGGAATGGCAGAAGGAACTTCAACGCAGGTAACTTTTTTTTTTGATTATTAGGTAAAGGTTAAATAAAATTCAATATACACGTTTATGAATGGAGTGACTGTACTTCGAAATGACTTTTATTTAACATTAATGTGGAACCGGTTCATTCTGTAGTGCAGGGGTTTTCATGAGGAACTGGTGGCTACTTAGCTTAAAACATTCCCTATGCTTTGTGGAAATCAAAGGATTGGACCTTAGCTGAAGCCATTTTTGAGGCACTTGATGACCACTTTGTTATGAGCTTATTCCCAGCTGTCCTCACAACTTTATTTACAGTGCTACATGTAGCATGGAAAGGGTTAAATTAATTTTGTAGTGGAAGTACATTTAGCTAGTTCATCTGACCTTTCTTCTTTGTTTAGCTCCTAGATGACAAAATGATAATTGGATCAGAACTGTCTTTAAAAAGTTAATTATGCATAAGAGGATGTATTTGATTAATTGCTGACAAAAGGTATACTACCATTTTAACTACAAACCAACTTGGTTGGGTGTGGCTGTGTTGTAATTTTAATAGTGAAACAACAAGAGTTTCAGCCATGTACTATTTTAACTGAACTACCAAGCCACATGTATATCTGATATGTTGATCCAACGCTGTAACAAAAGGGCATCATATGTATAACTCTTGTTTACCTAAAAAGATTGTCTCTCTTGTATGTTAATTCCTGTGAGTTTGGAAAATGTTTACCAGAGATTCTTTCTCTTTCTTTTTTCTGCAGAAAGCACGTAGGTGTGTAAGGGAGGCAAACCAGGAAGCCAAACAGAAAAACCATAAGGAGACAGTAAAACTGTATGAAGATGCTGCAGAAAGCTATGACCTTGAAGAGAAATGTATGTTGAGACAAATTTGCAATTTATTAATATAAAGTTTTGAGACAGTCTTAAAATGTACAAGTATTTTTAAGACCCAAAAGAAGTTTATGGGACTCAATGTAGATCAGAATTCTGAGATTGATCAGCAGTCAGATGTGTGAGTAGAAAAATGTCTTACAGTTCGTGAACTCCCATTTCAGCACAGGTGATTTGTGTTTGAACTTTGGGTTACTTCAAGTCACATTGTAAATACTCAGTAATTTTTAATAAGACTATTGTGCAGGTTGATAACATTGCAGGCAGAGCATTGGCAGGGGCTGGAATTTTTCTCTCTCTCTAAATCTGCCCACCAAGTACCTGTCCATTGGATCCTGGAAGTAAAATGGCTGCACCATGAGGTTGACTAATAACCGCTGTTTACTGTTCGATCTCCAAGGCCCTATATGCTTGCACGACATGATGCTTATGCACAGAAGCAAATTTAACTGTACTGTGGCGTAGCGATAAGGGCTTAGGAGGACTTTAAGGCAAAACTCACAACTGATGCAAACAATAATATAAAGGGGTCCTATGTAAATGTTACAGATAAAGCTCAAGGGGCGAGACCAAAGCAGGGCATCAGGACCAAGTTTAATGTTTATTGGGATATAGGAAAGAAATGGAACGCATACATAACAAAGGGTAAAGGGAAGAAACCACCGAAGGCTGGAGAAAGTGGTTCAAAGTAGGTGAAAACTTTTGTTTTAATTATCAGTGGATTAATATTTTTGCATGCAAGACTGTAATATTTATGAATAAGTTTTGTACTTGTGCGGGTATTTTGATTCTGGAACAGCCAGTCTAACCTGGTCAGCAGAACACAAGATCCTCTGTACAAGTGTTTGTCATAGAAAAAAAATGTTCTTTCTCTCTTACAACTTTATTGATTTTTTCTACAGGAATAATTACGAAAAGAAGTTAGAGACCGAGCTGGAGAAAGCCATAATGGTAGCAGATGTGGCTGGGCTGGAAGGAGTTAAGAAAGTTCCCATAAAGTTTCCACATGTGTTCACTGGAAAACAAAAACCTTGGAAAGGAATATTACTTTTTGGGGTAAGACTTTAAATACGCCGTCATGGCATAAGGACTTTGTTGTCACTTTTTTCACAACAAACCTCCCCCTGAATGAATACACAGAATCGTATGCAGGAGGTACATTTATGTAATTCTATCATTGGGTTGATTTGCTATAATCCTATAACGTGATGGAGAGCATTGAACATACACAAACAGTTGAACATCTCATCATGAAGAATTCATTACATACTCCACTCTTCACGAAGGACACTTTCTACAAACAGCAGTAGAGGGTTGTCCCTTAATGTCATGTTAGCAGTGTTTCCATGGCATGACATAATGTGTACACTTTATTAGGTAACACATTTAATGAAATGTGACCATCTACTACAAATTTTGATACAAACATGAGTCTACAATAAATGAACTTCACAGCCAGTTTTATATGAAAAATAGCAAAGAGAGCAATTGGAACATAAATGTTCTCCAGTATGGTAAACAGTATTTTTGGAATTATAGTTTGTTGGCTTTGCTACACATTCTGGCATATTTACATTGCAAAGTACCTGGTGGCGTTCTTTGTATAGTTTACAAATACTAGAAAGTTTGTGCAATCTGTCATGGCAAACTTTTATCACACTAATCTTTTTTCAGCCCAGAGGGACAGGAAAGTCTTAATTAAGATTAGCATGAACCAAAGCGTAATTTTGCCAGTTGTGCCGTATGGGTGCAAAACTTGGTCTTTCACTTTCACGGAGGAACATAGAATGAGGGTCTCTGAGATCAGAGTGTTGAGGAAGAAATTTGGACCCAAAACGGGAGTGGGACAGATACGAGGTGCTACCCAAAAGTTCAGGGAATTTGCCCATAAAAATATTGCATATCATAACGCCTAGTTTCCACCGTCTCCTTCGAAGTAGTCCCCTTGGGCATGGATACCGCGATCCCAGCGTCTTTTCCATTATTCCATGCATCCCTGGAAGTCTTCAAGTGCGATTCTACCTGAATCTCCTCGATTGTGTCAAAACGACGGCCTTTCAATCGAAATTTCATTTTGGGGAACAGGAAAAAATCGCAGGGGGCGAGGTCAGGCGAATAGGGTGGGTGGGGAATCACTGGCGTGTTTTTGGAAGCCAAAAACTGCCGAAAAACGAGCGATGTGAGGGCGGGCGCTTTCTCGTTGTGGAGAACCCAGCTGTTGTTCTCTCACTTTTCCGGACGTTTGCGCCTAATGCTCTCCCGTAGCCGTTTAGAAACTTCACAATAAAACTCCCCGTTGACAGTTTGACCAGGGGGAATAAATTCCTTGTGGTCAATGCCTTGGATAACAAAAGAACAATCAACATGGCTTTTTTAGCCGTTGTGAATTTGGCGACTTCCACTGAGACGACTGCTACCTAGTCTCAGGGTCATAACCGTAATCCCATGACTCATCACCGGTTATGATCTTGGAGATGAAGTTGGGGTCATCTCTGGCTTCATCTTTGGGTTCAGTGCAGACAGCAACGCGACGTTCTTTCCTGTCGTTCCTCAGCAGTCTCGGCACAAATTTTGCAGCAGTGCGTCTCAGGTTCAAATCGTCTGACAAGATGCGTTGCACGGACCCGTACGATATTCCTACGATCGCACAAATATCATGGATTGTTCGTCTACGATCTGCAACCATAGCCTCTCGCACTTTCGCGATGTTTTCCGGTGTTGTGCTTGTCGATGGTCGTCCTGAACGCACATCGTCGTCGACAGACGTTCGTCCATTCTTAAAGCGCTTGTACCACAAAAAAGTTTTACTTTGACATTCTCACCAAATGCTTCCACAAGCATGCGGTGGGTTTCTACGGCAGTTTTTTTAAGCTTAAAGCAAAATTTGAGCAGATTCTTTGCTCCTTAAAATCTGCCATTTATGCAGGTTTAAAAAAATCGCTGAACCACTACAACACAACGTTACACAAACGCACGATACTCAAGAACGCGGCCTCTCGCCTTCACGGCTGTTCGCACACTAATTCAGAAAGGGTACTGCTCGCCCCATCTAGTGGCGGCAGGCCATTCCACAGCCGGTTCGCGCGTAGAATTCAAATTCCTCGAACTCTTGGATAGCACCTCGTAATAGAGAAAAGTGCATGACGAGCACCGATGTTGTTAGGGTGAGGTGGGCAGGGGAGGGCTGTTTACAAGCTATTGGTTGGGAGGCCTGAAGGAAGGAGACCTCTGGGAAGACCTCGGCGTAGGTGGGAGGATAACATTAATATGGACCTTAGGGAGATGGGACTCGATGGGGCGAACTGGATGCAACTTTCTCAGGATAGACCCCGGTGGCTGGCATTCTGAACACGATGATGAACCATCTGGTTCGGCAAAGAAAGTGGGCTATTAAAATTACATTTTGTGCTTGTAGTGTATAGAAATGTGTAACTTAGGCAGGAAAGTCCTTAATCATGTGAGCTCTTAAGCACTTTTAGTTATACAGAGAGAGAGAAGAACACGAAATGTTTATGCGTATGAAAAGACGTAGCCTTCTTTTTACAAAAGTTATTTGTTAACTGTCTGGTTCTGCATCAAAGGTCACATAATTTCTATGACATATTTTGTCGTATTTTTTTAAGATTGGTTCACCAGAGTAGAGGCATTTAAACACTTTATAGATTACATTGATATCTTATAAGTAATGTCTACGTAGTTTACATATAAGAAGATTTAACTTTATGTGAATAATGACAAACACGCGGCATCACTTAATATTGCCTTTATCAGTCACATCTTCAGGGTGATTAAGCCAAGAAGAGTGAGATGGGCGGGGCATGTGGTATGCATGGATGGGGCGAGAAGTGTGCACCGGGTGTTTTTGGAAAGCCTGAGGAGAAGAGGCCGCTGGAAAAACCTAAACGTAGATGGGAGGATAAACTCAGGCGGGATCTATCGGAGTTAGGAGTTGAAGGAGACTGAATTTTGTTGGCCCAGGGCAGGGTCTGGTGGAGGGCTTTTGTTAGTTCGGTGTTGAAACTTCGTGTTCCGTAAGCAGTCTAGGTAGTTAGTTAGTTAGATAGTTATATGTCACATTTAGAGCTTTGTCATTTTGTGTTGAATCTCAACAGGTATTTCTCAAATGTCTCGCCTTTTTGAAACATGAAATTTCATGTTCGTGTTTACAAGACCCCGCCTCTGTCCACATCCACAAGCAGATGAAGTCAATCCACACCTTCATTTTCCACCTTCCTAAGATCCATTTTAATATTATCCGAGCAACGCATAGGCCTCTCAAGTGACTTTTTCGTTTCAGGTCTTCCGACTAAAAATTTGCACTTCTTGTCTCTTCCATGTGTACTACATGCCCAGCCCATCTCATCACCCTTGATCTGACAGCCTGCAATTTATTAATTAGCGAACAGATCTATAAAGCTTCATATTACGCAAATTTCTCCATTCCCTTGTCAGTAACTCTCTCGCAGAACCAGATATTCTTCTCAGTCACTCTCAGTTGATGTGCACACGCGTCAGTATGAAGAAAAACCTGTAACAGCGTTGGACTGTTTTTTCAGGACAAAGAGTCAAACCAAAGTTGCAGCCGTTCTCAAGATGACGACAGGTACACGTGCACCGAACCATCGGTCTCCCTGAAAGAGCTGAGAGAGGAGAACCTCTTGTGTGACGCGGTGTTGAGGTTGGAGGACGGCGGCGTCTTTCCAGTCCACAGAGTGATTCTGTCGATGCGTAGCGAATATTTCAGGTTTGTTTATTAAGTGACGTGGTTGATTAACATGTGAAATAGAGACACAATGGATCTCAATTCGTATGTAAAATGTTATAACCCTTCTGTTGCAGAAACCTGTATTTTTATATGGCAATTTTCTTTTATTATTTGCTCATTTTCATGAAATCTCACGGCGGTGAGGAAGAAGACTAATTAATGTCTTCTGGTCGTTGCGCCGTAGAAACTGAGTGACATTTCAGACGTACTTACTGCCTTCTTTCCTTGATGATGGAGGCAGTAAGAACCTCTGAAACGTCCGATAATTTCTACGAGACAACACGACGCAATTTCCCAGAAGACGTAGGTGGTATTTTGTTTTAATTTTTAAGTACGGTTGTACCAAGGTGACAGTCAATCAATCTGGAGGGAGAATTAGAATCCATTTCCAAAAGTCTTGGTTTTAAGACTTAAAGACGACCGACTAAGTCCAGAAGGAAGTTGGTAATGCAACTTTGTCACTCCATTGCCCGTAACATTGAAAGCTGCTCTGTCTGAAATATAATAAACTGTAACAAAGAACTTCGCGAGAAATGTTTCATTGGTAGGAGAGAATCGTTCGAGAATTTGTGCATACGTTAATCATCTTGTGTGTTAAATAAAGATGCTGTGCGTTCTTGAAATGAGAAATGAATTATAACCGTGAACCATTGTTTCTGTTTCCCAACAGACGTTTCTCATGTCTTGTTACAAGCTGTGCCCCTCTTTCAATTTTCCGACAAATAAATGTTGCACTGCAAAACACTTAATTTGTCATATAAAATTGTGTCCTGGTTGGTAATCGCTTTTTAAAGGCCATGTAGATACATCGTCTTTTCTCTTAAGTTGTTTATTGTCGGGAGAATGTGTTAGCAGAACAAATAGATTTCATATTACGAACTGATCAATCAGTGGAATGTACAGCTCGTGATGTATGTTGAAATATTTGTGTTAATTTGCTGGTTGGCTTTAAAATTTCTGTAGTAGTTATTATAACCTCAGATATCTCATGAAGGAGTCAAGGTTATGTAAGAAACGAGGCGATCATTCTATAGTACAAATGTTCACTGCTTACTGTCCGATTTGTAAGTTATATTCTGTTAAGCCTACGCAAGATCTTCACACCCTCGGAGTTAATCTGGTCCCATTAGTACACATTCTGGGAGTTTTTGAAGTATTCAGATAACAAAAATTTATCCACCACATTGACAAAAGGATACTTTTATTTAGCTACGTGAGTTATAAAAACATAAAGTTTATCCGCATGACTTGTAATTTTCTGCTCGCCGTTTCTCAAAATCGACGACTGCTTCGTGACGTTTCAGGCAACTCTTCACGACAACACCGCACCCCAGTCAGGAGACTGATACTATCCTCCACGGAGTCAGCTCAGACGTGATGACCCAGATACTGAATTATGTTTATTTTCGCGAGGTGGACATCCACTCCGACAACGCGTGTCAGTTGCTCCTGACGGCTGACTACTTGTGTATACCAGACGTTAAAGAACTCTGCTGCGACTTCCTGAAGGACGAGATGGACGTCGGCAACTGTATCGATATCATGCACTTCGCAAGGTAAATTATGTTCATTTGTCATTTGCTGTGACGTCAGCCTTCGTCGCTGCGGCGAAGCAGCTCTACACTAGAGAGCAGCCGACTGCCGGGTCGGAGATTAAACCCTCTGACTGAGGACTGGGCAAATTATAAAGCGTTGTAGGTCAGGGCTGTTATTAATGTCCCTGTAATTTAAATGTTCTGATTTACCTGTACATGTTTTGATCGTCGTTATGACCAGCAGATGACTAATTTCACCATGTAGAACGTTAATCACGACCTCTTGCAGGGTCATAATTAAATCTGTCTTCCTCTCGAATTCCTTTTCTTCTTTCTTTCTTTATTTCTCTGCGGAATTCCTTGCTTCTTTCATAATCCTCACAATATGAAAGTGAACATTCAGCCCCACATTTTCTGCATACAGCAAAACCTCTTTTAACAGAGCCTCGATTATCCGATTCCCGCATTAAGCGACCGAATTTCAACCAGATCGGTTGCGATCGGTTTCTACCGACGAGAGTATTTAAAGCGATGTCCACGCGATACAGTTCATTGATCTAACCTCACACCCAGATTTTGCTGATTATTATGAACTCTTCTGGACTTTTAAATAATTGGTTATTATCGGGCAAACACGTAAAAGCTGAACCCTTAATTCTTCTTCTTCTTCTTCACGACAACATAGCAAGAGAATCTTCAGAATTACAGATAAATTAACTGTTTTAATACAGGGACTCCCTCGAACAGCGCTCACGAGTGACTCTTTTGACGTCAACTTGTGCGTGCGAAACGCCCGCATCATCCGTCGCCAAGGAAAGTCTGTATTGAGTCTCTACTTATTTATTCCATATCCATGACCACGTTCCCCTTCCCCTCGCTCATCCGACTTATCGGCTTATCCGACCCGTGATTCCCACACTCAGTTAACACAATGTCGTTTCGCCATAATTCAAAATTCAACACTTCTCATCTCATTGCCTTCTTCACTTGCGTACGCCATGCCCTTGTTTCAACCTATAACTTTATCACGAGGACGAGCGGGCTTTGCCTGGGAACCTCCAGAGCCGAAAACTTTCTATTTTGAGCCGGTAAAACGGAACGTCCCTCATCGTTGCCTATCCACGTGTCTGCTCTCAGTGTCACTTATTCGGGATTCACACGGCTAAGGTAAAATCTTGGGGCGAAATACTATGGTGTGCAAATGCTTGAGAATCCAGTTCTTGCTGCAGTGTTTCAATGTGTCAGAGTTCGAAGGAGATCGATTCTGAGTCGGCTCTTACCCTCGCTGTCGCAGGTCTCACTTCTGCGTCGACCTCGAGACTTGCGCTTTCCGCTTCGTTTTGCGCCACTTCCTGGAAGTGTCTCAGCAGAGCGAAGAACTGATGGAACTGTCTGCAGAGGATCTGCATGCGATAATCGGGTCCCAGGAACTGAACGTGAAGGACGAGAGAGTTGTGTGGGAGTGCGTTCTCCGGTGGATCAACCACGACCCCAACAACAGGAAAGGTCACATCGCGGGATTTTTGAAGGGTGTCAGATTGGGACTACTTGACGCAAAGTTTTTCAAGGAGAAGGTCAGTATGCCCCCAAAATCGAGGATATTTTTGGAAAGTGAAGCCCGCATTTTAAATTCCATATTCACACGTGTTCGTAACTAATTAATGCAAATCGTGAGTCTTTATCTTCGTCACGCGTAAGCCCGTCTGTCTGTCCGCAGTTCCAGCTCGAGAAAGTCTAACCGGATGTTCATTAGATTTAATACTGATGAGCTTTAACAGAATCTGTTGGCGTATTCCAATTCTGGTTAAAATCTTACATTTACAATTTGAAAAGTATAGAATGATTTTAATGTCTTATACCGTGCAAAATTTGCTGCGTAAGAAATCCCCAGATTCCCTTAGTTACCATGGTTACAATAACTACCTTAGGGATGCCGCTGGTAACACGCTCGCAAATGTTTGCGTATTTTCAAAACGAATATTCGATTCGTCCTTTATGCAGATATGTGGTTGGAGTTAACAATCGTCTTTTATTCATTGTCTGTAAGTTTTACAGTCCGTCTGCGCTATAATCTTTTATTACAGTCTCAGCCTTTATTAAGATCCATTACGTGTTTAAGTTCAACTACGGCATCCCACCGTTAACTACATTCAAACATCCACTCAGCTTGAAAAGGAAAATCCTCCAAAATAAGAAGCTTGTCTTAGCTGCTATAATAATTTCACGCATCACTTAGCATGATAATCTTCAGCTGATTGACCACATAGGGACAACAGATATCCGAAATGTGCAGCAAGATAGCTCTCGTTCTACATCAAAGAGTAAATTACCCGAGGGACTTCAAAATCATAGACAGCGTGAACATTCTAATATTTTAACCGTCATCTCACGAAGCAGCCATACAACTTATGATATTTCTTGGTCCATTTCATCACACGCTTTAACTCCAGAGAAAATATGTTTCTACTCTAGGTCAAATGCCCTGTGCTTTCAGCCACTCACCTATTACGAATACGTGTAAAACAATCAACGGATTCATGAAAATGTTATCAGCTTCAAATGTCTTTACAATTTAGAATTCCTATCTACTAGTTTCGAACAATTAAGGAGAACCACCTGATGACCAATTAAGGTCGAAACATGCAATGGCTCTTAATAGACATCGAGCCCATAATCACACGCTCTTGTGTTGCCGGGCCTTCAACCCAATCATCAACATGCAGCAGTTTGCTTCCCTTGAAATTCGAAGCAACTAATTGTCATAATTTTCTTTGGTGCCACGTAATTTTGGCGACTAATTAAAGTTATCGAATTAAAAAGAATGTGCATCTCGCACGGGAGAGACGAGAAATAAATTACAATTTTGAATGTAACTCAAAATGCATCACTTACTGAAGTATTTAACTTTCGGTTGAAACACATTTCAATACATTTCTCTATGATCGATTCATCCTTGATTTCGCTTCTCTCCACAACCTGTGCATTTGTTAAGAGCGTCGTTACACAAAACATATTTCCCTGTATATACCATAGTCTATTTCGGTGAGTTCCCACCCAAATTATGTGTGAATTTCTTATCTCCTCTGCAATGGAACATGGCATCCCTTCCTAATGTTTATAAGGTCCACATTGAACTGTTCAACAGGTATCAAATAACCCGTACGTGACGGAAAATATGGCGTGCTTACCCATCATCTCGGAGGCGCTCTCGTTTCTGCACTTCTCAGAAATGATGACGAAGGAATTCGTGACACCAAAGTTCGCCTACCCGCGAATCCCACAGGACATTTTGTTTGCTGTTGGTGGGTATGCTGACGATGACCCGACAGATGTGATCGAAGCGTACGACGCACGAGCAGACCGGTGGAGTGTGGTGAGTTGCACGCATTTCTACTCTTACCGTGCCTCTTTAAATGACGCCTCCGAGAAAAACTACTTTTCCTCCTTTTTGCTTAATTTTACTAAGTAATTGTTTATTTAAGTTAAATCACGAGCACCTCGTTGCCTCTTTATTTCGTGTTCGTTTATTTCCATTGCAGTGAACCCTTTTTTGAAAGAACCTCCAAAGACTGAATTAAAAAGAATAAATACATAAATTACACACATGCTGAGTCTCATGTACAATGTGAGTTCTAATAGGAATCGACGAAGGATGTGAAGTTTGCCTTATATACATTTTACAATAAGCGTCCACACATCAACTGTCATGGCAACCTGTCTGCTGATTTTAGGCATGAAATGAAGTCATCGTTAATCGTCAGTGGATTTCAAGGTAATAAAAGAAGCACTGACCAGTGTCGATTTTGGCCATCTGCGTGGTAACGCCGCGTGAATTAGAAGGCTTTGGGGTGGGGTAGGGTGACGAGAGCACTGGTAATCTTTGAGCTTCTCTTCGCGTCTTCCTGATTCCCCCGTCTCTCATAATTCCACCATTGCTCCAAGTTAATTTCTCACGGTCTTTGTCGAGTGCCACCCGTCACGGTGTAGCAATTTCGGTCCACTTTTGGAGGTTGCACCTCTGCTCCGGTGGTCGGTTGCTTGGACTCTAACGTAAGGACTTCACTTTAATAGGACAAATGACCCAAATAAACATAAAGCCTGTCGTTATTGCAGGTGGAGGGGGTCGACTCGATCGGCCCGAGATCATACCATGGCACGGCAGTAGTCGGTTTCGACATTTACGTCATCGGTGGTGAAAACAGCATTGAAATCTTAAGCTCAAGTAGCTGCTTCAACGCAGTCACGAAGACATGCCGCGAGGTGGCGCCTATGCATGACCGCAGGTAAGATGCAGCTTGGTAACTAAGGAACTCCTTGTAACAAAGTCCTTATTAAAAAGCTGATAGTCGCTCCGTTAGTCAAGATATAAATATGGGCAGGGTCTGTAAGATTGTACCACTCACATACAGGAGTACGGTGCAAAGTGTGAATAGGTAGGAGGACTTTTGCGACAATGTTAGTTTTAAGAATACTATTTGCTTGTTAATTCATTTGGATTGTGATTTAACAATGACGAGCGAACAACTGCGTTCTGCGAGAGGAAATGCATTTCCATCAGCAATAAATGAGCATAGCGGAGCGTGTACTTTTTTTCGTTTCAGAGGCAGTTTAGTGGTGGCTGTTCTGCGAGGTGCAGTGTACGCCATGGGCGGCTTCGACGGTCGTCGGTGTCTCAGAAAGGCGGAAAGATACGACTGCAAGACGAACCAGTGGTCAAGGATCGCTCCCATGAAAAAAAGACGACTCAGTGCAAGTGCGGCTGTGCTGAATGGTTCGTAAAAGCTGTGAAACAGAAATGTGTGAATTAGTGCAGAAGTCGAGGCGTCTGTCTGTCTGTCTGTACGCGTGTAAGAACGCAAGAACGGTTGAAGGAATCGCAAGATTTGAGTTCTCGCGGTGCCGAGTACGAAGATGGCTGTCGTTTGATTTCTGCCGACGTTTCAGGCGAACTTTATGCCTTCGTCATTGAGGCATTCCTCTTCGTTCTTGATGTTAGATTCCCTCACTCCATTGTCCCATATCCTTCTATTATCTCTTTCTTTTATCCGTGCTACATACTACGTTATTTCACAGACTGCAACTGCTTGAAGTTCTGAGTGCGTGATGGTTTCTTCTGCCCTTGTAAGCTGTCCCAGTGCATCGTCTTCTGTCTTTGTAGTGTACACTAGGAGTGAATGCAAACAACGATCAAACTATCAAACTGGCTCTCATTTAATACAGATGTAATATGATTTTGAGACAGTTAATAATCTCATGTTAATAGCACATTATATTATAAATGTAGAGCACCGCTTGGCAGCTCGTACCTTACACCTGTGGCACCAAATTTAATAAATTCGTTAGGCAGAAGTGTAACTTACCATCATTTCCATTATGCATTAATTATGCACTTTATACTGTTTATATTAAATTTTATTAGTTAAACACGCTTATTGTCTGCTTTAGAAACAAAGAAACAGATGAACAGAGACAGCCGTGTCTGTGCAGTTTCTGTGACACGAAGGGGGACATTTAATACAATATCATTAATAGATTTACAAATTTAAATACGGATTGTCCCAGGTTTGTGCCTTGCACGGACCACTTTAGTGCCTCTGCGTACACCAAATATGTGTACAGTCTGTGTCATATAGCTAATTTGTTTTTACAGACAAAATATACGTCGCTGGTGGAAATAATTGTAACGGTTTTCTAAACTCGGTGGAAGTTTACAACCCGGACACCGACCAGTGGACGTTCGTTGCACCAATGCATTCTGGGCGTTCCAATTTTTCTTGCGTCGCGTTCCACGGCTGTCTGTACGCCCTAGGTGAGAACTCTGGACATTCTGAGTGATGCTCCTCTATCCTTCTTACAAACTTGCTATTGTGAAATGTTTTCCTGGTTTTCTTTGAGTGACTGAGATTTTATGAACAGCATTTTTCTCCTATCATTACAGTATTATCAGTAATTTTAACCCCGATTCGTGGTTTCGATTACATTCTTCAAAAAGAACACTTAACTAACTAACTAACTAACAACAGATAATCTCTTGTGGTATCTCAAGTAACGTATTCCCCATTTGTCACACAGTCCCAGTTTCAAAGGCAAATATTTTGTTCTTGTAGCAAGGAAATATCACTTTGCCGTGCAGTTATCCCCAAAAAGCTGATGGTTTAAAGCAGTCCCTTCGCAGACTTTTTTTTCGTCACTTGTTTGTGTAACGCCGTTTTGAACAGTGCATCTTCTGTCAATTCTTGGACGCTATTTTTGCACACAGTTTCATGAAGCAGAAAACAGATGTCAGGCGCAAATAATATTGTAGCTATTTCATCCTTAATTTCGTTCCTCCTACTAATATTAACACTGCAAAAGGGAATGAATTTTCTTCCTTGCATGTAATTCATTCCTTCCGTTTAAAAAATTTTTAAGAGCGTAAAGTCCGTTGGATAAGACGGATGGAGTGTGAAGCATTGAAATTACGAGAAATACAAACATCTAGAAAGTTATAATTGGTAATGTTGAAGATAAGATACCACTTGTGATACATAGCCTTAAAAGGAAGGATAATATTAAAATGTTTTAAGGATCTAGAGTATGTGAGAAGGGTTCAACTACCGTCTTTTGTGAATAAGGTAATGAATCTTGTGGCTGCATGAAGTTCAAACATTTTGTGGCCAGGTGACAGAGTAATAAATATCAAGAAGGGCCCCGCTGAATGGGGTTAGAATAAGTTCCTGTGACCTGTTACGGAATGTATGATTGTGTGTGTGTGTGTGTGTGTGTGTGTGTGCAGGAGGAGACGACGAGACATCAGACGAGCTCAGTGCCGAAAAGTATGACCCTGCAAAAGACACGTGGACCATGATCGCTGGCATGAACTTCTATGCAGATTACTGCAACGCAGAAGTGATCGACGACACGATCTTTGTCATCGGTGGAGGTTGCAAGGGGGAAGCCGACTTCTGTGTCAAATGTTACAATGACAAGGAAGATAAATGGTTTGTTTGTTTCTTTGTTTGATTGTTCAGGACTGTATAATCACAAACTGTTACTTTCGAAAAGCACTAGGAAGTGAATCATTTCGGGTCGAGGTATCCGCGATCTTGCGGATGCTACACCGTGTAGTGTCGTAGAAACTGACCGAGGTCATTACTGCTTACTCAGGGCCTTGAATACAACGAGCGAAAAATGGGTGAGAGGAAGGGGGTAGAATGAAAGCAGGCAGGGTGATGTTACGGTCAAGCTGTGTCGTTAAAGCAGAGGGCGAATTACTAGGCAATGCTAATCAGACGTAAAGTGTAACTGCATTAATAAGAAGCTCTTTGACTAAGTTTCTTTGATCAGTGGCACTCTCTTGGGCAGGAAGTTTCTGGAGTGCAGCACATCAGCATCGCCATAACCTTCGGCTTTCATGTAAATGTTAGGCCAGTTTCAGGTTTAACGACGCCTGCCGTCTCATGTTCCCATTCTTGATGGAAGTTTATTTTAAAATGACTGTCTCTTGGCGTGTTTGACCATGCAGTCTCCTTCCATCTGTCGATGGAGTTGGTAAGGAGCTCCAAAAACATCCCAGAAGACAGATTTCTTCATACTCGACTGTTCAAGAGCCAGAAATCCCTAAGAAATTCATTTGATTTTGGTTTGTGTTTGTTTTACGTCTAGCAGAACCTCTCCAGAACTATTTTTGGTGGGACAAAAACTTTCTTGAAAATGTATTGCTAAAAGAGGGAAATGTTGTCATGGGCGCATGTCTCAAACAAGACACGCTCATCTCTCCAAAGAAAGTGTGTGATTAAATTTATTATTTAGACCGAAGGTAATTGCTTAATGTAGTGTAGCAAACGTAGCTAGCGCAGAACAGTCACTTGACAGCGTTTTAAAATAGTCATAACCTCTCCCTCCACTTTGATGTATTACGTTATAATAGGACGTTGGCCGGGGTTCTACGTGCATGAGTGAAAGAAAGATCACGTGGGAACTGTTCTGAAATATGATGTGGCAATCGTGCATTGAATTCCGATTGGGTGAATTTTTGTTAAGTTTGTCTGGAAACAAATTATAAGCAACGACATTTCGGTGCAAACCTGGGCCCTTAGCTTCAAGCAGTTTTCCATTCTACCCAAAGACAGAGCCAGCCCATCAGACGGATATTTTTAGGTCAACACATTTTACGACTCACAAAGATAATTCTTTTATACTTATTCTACACCGAAATCTCTGATATTTTAGAAACCCCAAAAGTAAATATATATATATATTAAAGAAAATGGTTAATTTCTTTACATAAATGCACTGACATTCAAATTACATTTCTATTAAATTTATATTAAATAAATTATTTATGATAGAAGACGTATTCCTTCATGAGTTACGTCATCGTATGTAGAGCTACATATTTTCTGTAACTGTGTCAGTGAAATGTGATAAAAATTGTCTTGAGTGTAGATAATACTGATGGATGATGAAAGAGGGTTTGTTTTCACTTTTAATATTTAAAATTGCAGGTACCTGGCGGCAGACATGAATGTTTGTAGATACGCTCCGTCGACTTGTGTCATCAAGAACCTGCCAAATGCAAGCGATTACGCCTACAAACAAAAAGACAAATTAATGGAGGAGAGACGTAAAAAAACGTCCAATTGGGAAAATCAGTAGTTTGCAGTTGATTACAACCACGACGAACACATTAATTTTAATTACTTTCCTTACTAAAATAATGTAGAAATCTGGGAATTGATGTTGGAGCTACAGAAAAAAATAAAGGAGAATATTGTTTGCAGCAAAGAAAGAAAAATTGTTTCTCCTCATGGTATTAGGGGAAGATTAAATGTTTTGCTTCATGAACGTCATTTACAAAAACGTCATTATGAAGGCAACGCACTGAGAATTTTATATTGATTTCTGATCTACGTGTGATATTTTAAAATAATTGCAAAAGTTAATTTTGCTGAGTTGCCCCAATATACCGGGTAATTGTGCCATGTCCTTGGGGAAGTACCAACCTTTTCAAATGCCATGAAGAAACAGACGATGCTTTCAGTTAACAGATGTATTTATTTATTCATGGTATTTTGTACGGTGTTTTAAGTATTTTAATGAATAGGCACAAATTATTATTACAAAACTAGGGACTTGAATTTAGTTATGATACATACAGAGTAAAAGAAAAATGTGACAGCTGTAATCAAATGGGAAACTCAAGGCATTTTTCCGAGATAACATCAAATACAGAATCAGCTCAACAGATCGTAAGCCGAGCCTGAAAGAAGACTTTAGACCGTCTAACTGCATGGTACCTGGGCAATACAGCACCAGAAAGTTCCATTAACCCAGACGTAGTTAACATAACACATTATTTATTCCCTCCCGAGCCCATTGTGGTACAAGACTGCAGCTTCATTAGAACATTCAATTCAATTCATTTCATTTATTTAAGTGCTTGACAACAGCCAAAAAGGCCAATAACAGCCAAACACTAAACCAGAGTACAGGATAAAATTTAATAAGTAATTAATTTATTTCAATAATAATAAAAGTAAAACAAACAATTGAAACTAAATATATAAATTACCATATTAATAATAATAATAATTCGATTCATTTATTGAATAATATAATGATATAACAGTCGTTTTACTTAAATTAAGTTGCATCCCATTAACAAGACACCAATTTTGCACTGAATAGATGTTGTCCTGTAACAGTTTGCAGTCATCAACATCGCTAATACTCCGATATATCTATAAGCCATCAGCAAATAATTCAATTCAATTCATTTATTTAAGTGCTTGACAACAGCCGAAACGGCCAATAACAGCCAAGCACTAACAACAATACAAATCTTACAATACAAATCTTACAATACTAAAACAAACAAACAATGAACTGAATATATAAAGTACAATATTAATTTATTGCAAAATAATAAGTAAATGAGCTAAATGTTATGGATAAGTAAATTAAAAATTAAATTAAAATCAGTTCAATTTTGGACAAACAACATACAAATTAATAATAATAATAATTCGATTCATTTATTGAATAATATTTCATAAGTAAATGGGCTAAATACGATACCTAAGTAATATAATTCAATTTAATAATTCTAAATAAAATAAATAATACTAAATAATAATAATAATAATAATTGTTCGATTCCTTTGTTGAGTGTTTGCCAACAGCAAAGAGCCTATGACAGGCAAACACTAATACAAAGATAGAAATTTGATAAAAAGAAAATAATCTACCATGGTAAACACTAGTATAAATGTAAAACACTAATAAAATACTAATAAAATACAAGGAACAAAATAAAAGCAAAAATCAAATTAAAACAAATAACCTAGCTAGATCCAATCAAGGCCACTCTCTAAATCATTTCTCTTATTGAGAAAGTGCCCTCAAAAAAACAATGCTTAAACCAAACACGTCCAAAAATTTACATACGTCATTTGCAGCAATGACACACCTGGCTGAAGGACTATGTCTAAGCGCACTGCACACACTAAACGTAGAAAATTCTCTTATTTGCCTTGACGGCACACGAATACCAACAGTGTCCATGATGGAATTGCAATTTATTTTGCCCTTAAATACATTAATAAGAAGTAAAGCATCAAGATGCCGTCGTCTGGTATAAAGTGTTCTGAAATTTAAAGTAGTTAAAATCAATTCATATTTACGTGGGATATTAAACTGAAAAAACCGGTAATTGCACAAACTGGCAAATTTCCTTTGGATAGTTTCTAATTTATTAGAACCTGTCTATGTAAGATTGTTCCATACAACCGAAACATACTCAAGCTTTGACCTAATTAAAGCATTATATAAAACAACAAGTCTGTCTAGAGAGGAAAATTTATAAGTAATAAAACGAATAAGCCCTAAGGTCCTTAGTGCCTGAGAATGAACACAATTTACATGACAGTGAAAATATAGTTTATTGTCTAGCAAAACACCAAGATCATTTATACAATTAGTACGAAAGATTAACAAGTCACTAATAATGTAATTAAAATGGATACTGTTGGTTTTCCGTGTGAAAGATATAATTTCGGTTTTCTCAATGTTAAGTTCCATATTGTTAACATCGCACCACTGATGTACAGAATCAATATCTGCTTGAAGAAATTTGCAGTCATTCACCGATTTTATATCATAATATAGTTTCAAATCATCAGCAAATAAGAGAAATTTTGAATACTTAATTTTGTCACAAATATCGTTAATAAAAACATTATATAAGAGAGGTCTCAAGGTAGAGCCTTGTGGAACTCCAGATAACACCGAGTAAGCTAAAGAAGACTGTCCTAAAATACGAACAAAGGCAGATCTAGCAGATAAATAAATTTGGACCCACTTAACGTAAGTAGAAGATAGTCCAAAATTATTAAGCTTTTTTAAAAGAATAGAATGCGGGACTGAATCAAAGGCTTGCCTAAGATCAAAGTACACAGAGTCGATCGGTCCCTGTGAACAAACAAATGGCTGAACATCATTAATCAGGTCAAGAGCGCAGACCACATCAAGACGTACAGTCTCTAGTTGGACACACATAGCCTCATATTTATCAGTCTCACAATTGTCGGCATCAGTACCTAGTGGCAAAACAAGAGACCTTTCAGGAGAAACTACTTTCTTGGAAAGGTCAGAGGTCGAACACGATCGCGTTTTAATCGGCGTATCATCGCTTCGCTGCGATCTTAGAATCTTAACGCAAGACTCGCACTTGAAGGTGGAAACCCCTGAATCAATAAAATATGTGTATTCAGATTCACTGATCTGAAGACAGCCGAGATGAAATCTATTGGCGCAGGGCC
The DNA here is from genome assembly GCF_977971745.1 of Zootermopsis nevadensis. NCBI lineage: Eukaryota > Metazoa > Arthropoda > Insecta > Blattodea > Termopsidae > Zootermopsis > Zootermopsis nevadensis. The sequence goes on along the minus strand of NW_028259152.1, from coordinate 12,721,086 downwards.
CACAACACTTATTATATTTTTGTTTGCCATAAAAGGCTTTGCCACACACGCCACAAGAATCTTTACTCGCAGGCATGGTGGCCACGGAAGTTACTGGACTCCCGTCAACTCGTAGCTAGAATCACGATGAAACAACAAATACAGGAGCAAAACACACACACGTCCGTACACCTCGAAAGCTAAGCCAATAATAATAATAATAATCCGTGGAGTAACAGCTCTTTGAGAGCCAAAGCCGACTGGCTGGCTGCTGCAGAGGTGAACGATCATCCAACCAGATATAGAGTGACGTGTGGTCAGCACGACGAACCCCCAGCCATTGCTAGCTTTCCTGACTGGATTACGCTACCCATTGTAGCTCCCCACTGTTTGTTTACCAGGTGGTGACATTGGCAGTTTACTCATATTTTGTAGCATGCATCATGGGAAGACAGTGGGTAGACGGAGGAGATGAAAAATTCATTAAGTACTTCCCTATGTTCACAGCATTACAAGCAAGAAGTATTCTGAATAAAAATGTACTCCATATTCGAATGCAGATAACACCATAGATCTACAAGGTTTAGTTTATGAAAGTATCATACCCTGAAGTCATGTAACTCTTACCTTGGAGTTAATGAATATCCAAATATCAGTAAACTAGTTTCTGTGTGTTTATATGACCTGTAAAAGTGAAATGTCTCTGGGAAGATCATCATTTTTCATGTATGGTTATCATCTGCAATGCTCTTTTGTGAATGATTCATTTTAATTATGTACTGTAATTCTCAATAAATGAAAGGAGAATATAATATTTACCAAAATAATAAATAAATAACAGTAATAAGTAATATAAAATGGAATTTAACTTAGAAACTCATATTGATTATGAAAAACCATTTTACCAGGACAGCTGCAATAAGCTGTGGCAAATATTACAGAAAAGAGCTTACCCACTTTACTTGGCACAAGTTGTATAATTTGTATCTCCAGAAACAGTTCTAGTAGATTTAAATTGATTGTCATATCAGACTTAAATCTTTGCTGTAGACCTTCACTTACTTCGTGGAGCCGAGTCGTTCCTGTGTTCGTAGCCACGTTAAATTTGGGGTCTTCATTAATAAAAGTATAGTTCAGCATGCTGCTACATCACACTAAATACCTTCTGGATGTGCAGTTCATTTTCCTTACCTGGATACACTGGGCTAATAAAGTTTAAGTTATGTAAATGCATAAGAGCTCTGTGGTATTGATTTGAACTTGTGCAGATGGTTGCTGTTTCATGCGACCTCCATGTTTCTGTTTCACACTTTACCAAGAATCCCTCTGACAAAAGTAAATAGTGGTTTGAGCAGTATCATTAAAAATTTAAAATATATTATTTTGTTAAGTATCTGTAAATTAAAATTATTTGTTGTGGTTTCTGTTGTTATAATGAAATATTTACATGTGAAATAATATGTCAAAGTCTATTTTGCACTTTGTTTAGATCCTCTTCTACATGGGATGGCTCAAAGTGGCAGAGACTTTAATTAATCCATTTGGAGAAGATGACGATTCTGAAGTAAACTGGCTGGTAGACAGGAACCTACAGGTAAGTGAGAATGCAGATGAGAGAGAGAGAGATGTCCAAGACCTGGAAAGTAATCATTTATCTGTTCTGTTTTAATTACTGTCTCATTCCTTGCCCCAGAACATGATATTCTTTAATTTATAATTATCTTATATACTAGCACTGTTACTGCAGCGAAATTCAATGAATGTTTACAAGTCTACAAATTCTTAACACAACTCTTCTGTCTTGTTTAATTAGCTAGTACTAAACTTGTTAAGCTGTAGAAACCATCTCAGCCAGGGCTCAAACCAGGACACATTTTTCAGGATTGTGACCTTTGTTCCCATCTTCTCCTTGGCAAAACAAACCATTTTGGTCTTTGTGCTGTTCTTTTATGATGTTTAATTTTTGAGCTACAGAAACCATCTTCATTGGGACTTGAATTCAGGAACTGTCATGACTGAAGTTTTTGTGATTTAGGCAGTGACAGTTTCCTGACATACCCTTACTTGCCATCCACAATAATTTTCCTGACTCATTCAGCTCAAGAGAATAAATAAATTTCCACATTTGGTGATAACTGTCAAGAGCTTTTCACATTAGTGGGCAACTGTGAGTCATGATAATTGTTAGCCCAATGTAATAAATACGGTTTTATGGTCAGTAAAGTAATTCATAAGACTGAGAATCCCATAAAAGTGTTTTCATGGCTGTAGTTGTAACTATTTAAGCACAAGCATGACAGACATTGGCTATTATTTATTAAGATTAGTATTGCATGTTTAATCCTCCAGAATGTGCAGTTTGTGAGGTTCAAGAGAATTAGAATGAACTAGATCTGAATGGAACATGGCTGATGAGGTTAATTCAGTAGCAAAAAACAAAAGTATTATAAAGTTAAACATAGAAGTTATCTTAGGAGTCACTAAGAATGAAGGTCCACAAACATAGAGAGAACTAAACAAGTGTTTTGTTGTGAAATTAGAATAAAGGACAAACTCAAAATATAAGAATATATTAAAAAACCTTTTGAAAATGTCAAGGTTTAAGCAACTGAAAATTATGGCAATAAAAATTATTCATTTAAGATAAAACTAAACCCAGGAAATGCATTGTACTTTGGAGTAAACATAAAGTTAAAAATATTGTTTTTTACTTTTTTATGTGTGTTCACAGCATCCTTATAAGTTAATTTTGTCCATTCAGCTGTACATCTCAAGAAGGGCTGAACAGATTGTCATGAAATTTGGCATGAGTAGCATGCCAAATGTCCTTAATGAAATCTTCCATTGTGGTATCACTGCTGACCTTACCAGGCCTCAAAGGACCTGGTTCACCACCACTTCTCCAAACCTTGTGGTGGATGAACAGTCACCACTCCTTTCTGCATAACTGCTGCAAATCCTTCCCTGTCTAACATGGTCATCAGTACCTCCTTTGTCACATCCTCTCAAAATTCTGTCACCTCATTTCCTCAACCACAAGCTTCTCTTCCATTGGACAGCAGCCCACTCCAACACTGCAACAATCAGCAGCATCAACTCTATCCCTCCACTCACTTCCTGCCCTTTATAAGGCCTCTGGAACATATGTACCTTGAAAATGGAAACTGCAGCGTTTGCCAAAACGTTGGTTAACACCAAACATTCGATGCAGCTCAAACCTGAAAGCCGAATAGCACGTTGAACTCCAGCTGTGAGAAACTGTGCACAAGAATTGAGAAGCTTGGTACAGGATAAAATAAAATTAGTAGAAAGAACAATGGTATGATATCAGGTAGTTTATGTTTCAGGTTTCTTATCTGATTGTGGATGAAGTGGTCCCTGCTGAGTTGCCTTACACAGATGTAACTGAGCAGTTCCAGGAAGAACATCCCCAACCTTCAACTGCCAACATCAAGGTGCGCAAATCAGCAGCTGAATATTCAGTACCTTCATCAATCAGGATTGATGACATTGGTGATCATGCTGTAAGTCTGCGCAAGTCTTTCAGAAACTGAGTTATTACATGGAGTCATATTTCCACTGTGCTGTTGTTATCAGTGGCAGTATCTTTCTTACATAATCTTTCCTTTTTAAATTGTTTCCAGTTTCCCATGCACATGCTACAATAAGTTTATTAATGACACTTTTTCAGTAACTCAGACTGTACATTATCTCTCTCTTTGTTTGGTGTAGTGTAGTACAGTGGTATAGGGGTAGAGATTGTAAAGATCTAATGAAATATTGACCATATTGTGACACAATGCCATCGTCCAATAAACAAATGTGTCACGTGTTTGTGAACTCACAGTTTCAACACTGAGTGAATACAGCACAAAATGGCAGTGTTGCTCACTTCCTCCACTTTCCGTGTTACTCCATAACACCACAGTGTGACTAAACAAATGATTAGAGTCCAGTGACTAAAATTTGTGCATACTTTGTGCAAAACGTGGTACTCTGACAGTACAGTTTATGATGCATTTATAACGAAAATTGACATCTAAAATGTAACAAATATTGCAAAGGCCTATATATTTTGAATGGTAATTTGTCAAACGTCCCCTGGCATTTCTTGCAGAGCCAATGTACAGAGTTCCAGGATAATTAACCAACATTTATGGTGCAGGGTATTTCTTGAAGAGCTGACAGTTACTCAGATGTTCCAAAAATGATATTCCTGCTTTCAAGGAAGCCAGAAGTTCATTTCAGTGTTTATAGAATCTTCCTTTGGTCCTGTCCTCTGTCTGCCCAATCATGTCCTCACTTTCACACCTTGATTCTTGAAGATTAATATTTATTTTACCTCCCAGCTATGCTTAGGTCTTCTATGTGGTCTCTTCTTTATAGATCTTCTGATCAAAACTTTATATGTGTATCTAATTTTGCCCATGCCTGGCACTAAATGTGTTAACATATACCAAGGACACAAGCCATATAGGGAAGTTCATCTTAATCTCGACAATTCAACAAATACAGACATTTATTTAATATTAAATAAATCTTAAATAAGTTGAGATCATCTTATCTTGCAGTCTGATGTTGTACAGAGTGGAATACAGTTCTCAGCTGGCCCAAAAAGCAGAAGTATAAATCGTGTGAACACACGAGAACGCATGACATCTGCTGGTTCGGCTACTAGTATTCTGTGAAATATAAGTGATAGAAAATATAAGTATTATATATTTTATTATGTGATTGTCACTTGTTACAAGGTATGTTTCCAATAATAACCTACACAAACTAAATGTGTATGTAATAGGCATTTAAGGTTTTCACAGCAGTAAGTTCAAAGATGGCTGTCTTCTGGGTTGTAGTGTCTCTGAAATGGCAAACTTTCTACCAGACTAAACAGTGATACAACCCAGAAGACAGACATCTTATAGATCTGTGTATGCTGAAATTCTGGGTAGTAGCACAGTGTTTTTGTGGGTACCTAGATTTTATAGCAACATATTGCCCCCTTCTGAAGTGAGGTTAGCCAAAAATCCAAATGCATGGACTGGATCATCAGGGAAGTGACTGAGTTCAAGCTCCATCTCAACTACTTGAAAAAAAAGAATGGCTTATCCCTTAGCAAGTTATGGAAACTTCATATTCATGCCTTGAAGGAATAAAAGCAAGTACTCACATAACACTTCATTTCATCCATCTGCTGGTGATCCATGTAGTGGCGTTCCTTGATAGTTGTCCTGAGACTGCTCTAAATAACTGCCTTTCTTAGTTTCTTTCAGACCACTGTTTTCAATATTTACCATATGCCACCCTTCCCCTTACTCCTACATTTTTAACCAACTTTTCTCCCCCATAAAATAATCTGCCATTTGAGAGTCTCTTGCTTTGTAAAATTTCCAACATACAGAAATGCACAGTCCATCACCATGGGCCTCACAACAGTACAGTCCTGATGACGGAGGCAGTATGACCTCTGAAACGTTGGTTAACATCAACCAGACTACACAGCGCAACAACCCAGAAGACGGAAATCTTCAGTACAGTCATTGTTTAGTGTTTCCTGTGCTTCATCTTCAGGCAAGGCAACGAGGATGTGTTGGGCTTTGTTGTCCTCGTATTAACTTTCTATTTACAGCCAAGTCTTCGCCGCATGAACAAGGTCACAAATAAGTTGTTCCTTAGTTTGTGAGTAGGTCAATTTAGTCCATAAAACTTCTATATCAGAAAATAATTTATTTCCAAAAAAGACTTTTGTTCACTGTTCTCTGACTTATGCTATAACTTTTAGCCATCCTGTCACCTGTATCAGTTTCGTTTGTAGGTGATGTAATTTTAACTACATGGGGTTTCAGAACATTCCATAGTTCATACAAAAAATCCACTTTACCTGTAAATGGGTGTGATGTGCCGCCCTCTATTTTCTTTCCAGCACAATTCTGTGATACTGATATACCTTCTACTAACATCCCATTTCCTTCTTTTCCATATGTTGTGCCAAACATTGTCACAGTAAGAAATTTTCTTGTTTTAAAAAATATTTAAAGTATCTTAATTATCCATGTACAGTTTGTGACCAACATCCTCCACTTCTTCCAAGCTATGTAAGAATATAATAAGAAAAACTAGGTTTTTGATAATTAATTTAGATAATAACTATGTTTGGTACTTGAATGTAAGAACTTGAGAACAAACAGCTAATTGGATTTTCAAGATGTTTCATGTTAGGGAATTTTTCTATTTGAAGAGACATTTCAGTTTCATTCATGTCATGATGGCAACATTTGGTACTTTACATTAATGCCTACATGTGCTTTTGCTTGTGAAAGTGACTTTGTAGTGGTGGAGAATCACCAGCTAGCTATGCAACCACACTGAGCAAATCAAAGTTGTCATTCTTCATATTGACATCATCAACCATCCAAACAGAGGCCAGGCACCCTACTCAAGCTAAGGTCACTTGCCCAAAACACCCCTGATGTCCCTGGCATCATTCACAAAGGCCAAATTGCTGTGAATGTGTTTGAATGGTTGCATTTGGCACACTTGTCATTTGTGTTTGTTTTGTTTCTTTGGTTTGCCAAGCCGACTTGTTCAGCGTTTATGAAATTCTGTTCTCCAGATAAAGAGATGCATGGATTATTACAGGTTAATAAGCATATGATGCAAGTACACTCATATCCAACTAAAATCATAATTAATTTACTTGGATATGAGTGAACTTCATGTTTAATTATTTTAGCTCTCCTTTCACTCTTATATGTACTGTAGATTGAACCCAGTTAATGGTTAACTATATTGCTTGAAAGATTTTTATCAGAAGATTCACTATAATGCATAAAATTGTATGTCACCATTATAACTACATCTCTGTATCTTTGCTTTTTGATGCTTTAGATATCAATAAATAGATTGGTTAACCTGTCTTTTTTCTCTCCTCTTCTGGCTAAGCATTACAAGTAGGTTTTTCTAACAACATATCTGGTTGGGTGAAGCAAACTTGAACTTGGACATCATGTTATGCAGTATCAACATGTAGTTTGAATATGTAACTCTTATGCATTTCTGCATGCTGTCAGTAAAGAGTTTGTTTGCTATGTATAAAATTACTGTCTTGGCAAGTGACTTAACCTATTTGTCTCAGGTAGCCAGGAACTAAATGAAATAGGAAATATAATGCTATTCCGCTGAGAAAATAAATCTTTTCTGAAAAGAACATAACTTTTGTAATGCAATATTTATTGAGCTTACTTATATCTTATTTTCAGTTTCATTCTTCTACCTAATAAGATTTTTCCTAATATTTTTTCCAATTTGTTTGCTAGTTTCCTGCAAGTGAACAGAATTTGTTACATGATGGTGAGCATCTGTATTCCTGTGATATGTGTCATAAATCATTCAATCTTCGAAGTACACTGAAGAATCATCAACACATTCACAATAGGGACCATCCATATTCCTGTAATGTGTGTAATAAGTCATTCAGCAGTAGAGGTAGATTGAAGATACATCACCGTATACATAGTGGGGAGCGTATACTATAGGTTCCACCCATAATCTCTCCTATGTCCAAATATTTCTGTAAGTACCTGGTTTTCAGACACTTCCAAATTATGTTTCAGAATAACTTCAAACAATGGTATATTATAAGACCAAAAACTTCTTGGACATTATACATCATCCCAAGTAAGTGAGATTTCAGTTTCTTATGGTGGCAAGTATGAAGATACCTGTCTTCTGGGTTGTTGTACTATGTACTTGATTATAATTCTTCACCCTGATGATAAAGGAGGCAGCAAGCATGTCTGAAATGTCATCATACTTCTGCCAGACTACAGGGTGTAACAACCCAGAAGACAGGCATCTTCGAAGAGAGTAGTTTGTACTTGAGGACGGACACAGACTCCAATCTACGAAACAGCTTGTTTTAATTAAATTAGGATGATGGCTACTGCCCAAGAAAATTTATTTTAAGACATGACATCAGTTTTTAAATGAGTAAAAGAGTATATACAAGCTTATCCAAAATTTATTCTTCATGAATATTTGACCTCTTAATAGTAAAATTCCAAAACTAAGGGCTGAGACTGTGATGTACTGCCAACTAGTCAATCCTACTGCACGCTGCAGGGGCAATGATAAAGCTGAATGTATCAAACTCTGTAGAATGATAACTTATAGGGGTAAACCTAAGCACTCTGAGGGAAATCTAGCCCATTGCCACATTTTTACACCACAAATACCACTCAGGGATTGAACCTGGGCTTCTGCAATGATAAACCAGTATCTAATTGCCAAAATGTGGATCAAGCATGGTCTTATAAAATAAGTATTCTGGTTAGTAAGTAAATAAGGAATTATGGAAAGGATATGATAATATACTTCACTAGACATGGAATACTGAAAGAACAGAATGCATCTGTCACAATAAACTTCAAAAGTGTAACTTTCTTTCTCATCCATACAGAAGAATATAGATTGTTGAATGCATTTGAGAATGAAGTGCTAAAAAAAATATATGAAACAAAGAGAATGTAACAGGAGAATGGTGGAAATATTATTTGGACAACTGAATCAAGAAAGAAAACATCATTAAGGAATGTAGGTTGCATAAAGAGACCACAAAATTGAAGGGATTTTGCTGCTGTATGGAGTTAGCTCATAGTAACTAGAGGTGAAGAATGGCAACTCATGTGACTCTCTGAACAGGGCAATTAGGAGCACACATGGACAAATTGGTGTCATTGCTCACAGTAATAATATGCAGATGAACACAGTTCCGTGGGAGCCAGTCATGTGGCAAGCATGATACATATGTTTTGCTGTTCTCCATGGATTGTTGAACACAAGGATGACAGACGACTGCACATAGACGAACTTGAAATAACTTACTGGCTTACATGTATTGTGTCTAATGAAGCTGTATCGACTAAATCACAAAAAAGATTCATATTTGTTCTGATTCAAAATGAAGCATCACTAGAATGGTAGCTGACTCAACAGGTGTCAGATAAGTTCTCTGAATGATAACAATATCTGTGTACTGTCAATACCTGTGTAATTACCTGTAATGTGCATACACCCCACATGATTTAAGAGGCTGGGATAAAGGATCAGTTTTTGACCACATCATTCTGGTACTTTACTTGCAGACCTGAATGTAAATACAGTGTAATTATGATAGTAACAACAGTTGAGAGTCATCAGTGATAACTGAATTAATGACAAGGTTTTAATTTAGAAAGAATCTACAAAATATAAGGGTTTGAAGAGAAGTGAGGTTATTTTAATAACAGTCCTAACATGAGTTTGTTGGTGTAAATATAAATAGTGTTAGAATGTTATCTAGATATTTTTATATACTTCAGACATTAACCTTTATTGTACAAGGATATAGGATTTAAATGCCATGCTAGAGGCTGCCATTCACACTCGTGGTTTAAGGAGATATGCACCTGCAATACACAGCAAGATGTAGGTTACATAAACCATGACAAATGACTACAGAAGGCAAAGTAATTCAGGTATGAGTATTACTTAATGAGTTCTGAAATGCCAGCTTGTTTTAATAGTTAGTCCACATGAGTTAAAGACAAATGGTCCTCATTACCAATTCTCTTGAAACAGTTTTCTGTTTAATCTAGTCTTGGTAAGGCATAAATGTAGCAAATACAGGAAAATAAATTCTATTTAAAATCTGTGTTTGACCTGAAGCACTTTACAAGAGTAACTCAGTACAATGAATAAACTTGGACTAAGCAACCGGGGTACAATTCTATTCAGCATGGGAGCAGATTTCCTCTTTACCACTGCAGCCAGCCCAGTCCTGTAGACTCCAGCTAGTTCTTAGGTAAAGAATGTGTAAAGCAGTACCTGCACACCCATACTTCTTCATGGCGTGATCCTTATTCAGCACTTTATCTTTAATTGTCACAATGAGTGGGTAAATTTACAGAGAACTTGTGGCCTAGGTTAAAGGCATTGAACATGTTTGCCAAATGTCCTGGGAATGAGATCAGCCAGATCCAGTTCAGAATGCGTCAACAGTCTTCTTTCCATTATCTAATGCTCCACTCCTACCATACTTAGTACATAATTAAAACCTAACACTAATGCCACCATATAAAAAGATTAGCATGCACTTATATGCCCATAAATGCATGTTGTTGAACTAACAGTGTCAGCTCTATGAATGGTATAGAATATGTACATATAGCTGACAATAAAACTTACTCTGTAATGTTGTACCAACTGTATCAATCTGTCACCTGGGAAACAAATTATTGTGAAGCTTCTGTTTAGAGATAATCATTGAATTGTGATGAAATATCAGTTTCTTATAGAAACGTCTGCCTGTTGGGAGTAAAAACACAAATGCCACAGATGGAACTGGGTAATTCCGGGTTGAATGGAAGACTGAGAAAAATGAGAAGTAGAAAATTTTTGCCATTAATTAAGCAAGTTCACATATATTTACTTTTAAAATATAGAGTTAGATCCTTGCAGTATCAGAGTTTCAAAATTATTCACAAGTGCCCTTAGATGGGAGAAGGAAGAGTATAGTTGAAATTGGGAAGGTTGAATATTAACATTCTTACCAACTCCCACTACTGATATTTCCATTGTGCTTGCACATGTGATTCAGAGCTGACAGGATGCTGTGTTGCATATTTTTATGCAGGTCATCTGTGAACTAGAAATAGTTGTGACATTATCCTGGTCAAACCACTTGAGCGGCGCTCATCCCGACTCGACAATTTTGCATTTTGTATTCCCAGGCATGTCAAGTGACCCATGTGAAAAATATGAACATTAGGCTGAATAATATTTGCTACTCTCAAATGACTGTGATCTCAATACTTTTATATACCCATATTCCCTGTGGAAGGCAATTTTAAATTGTAAATATAACCATGGAAAATATAAACTTGGGAAACACAAGATATGAGGAATAACATTTAAATAATGATACAGGAATTATAATAGTACATAGACATAATTTTCTGTATATATTTTGTTGGTCTGTGACACAGTTTACTGCATATTACTACACTAGGTTTCACACAAAGGATATTTGGGCCTAAGAGAGAAGACGATGGGACATGGAGAAAACTGCATAATGACGAGCTTAAAAATTTGTACTCCTCCCGCAGTATTTACAGGGTGATTAAGTCAAGAAGAATGAGATGGGCAGGGCATGTAGCGCACATGGATGGGGCAAGAGGTGTGCACCGGGTATTGGTTGGGAAGCCTGAGGGGAAGAGACCACTGGGGAGACCTAGACGTAGATGGGAGGATAATGTCAGGCGGGATCTATGGGAGATAAGAGTTGAAGGAGACTGGTATTTTGTTGGCCCAGGACAGGGTCCGGTGGAGGGCTTTGGTTAATTCAGTCATGAACCTTCATGTTCGGTAAGCCATCTAGTTAGTTAGGTTTCACACAAAAAGCCAGATGTTTGTTGGTTGTGTGCTAGGAAGGATTGTCATGCAGTGAATGTTAACCTAAAGGTAGTATTTCCCACAGTTTTACAAGTGGGGGATTAATTGTAAAGTTTAGGAATAAGTAATGGACAAAAGTGATATAGTTTTACATAGACAAACTAGCAATTTAAATTTCAAGGCACATATGTTTATTTTATGCATGAAGCAGAAAGTTAACCAAAATGCGCTGCTGGTTCACATGGTGTTTCACTAAAAAATGCAATAAATTGAGGGAAAGTATTTCACAACATCACAACCTTGCAAATGTCTTTGTGCAACAAACTCCCACTCAAAGATTGCTGTCTTCTGGGTTATTGTGCCATGTAGTCTGGTAGATTGATGAATCATCACCCTGATGATGGAGGCAGTATGACCTCTGAAATGTTGGTGGAAATCTACCATATTACATGGCACAATAACCCAGAAGACAGCAAATCTTCAGGCTCACCACTGTGAAAACCTCAAATCCTACATAAACTGCCACTCACCTGCTACCTTCTATGATATTTGGTTAGAAGCATACAGACCTTCTATCTATAGATTACAGTGCTCCATTTGTATACAATTCATGTCATCTAATGCGCTAATGGTAACACAAGTACATTGTACATAACAATGTAATGAAATTTTACAAATATAATCAGTATGTTGTCCAATTAGTGATCTCCGTATGAATGAAATTTACCCAAAATGCAACAAAACTGAATTTCATTACTTTGGAGGGCAGAAATATGCAGGCTGCCTCACAGGTGAACTGGCAAAGACATAATGTACCACTTTTGTTGAGATTTATCCAGTTACAAAAGTACGTACACAAATATAGACCAACTTTGTTCTGAGGCATATCTATACAATATATTCAGGTACGGACCACTTGGTTCTTAATTACTAAATGAATCACCATGTATTTAGTACATTCCCAACATACTCCCTCTTGAGTTTTCAGTAAAGATTGAAACAGTATAATATAATATAAATATTCATTTTATCCTCCTGAGTTGTTAATAATTTTCAATGCACATATAATAAAGGCATAGCCACTATGCTTTCAAGTAACAATCACAGTTAGTTTCTCTTACATATTTAAATTGAATATTATAATAATTTAAGGTCCACATATAAATAAAAATCCTGTGTTCACCATATGAATCCAGTCTAAACATGAAACTTGATTCTGTCCTGACATTACAATATGTTTGGGTTTGAGTTTTCATAAAACATTATTATAGCAAAGCAGTGGCTTTTAAATTTGAAATATAATCAAATATATTACAATGCTGATAAAACATCTGAATTTACAATCAATAATTACTTATTAGCACTGACATGGACAGTGATACTTGAAATTAAGAACACAGAAATTAAAAGGACTTATCCTATTTAGCACGATGGAAAAAAATTGATCTCACATCGTAGTTCATCTATAGTAATTGTGAAACAAATTTTTTTAATTGCACACTTTCTACTTGATGAGTAAGCTTTATATCTTTAGTATCATATATGCATGAACACGTTTGTGCTTACATCTGTGTTTCTTACTATAAGGCATGATGCTCTACTTGTTTATCTACCAGGTAACTAACAACAATATGATTACAACAGTCTATTGCTTAATTAGTACGTCACTGACAGTTGTTTTCTTTTATTTCCTGAAATAAAAACATCACACAAGATAAAACCTAAACACATGTTCTTCAATCTGTTATTATCATTGTCAAGTATTCTTGCTTAAATTGTTTTATTAAAACTGATACAAGTCTACAAATAAAACGTAGACTGTGCAGAAGTCCACTTGGATAATGCAGGGAAAGTAAATAAAAGATAATACAAACTAATAAATATTAATTCCTACTAACAAAACTTTTGTACAAGAAATCTAAAACTTTATTATATATACTTTTATGAAATGACACAAAAGTGACAGTGTTGCTTTCTGCTAAGGGAAATGCAAATCAGAACTAAATCACATGGCATACATATTAATACTATCAGTGATGTGGGAGCATATAAAGCTTTCAATTTATTTTACAAAGGTTTAAGCTGCTTTTTATATAAATCACTTATCCATTAGCATATGGTTCATTTTATATCTCATATTCTCATACTCTTATTTCAGGAAATATGACAAGAATCATGTAATTGTATTCAAGCCAGCCAAAAACTGCTCATAATAAAACAATATTTATATTCAAAGACTAGACAATTAATATTGCATAAGAATTTATTACATATAGATTTATCCATTTCCTCCAGACGTCATATTCTAATTATTTTTCATGCACTCTACTCCTATAGCTAGTAAGCAAAATGTACTGTCTATATACTTATACTAAATTTCAGCAGTTTTTATTGATCCCTTTATTAGTACCTTAATCATAGTAATTATACTATTTTGCTAGTATAAGCCACAATGGATTAATTTTATAGTTTAAAAATGTGATGTGCCATACAGGTGGTCTACACACATCGGCCTCAGTATACAATGAACATTCTTGCAAACTGGTTATTGATATTTATAGAATCTCAAGATGTGACCTATAATATCCAACTTATAAACAGTTCAGAAGAATTTAAAGATAAAATTCTTCTGAAATACAAAGAGTTTACCAGACAAAAAGCATCATCAGAAGCCTCAATATTCTGGACTTCTTTTCCTCTCACTGGACAACATAGTAACTCTTTACGTAATTAATATTTAAATTATTTTCAGGTGACCTAAATGTTATTTGCAAATGTTGTTCAGAGTTACTGAAGCAGTTAACATTGGCCATATTAATCACACTGAAAGATATCACATTTCTATTGCACTCATTATTGATACATACTACGCCCAACTGTGGGGATCATTGAATAATATTAGCAAAAGGATGTAAAATCCCATAGTGCAAAATAATTTACTTTTTAAAATACTGATTTACATATATTCAACTACATTAATGTAGTTGTAACAGCCCACCTGCGTGACTGTAAACACTGCCACATGAATTTAGGAGTGCAGAATATAACTATCTGTTTAGTAAGTGAAAAAAAACTTGTTCACTGAAATTTTACATATTATGTGAAGCATGGTGCAAACAGAAATGTGCCATCATGTCACACTTACTTAAACAGAGCCACATTCTCGCAGCTCTCGGTTGCCAAGAGGCAGAGGTGGACGATAGTTGTTGATTACGAGTCCCTCTAGTTCATCACAAGGACAGGCTTCTTCAGGTTTGTAGCATCGTAGACTTCGGAATGCGGATAACTGTAAATGAGAAGTGCCAATTTTTCAACAAACTTAGTTAATATGAATTTCATTATGCAATTGTAATCATGCGTACTGTAAATCTAAAGTCAGCTGTCTTGAAAAATTGATAGGCACTCAACTGATCAAGGAGCCACAGGTACATTACCAAGTTTGCAGAAGCCTGTCACCAGATCCTATCATGATCCATTTCATTCAAGCCTACCCTTCCACAAACCATTTTTCAAAAAACCATTTTGGTATTATCCTCCCATCTGCACTGAGGTTTCCTAACAAAAACTATATATGCATTTCTAACTTCATGATGCAATTATAGTTTTGTATATTTTCATCTTTAGGCATTTATATAGCTGAAAGTAAATTAAAAATTTTGAACACAATACTAGCAAGCGTTTCCATAGTTGAAAATAACGTCTGTTTGTTATTGTTGTTGCCAAAGTATTTGAACAGTTTCATTACCAAATGTTTCACTGGCTATCACATCATGATCGTTACCTGCATTCTGATGGAGAGACATAAACAAATACTACAGTCATTTTTCCATTCTGCATTTTTGATTTAAAACGGTTGAAGAATTTACCTGTGTGCCACATTTTCTTATATAATTTTAATGTAGTTATACAGTAAGTAAGAGCAATATCACAGATAACAACAGGGCACTAATGATGAATGATGGACATGATGTCCCTTTGAATGTTAACATAACATTAGAGACAACTATATAAACATTTTACATGAATAAATGACTATTAATGACTGTATTTGTATATCATCTGTGAGTTTAACCCTCTTTTATGCAAAATTAGTTTTTATTATTCAAATATTTTAAAATGTTTAATTTTTATATGTTCTGATCGCAGACCACATAATTCTAATCAATAAATTCTGAACATATGAAGACAGATACATAGATACGAGTGCAGTGCAAGTTAAAGAAAATCACATATAACGAGACCAGTGTACCTGTGGCAGCGTCTTTTTATAACATTACCCATAGCTATACAAATCTTATGCTTCATTCTCCTAGTCCTGCTGTGCCATCATAGTCTCCCTTCTTCTTCCTTCCCAATTTAAATTCCTCACATGACTTGAGTTTACTGCTGGACAACAGCTTTTTGATCCAAAATTCTTAAAGTTTTTCACACCACCAACTTCCAGCATTTTTCATGCCTAGTACATTGTCACAAGTCCACCACTGGTCACAGATATGGCATCCGTAACTGCGACAGTTATGGTTTGTTTTCCTACACGACTTGTCTTCGGGCATTTGTCAATATGTGTGCAGTTCTGTGTCTTAGTACGAAGACACTCTTTTAGAAGTTCTGGATGGTTCAAGCCATTACATTAACAACAGCTGGTGATAAAAAATTCCTGTCGCTGTATTTAATTTCTTTGTCCACAAGAGACAGTTTATAATGGCACAAAGTTTCAGAGCACAATGAATGGTGGGAATTTTCTTATCTAATAAACAATTATTGAAAAATGTATCCCATATCATCTTATAGCATTGCTTGTAAATCTGTGGTGCTGTCTCTTATTTGCCTTCTAATAGCAGAATGAAGGGAATGAAATTATATGTTCTCACCTCCCAGTCCTTTCCCACGTGTGTGTGTGTGTGTGTGTGTGTGTGCATGCACACATTTTCATCCCCTAACCACTGACAACTGACAAGTTCCCCAAGGTACCACCCCTTTCACAGTTTGGGATGACCCTCTGTAAGAGAATGGCAAGTACAGCCTGAGCCTGTGTACCTTTGTTTAACCATTAATACATAAATGATAATATATTTTATAAATGACAAAAGATATAAAATGTATGTAATTGAATTGGTACACAGTACTGGGTCATGACTGCATCGAAGTCAGGAAAGTTAATGCTCGGTGGTGATGCTATGTCATGGGATTCCTCTGAAGATCTGCTGTATGTTGATAATGTGTCCATCTGATGTTGTTGCTCATAGGCGTCCATACCTCATTACTTGGTCTTGCCATGTGTCCAGTCACTTTCTTGGACTTTCCCAGTTATGGAAACCCTGCAAGGCTGTTCTGGCTTGTGGCTGGAATCCACTCCAAAAGTCAGGTCAAACACTGAGAAACTCATTGGTGCCCTGTTGATTGTAATATAAGGCAGCCTGACATTCTTTGGTGATGATGATATACAACAAGCGCATTCAATGAGCAGTGTATCATCTAGCTTGGTCAATAAAATTTGGCTATTGAGTAATGATGCATATCATGCAGGTCTCATCTGGCCGTCATAAGGGTGGCTACGCATTTCAGTTCTCGTGCTGAGTTGTGGAGTCTGTGCATCGGGCGTTAATACTGGTCTGAGCTGAATGCCATCCAAGAAGTTGGCCCATACTCCCATACAAGAGCCTCTGGATCGTCCAATGATGTAACCACTGGGGGCAGTGTTCTGGCACTGGTAAGCACCCAGAGGCAGCAGGTGGATTGAGTACATCTCACAACTGTCAGATTGCTACTTGGATAAGTTCTTGAATTTCTGTGCATATTTACTCAATTAACAGTGAGGTGTGCATCTTGGGGTTTATTTCCAATTCTGATGTGGAGCAATGTGCCCTCGTTCCAGAGGAACTTCCTGGTTTACAGGCTGACATTGCTGTATTGACCATCCATTCTCTTCTGTACATGCCTGACACATCATAATTACACATTTTCTGTTTTGCTGTCATGTGTCTGGTGCTTAGCTACTACCAGTTCAAGTATATTTAGTATATTTCAACCCACACTTCTCAATGACTATGACAAAATAGGTGTGTTGCACATCCATCCCTCCTGATAGACCTTCATAATTCTTTTTGTGTGCAGGTACAATTTCACAGCAAATGTTGCTCATTGCTGCAGTGTTGGTCACTGGTGACTATGGAATCAATAGTATGTAATTTTTACATTTAGTCACTGGATTCCTGGTGCCTGTATCTCAATGGTCATGACTTCCAGGGGATTTGGCTTCTCTTTTTGTGTTCTACATATTCCTGTTGCATGTGTCCATCATTTTCCCCACAATGCAAATTAACCTACATAAAAGCATCTCATGCCTGCTCCTCAGAAACTTCAAATTGATCCAACTTAAGAAATTTTCACAGCTGCTGAATAATGGTCCTCAGGAAGCTCAAAATGATGTAGTATGTGGAAGTTTTGTGCCATAAATCTGTTCCATTGTAAATTCAATATGTTATGTACCACATGTTACATACCTGCTCCTCAGAAACTTCAATAGGTTCCTTGAAGAGTATCCAGGTAACACTTTCAGAGCAGGGGGGTGTAGTCAGGGAGCCTAGGTATGTCCAATAAGAGAATGTTCCTGAAAAAGACAGAAGAAACATAACTTTACACAATTCCTTTTTTTGAAAATGTACTTATAACTGTTTCTTTTGCACTCTCTACAGTGACACAGATGGAGTTCCTTTGTAGTTCACTT
Source organism: Zootermopsis nevadensis (assembly GCF_977971745.1). NCBI lineage: Eukaryota > Metazoa > Arthropoda > Insecta > Blattodea > Termopsidae > Zootermopsis > Zootermopsis nevadensis. Next base: position 12,702,953 of record NW_028259152.1, on the reverse strand, counting down.
TCTCTTCTTAAGGAAAGGTCACCATACTGCCTTTGCATCCCTCCTTTCAACTTTTCAAATATTTGAATATCATACCCACAATCAGTTATAACTACATGGCAGATATGAACTTGTGATGTGGGAATAAAACTAATGACACTTAATACTGGGTCCTGAAATTATATATAGTAACATATTTACAGAAAATGTGAAATAAAACTGTAACAATTATTATTATGTATGGTCTGCCTGGGAAAATATACAGGATAACATGAAAAAATTTCAGCTGAGCAGAGTGTGGGTTATCATAAAATTTTGCAAAATAAAGCATAGTTTGATGAAGAATGCTCTATTTTGGTAGGATGGAAGAAGCAGGTTAGATTGCAATGGCTGCAGGCCCGTACTCGAATAAACAGGGAAAGATGTCAGCGCAAGGCATGAAACCAGCAGAACTTTGATGAATAAGAGAGAGTATCTGAAAGATGAGATAGGTGAGTTGGAAACCAACAGCAAAAATAAAAACATCAGAGAGTTGTATAGAGGCATAAGTGAATTTAAGAAGGGGTACAAACCTAGGACAAATTTGATCAAGGACGAGAATGGGGGTCTGCTTGTGGACTCACATGGCATTACAGACAGATGGAAAGATTACTTTAGTAAGGTACTAAACGATCATGTAGCTGATCAATTTAATGAGTCTGAAGTACATAAAGTAGAGCCCTTCATCCCGGAACCGAGCCCTAATAAAGTTGAAATTGACATTGTTAAATTAAAAAGTTATAAGGTATTGACTCAATTCCAGCAGAATTAATTCATGCAGGTGGCAGGACACTGCACTCAGAGATACATAAGCTTGTAGTCTTGATGTAGTACCAGGAAGTATTACCACAACAGTGGAAAGAATCAATTGTTGTCTCTGTCCATAAAAGGGGGGACAAAACTGAATGCATTAACTTCCGAGGTATCTCTCTTTTATCAATGTCATACAAAATTTTATCGAATATTCTTCTGGCACAGTTAACGCCATTTATGAATGAAACTATTGGGGACAATCAATGTGGATTTTGCCATAATAGGTCAACTACTGATCAAATCTTTCGCATTTGACAAATAGTAGAGAAAAGGTGGAGTATAATGGGTCAGTACACCAACCATATGTGGACTTTCAAAAGGCATATGACTCAATTAGAAGAAAGGTACTATATGACATTTTGATCAAGTTTGGAATAACAAGATATTAAGATATGTACAAATGAGGTATCTAGTAGAGTTCATATAGGTACCATCTGTTTCATCCAGTCCCAGTGCACAATGGCCTAAGATGCTTTGTCCCTAATGCTTTTTAATTTTACTCTAGAACATGTCATCAAGAAGGTAAGAGAGAATCTAGAAGGACTCGAAATGAATAGTCTGCACCAGGTACTTGCCTATGCTAATGATGAAAATTTAATGGGGGAGGGTGTGAGTGCCATGTCCAAAAATGCAGAAAGTTTCCTACAGGCTAGCAAGGACATAGGCATAGAAGTAATTGTATACAAACCTAAATACATAAGCATAATACAGGATCAACATCAGAAAAAATGGTGGAACATAATTATAAGTAACACATCATTTGAAAATGTTTTGAAAATTTAAGTATCTGGGAACCACAATAACACATATAAATGAGGTCCATGATGAAATTATGAGTGTAATACATTTGGGGAATGCTTGTTTTTATTCCATTAAGAAACTGTTATCTCTTTTACTATCCAAAACACTGAAGATCAGGATATATAAAAAATAATTTTGTCTGTTGTCTTTTATGATTGTGAAACATGGCCTCTTACTTTAAAGGATTAACGTAGATTACAAGTGTTTGAAAACAAGGTGCTCAGGAGGATATTTAGACCTAGAAAGGATGAAATAAGTGGGGAATTTAGAATACTGCATAACAAGGAGCTGTGTGAATTGTACGGGTTACCTAGCATAGTGAGGATAGTGAAATCTAGGAGGCTCCAATGGACTGGCCATGTAGCATGCATGGAGGAGGCAAGGGGTGCATACAGAATTTTGGAAGGGAATCCTTCTGGAAAAAGACTGGGCAGACCAAGAAAGAGACGGGAGGATAATATCAAGATGGGTCTTAGGGAAGTAGGCTCCGAGGATGGTAAATGGATGGAGTTGACTCAAGATCATGGCTCATGGCGGACTTTGGTGTTGTCAGTGTTGGACCTGCAGGTTCTGTTACCAGGTAGTTAGTTAGTTATGGTATCATATTTAGAATTGCATTAGATGGGAATGAAAAGGGCAGATATCAGTATTTTAGAAAAATGGTAGTTTTATGGAATATCATTCTTTACGGGTATAACCATGAACTTGTATGAAACTTGCATATATCCCATACAAATCTAGCTTGCTGCAGTTCATCACTGTTTCACAAATTGTATGAAAATGTCACATGTCACTGACATGTGTTTTTTATAACTACAGTGGCAGAATATTGAACTACTGTTAACTTGAAATCAAACTCTACTAAACCCACACATACCTGTGCACGTGGCTTCCTAATTTCACAAGTTTTGCGTACATGTGTTTGGCGTAAATAACCTAAATATAACGCCACATTATATCCATATTGAAAAAGGCAAGCTATGAGACAACCCAGAAGAATATATTCCTATTTATTGAATTAAATCAATAACCACAATCTGACACTGCCTAGGAAGTGCATATTTTCTTCTGATATCTATCCTAACCAAAACAAATGTTACAATATTAACCTGTCAGAGGAAATTCCTTTGTGCCCTGTGACAGGGACTTTGGACTTATGGCCAAAATGTTACAAAAGAACACAATCTGTAAACAGCTACGGTATTTCTGTTTCTAGGGTCTAGAAAGTTAATGTTTTCTATTTAATGGTACTACATGTATGATAACACCTCTCAAAGTCAGCAGGAGAATTCATCAACACAGATTTCATTGATGGCTTCCATCATAAACAACTTCAGGGTTATTTCTGTCCCAAATAAAATGCATGATGAGTAAAATAAAAAAAATCCTTCCCTGATGTCACATGCCCCAAAAAAAAGTCAAAATAATAATAATAATAAGATTACAGAAGTCATGAAGTATACTGACCATGATCACCAAGATTTTTGAAATTTACTATGAGAGACAACTAGAAATGATTCTTTTAAAAATAATAATTGACTTTTCTTCCCTCTAAACAAAATGTGTGAAAAGAATGCATGTCAGAAATACAAATTATGTTGTCAGACTATTAATAGATATATATACACCATAGTTATTTTATTTATTTAGTGTTCTGTCTGACGACAGGTCCATATTAACAGGATCCTTCCATCCTTTTCTCGGACTGGGACCTGTTCATATACGTTCTTGGCAGATGATCCAGAAGTGGTTTGCCATTGCCTTCTTCTGTGTGTGAATGGAGTAATTGTTGGGATGCCACGGAGAAACCGGGGAAACTCCGTGTTGCCTAGACCACGACCTTGCCCAACACAAGTTATAAATTCGGGCACCGCCGGGAATCGAACCCGAGACCCCAGAATTACAAGGCCAGTGTTCTAACCGCTAGACCACCGTGGCCACCTCATATACCATAGTAACAGAATTTAAAAAAGTGTATGTGTGCACGTGCTTATATATATATATATATATATATATATATATATATATATATATATAACTATTTAATCTTCCTTGCATGTACCTGAAAGCACCAACCATCTGTGTTGTGATGAGTGAGTGGAGCAAATCCTCGATGGAAGTGATTGAAGGTTGTAGACGTAAATATGATGTACTTTTTTATATCTTAAATTGAAAATAATGTTGTTTACTTTTTCATAATACAGGAAAAAACAAATTAATGAAATTTTGTACAAAAATACATGTAAAATCAAAGAGATTATGTTTGAAAACTCTCTGTCCACGGAAGAAAACGCAACGCTCCTCTTGTTACTAATGCCTACAACATAGCCTACCTGGGAGCAACTTGGCTGGATCAATTGGTTCCTTTATAGCCGTCTTTTGTCCACGATGATAGATGCTTGGAATATGTTCAACAATCTTCTGAAGCTCTGGGTTCTCTTTTCCAACCTGAAAGTTAAGAAATACCTCAGTTCTGAACTTAAAGGGTTATAAGACAAAATTGCCTAGTAATGTCATGTATGATTCAGAAATAGATATCTAGAAGGTTGCATACCAGTTAACAGTAGATATAAAATTTAATTCTAGAGCAGAACAGTCACTGAGTACCAAGGACAGAAGGTCAGAGCAAAGGGCCTAATTAAATACACAGAAGCACTATAATGTCATTTTAATGCCAGCCTCTCTGTCTCTATCCAAAATATTATGCAGAAACTCCTACTGAATTTTGAAATCAGAATTGTTAATTATAAAACATAAATATATCCAAAAGAAAGAAGAAATTATCATAATAAAATAAAATAAATTAAATTAATCTTTTGTCAATACAGTGGATTCCGGTTAATTGGGACACATCAGGACTAGAACACTTTGGCCCTATAAGGGGCTGCCCCAATTATGTAAAGAGTTAAAAAAAGTTTGTTCTTTAAGATTTGTCCTGAATAAACGGCTGCCCCGATCAACCGATGGCCCAATCAACCGGCATCTTCTGTATTTGTCTTTTGGGTTGTAATGACATGTAGGTAGATACCAATGTTTCAGAGAAAAATACTGTTTCTGGAATGTTTGCATCACCTCTGTGAGATCTTTAAATGTATTCTTTAGATTAGTCTAGTTTTCTTTCAGATTCAGTGTCTTAAATTTAATTGTCCAGGAATAAAAGATTACTGCCTTGGTTGTTGTTTTTATCTATCACCAGGAGACAGTTGCATGTTGCAATACAAAGTGGCGGACATGTAAGCTATGGTGGATCAATCTGATTTTATGCATTTTCTAACCACTGACAATCAATATTTTGGAATTTTCCTGAAGGAAAAATTTAATAAGGAAACTCTGATATTTCAAACTACGAACTTGAACCATAAAACTCTTGATCTCATGTCACATGAACCGAAATGATAGCAGAGTGGCACAGGAAGTTACATGATTCACTCAGTAACACCCATTCCGAATATTTTCTATAGACATTCCAAAGTGTCACCAAGCTTGTTAACTTGATTACAGTAACTGGATTGAACTGCTGTAGCATGCTGAGAACTTCCTTGTGAAAGTTCAATTTTCAAACATTATTTACAAAATTGTCTAATTCCCATGTTAGATTAGATTTATGAGTAATAATGCCAAACAGGATCCCCAAATTTCTAACCTTTCTCTTTTAGAAACCTTGCTGCCATGGTCTGTATTTACAAATTACATCAATGACGAAGGTGCTTTTGCAATTGAAATGCTACAATTTCTAGCTCTTTTGTTTAGGCCACTAGCTTCATTTTGAAATAATGTGAAGTTATAAATAGGTTAGGAAGTGGAGTGCTTAAAGTAGTGTCCATCTGTCTTATAATTAACAAACAAAAAGAAAAAAGATATGTCTTCAAAACAAAATGTAGAAATAAGAAAAGAAAACATCACAGACAGAAACCATGAATGGCAAAATGTGCACAGTTTTATTGCCTTCAGCAATGCAATACAATGCACATGCATGAGCAGCAATGTGATGCTGTTTGTCTTCCAGCCACATTCTACAATTCTGGTGCAGTGACTTAATGTTGCTTGACTTTATGCTTTGTGGTTGCATAAATTATACTGTGTATGCCAAATAAGTTGACAATTTGCAGGATTTTGGCACAGAAACTCAGCAGCATAGTAACCGTGACATATGCATTAATGATATAAGCTTCAGCTCAGATCATCTCAGTGTTAATGGAACCCACATTATTCACAGAATTCTTTCTCAGACACTACAATTTCCTAAAAATTGTATGAAATATATGTCCGGTTTTGTGTGTTCATTGGCTGAGTACTAACTGAAATCTTCATCAAAAAACTTTTATTCAGCAGATCACAAAAATTTCTACACTTATGGTATCTGATGTTTCAAAACCATTTTCTGCTGCTGACTCTGTCCCTAGACAGATAAATCACATTTTTTAAAGGTTAGGTTTCATTTTAAACATTCTACACTTAGGTCTCCCACGTTTTAATTCTTCCCTTTATGATTTTCCAGTAGAAATTTTGCTTGAGCTTTGTCACTTCCCCCTTGCTTAGCAATGTGAGATACTTGCTGAACAAACATAGTTTCCATTTCGATTAATAATATCATAAGACATACCTTAAGAAGGACACCCAAAACAGCAAGACCATCAGCAAAAGCAGCTGCCTCACCACAGTTGGCGTACTTGTTCTTGTTCCAGTGCACCAAGTGAAGCTGAAATAAAAAAATAAACAAAACATCACACACCAGTACCTGCTCAAAATAATTTTCAGCATTAAGAATTATTCTGATTTCCACATTAACGCAGAAGGTAAATTATGTTCTACTTATATTCTTCTGGGCTTTCATTGAAAGTTTATTAAATTAGCACAGAGAATACAATTTCAACCACACTGAATCAACGATTTTCCTGTTACGACTATATAACCACACTTTTCGGATCTTTGTTACTGTTTCTCGCCGGTTTGCCCAGCTCCAGCTGCGCTTTGATTCCTGGTGTCGTACTAATTGCGTCTGCACTTTTTCCTCGTTATGTTAATTTGGTAATTGGGCATTCGCGAACTTAGTTCCCATATCGCTTGGGTATTGCTCGCTGAGATAGATAATTTGTGTCTGGTTTGTTGTTCTAAGCTGTTGGAAGATACTGAGGTTACTTTGTGTCATAGCGTACGCGAGACTGTTGGTATGAATGGTGTCGGACTGGCTTGGAGTGTAGGGTTCTGAAGGCCTGTTCTGTCACAGATAAATGCAGCTGGTTTTAAGGTGCGTTGCCCTTTTAATCTTTCCAGATGCGGTTAAGAGAATTGTGATTATCCACTTACGGTAAAATTTTCTTCTCCAGCCGCCGAAACTTGTGGATGAGCTCCTAGCAGCATTAGTACTCTGCCACAACACGCCTCCTTTCTCCGGCGACTTCCCTGTCAAATGCTGTTACCTGCTGACAGACGAGGAAGTTCTGCTTTCGCAACCTAGTAACGATCTCTCGCTTGAAACTAATTAGCGGGCTGCCAACCTCAAAATCGTTGTCTCGTCTTGGTCCTGGAGAATTTACCTTCTACCACGTGCACAGGCCCATTACAGTGGCCGTGCGATCTGAGGCGTGGTCATTGTACGCTTGGACACTGGGACCGTGGATGTTTGTCCGCATGTTTCTGTATTGTGCTGTCTTGTGTAGAGGCCTTGCGATGGGCTGATCACGCGTCCAAGCAGTCCTACCAAATGTCTAAAGAGGCGGCCAGGACCCACATTGGGTTGTAGTCAGAGATGAGATGATCAAGTACAAAGTGCGGATTTCGGAGCCATAGATCCACATGAGCACCTGGTGGGCGTGGAACTCAAAATACAAAACTCCTATGTCCTACGCCAACATATTGCAGCTGCCTCCTTCAAACTGGACAAGGCGTAGCACTCCATGGTTATGCTCAGGACGGCCATCTGTTCCTTTCGAACGCCATCCAGGACGGTTATTTATATGCCCGTCTCAGCGAGGTTTTATCTATGTGATATCCTCAAGAAAATAGAGTACCACAAGGGTTTGTTTTTCTTTGTATTTACATAAGTGAAAACCCATACTGCTGAGTAGTTCGATAAGCGCTTTCTTTAGTTGAAGAGTCAGTCAAATCGCTGCATTTACAATGAATTAGTTTCCGTCTACATTGAAGTCCTGCTGTAAGGCTGGTGACGCAACGGGATTCTTGAAAGACCCCGACTCGGCGAACTGGTTGACAGTATTTTGCTGGGAAAGGTGCTGAAAATGTCGTATATCACAATACTTGGCTGATATCAGCGGTTACCTCAGTGGTCCATTCCATAGAATCGTCTTAATGGACAATCAACTTCCCCTCATATATTCTTCACATTTGCTGTAAAACTAATGGATCGGTTCGAAATCACACACCGATGAAGCAGAGACCTTTTTTTATATGTTTTTATGATCATAGTATCTTCATTGATGAACCATTTGTCATTTTAACAGATCCGTTGAACACCATTAGTGTTTTGGTGTTCACGTTTGTGTTTGAAGACTGCATATAGTGGTATATAATTGAGTCCTTTGCCGTTCCCAATGCAGTCTTCGTCTATTTTCCTCACATGTTCTGGAATCTAAAATTCTTCTAGGAATTTGTTGTGCTCCAGGCGAAGATCAACTGTTTTTCCATATGCGGGAGTCTCATGTTAGAATTCATAAACACAGTAGTCTCATTTCCTTGGAACCAGAAACCGTCCCCACTGGTTTCTGACGGTTTATTGCTTGAACTTTGTTTCCTTTCTTCTTGTGTCCTAGGAAAAAATGTGATATTCTTGGATTTCTCAGAACGTACATAGTCGTTACGTAACGAATTCTGTGTGCTTTGGAAAACCGATGTAAGCGCCATTGGATAACTTCTCGAAAAGGCCTCTGACATTTTCTGTCACTACTCACCTTTAATTTCATGTTCTAAAGAGTGGTGGTTCCTCTACTACTCGCTTTTCCAGGATGAAGGAACAAGCGAAACCATTATTTCTTATTAACATATAAATCTATTTAAATTCAAGATCATCCAGCTTAATATCACCTGCTAATTCCTCAAATCTTACAACTCCAATGTTCTTTATGAACAAAAGTAAATTGATAGCAAATCCTCTGTCGTATTTCGCAGCGCTGAACACGTGATTCTTGTCTTGAATTAATTAACACTTGACTGGAGTTTCACTTCAACAAATATTATTATGTTGGGCCATTATTGATTCCCTGAATATCAAAGTTCTCCCAGTGCCGTTCTAGGTCTCATAATCGTACCAATCCTTCACCGCACTGCTCTTAGATCCGCTGTCGAGTAAAATTCTTACAGTTTGCTCTTGATATCGTGGCCGTTGAAAGTTGAACGTAATATAAAGATCAATTTTAAGTGGCGTACATGTCTATTATCTCTGACGTAAATTTGCATCCTGTCCTCACTACTGACCAACGTGTCCGTCGTGGGATGAGGTGAGTTGTGAGCTCCTACCGTTCTATATGTAGCCCTGTCTCGAAGCTTACTTTCATCCGGATGTAAACAGTGTGATGTTTCCATTCACATTTTCTACATCCACCAAAACACATGTTGCTACCCTGTTACCGCTGTGTAGGCAGCTGAACACATGCAATGCACGCAATTCCTTATGTTTCTGACACCAACATTGGAAAATTCAGAACTCTTCTAAAGACAGTGTCCATTCTCAAAATAATTTTCATTCACGTCAATGTGGAAGAATTGCTCGAATTGCTTGATTCGAACCGAATGTTTTTATATTTTACAGAACGTCTTTCATTACCCAAAAATTCTGTGAACTGATGTGGGATGTTCCCCCCCCCCCCCCCCCTTAAAGTAAATTCCCAGATGTGTCTCATCCTGGCGGAATTCTATGTATAGATTTCCACTGAAGAATCTTCTGAAAGCGAAGTTTCAGTTTATATCGCCTTAAGTAAATCACATTTGCTGACAAAAGTATTTTATCTCAACAATTCATCTGCATATTGCATGTGCAACAGCGCTATGACGTGAGTTACAAATGTGAAGCTGTTGTTTACAACCATCACATGTGAGCCAGCTCACATTTTCCATCACACTGAGAAATGTTAACAACAGAACTTTGAGGTCGCTTCTTTACAAATGCTGCGAGTTCCTGAGAACAGTTCTCTTGAGACCCGTTTGGTTCTCCCGACGTTAAAGACGGAGTTCAGGCCTCGTGTTCTGATTCCAATAAAGTATCTATTTCATGTCTTCTTGCACTTCTATTTTAATTTTACCTTCACACTGAACCTTCGTAGCATCATTATGAAGTTACAGACTTCGCAGAATATCTTAGAATTTACCCCAAGTAGTTATCAAACTTGTAAGTCTGAAACTCCCGTGTAAATATTTGTGTTTGTCTCTTTAATTTGCTCTTACTGCACGATGTGAAAATATGAAGTAATGGATACTAAATAGTACTTGGGCCTAGTTAGAACCCAATCCCTTTCTGTGGACTTTTGAAGTTCGCCTAGGCGTCTCTTTGTTCTGGGCAGTCCGCCTGTGTGTGTAGCCGTAACTCCTATCCCTGGCTGTAGCAGCTTGTCTAATTATGACTGACACAAGTATAACTCGTGCACTTCCGCGAGGTCACTGCTACAGAAAGTCAGTGAATCAGTGCATTGCCGTCTCCTCTGTGCACTAAACAATAACTGTAAGCTTTCTCGCGAAAGCTGGAGTATGCCAGTATTCGAACGCACCCTTGAGGGTACACCTGAACTAAACTTACCTCGCCAGCAAAGGGCTGGCCGTCGACCGTATGTTCCGACCCCTTGTCGCTCTGGAAACCCCAGTGACAGTGAAACTGTTGCAGCCTATAGGAATCCTCGAGAGGACCACCGATTAGTTCTGCAATATAATCCATTGCTTAACACATGTATATTAAAATGAATACACATTCAGTCCCGAATTCAGACAGTCCTTGGAACACATCTGATCGGTACTTTATGACATCAAGCTATCCCCTCATATAATCAGATGTAACTAAGACTGAAAGCACGCAAATTGTAACCCTTATAGCTCCAACTTCAAAAGGAAAAAATAAAGCAAGGATTCAAATACAGAGATCAGATGATAACTATATTCTTAATAAAATACCTCGACGTATCATATTTCATCTCACAAATCATGCAAGGTATAGGTTTCTATCTCTTTCAGAAAGCAACCTTCCCTGAAGTTCGAAAGCACATGAACTTTCGTTGTTCTGGGATCTGCCCGATTGACAATGATCATATTCTTCGACTACGTAACTGTCATAAGAGGGCAAGTATCCGAGATTACACGTATCCTATCTTAATCCGAACTTCTAACTGAATGCATCCTGTCAATGATAACGCGATAGGATGTGAGACATCACAAGGACCAACAGTTCCATCAGCAGCTACACTCAAGTTCAGAGTTTTAAACTCGCCCTATTCTTCTCCTGAAGGCAGAAATAACAACTGATAGCATTTTGTGGCTACTTTGCAAAAAGTACATAAAATAAATGCATGGTGATGTGGTGTCTGAATGTCTGCATGTTACACACTTAACGCAAAGGATCTGCACAATTCTGTATTCGAGATTCAGACGACTTTAACTTTGGTTCGTTCTAGTTCACACGTGAAACCAGGTCAAACATACACTTTATCAGAAACGACCCACATTATCTAACACCGGCTGCAGTAAGATCCACAAGTTTTATATCAGGCATTTCTCGATACGAAATACAAGGACAACTATTTCTGACCGAGATGTTTAGTGTGATTCGCTTCTTAAACAAAATATCTATATTTTCAACAAATACGCACCAAGACGAATGACTTATGCTAAATCGCAAATAGCCATTTGCAAAATATATATACCCCAATGGAGCACACCTTTTAATTCCTCTTTGCCGAATACTCGTTAAAATGTCTTCGGAAAAATTGGACAATTACTTGCTTTTCAACAATCTGATATTTCTCTACTTACAGCTTATACACAACTGTAAGTTACTCCTGAGTTTTATTTATTTAGTGTTCTGTCTGACGACAGGTCCATATGAACAGGATCCTTCCATCCTTTTCTCGGACTGGGACCTGTTCATATACGTTCTTGGCAGATGATCCAGAAGTGGTTTGCCATTGCCTTCTTCTGTGTGTGAATGGAGTAATTGTTGGGATGCCACGGAGAAACCGGGGAATCCCCCGGAGGAAAACTCCGTGTTGCCTAGACCACGGCCTTGCCCAACACAAGTTATAAATCCGGGCACCGCCGGGAATCGAACCCGAGACCCCAGGATTACAAGGCCAGCGTTCTAAATTGCTCATGAAGCTTTGCTAGCTTGTTCCATCCTTAGGCATCTACTAATATCTGCAGCAAATAAACACCAAGATACAAATTACGTAGCTACCGTCAGACTAGATGTTCTTACCGGAGCCTTCGCCTTTGACGTCGACCCGCCAGCCATGACCAGTGTTGATAATCTCGCGAGTGTTTTCTGGGACGTATTTCCAATTGAGAGGCTTCGACGTCAGGGAAGTGTCAGATGTAGCCAATGACGTCACAATGTCTACAGGTGACTGACGACTCCCTGCAGCCGTTGGGAAATTCTTAACCCATGTGGACGGCCCTGAAAAATTACATTATTATTATTCCATCTATTCACCACTTTATAGGGTATTTACTTCTATGTACCAGAGACAAACCTTGCCCCTGAGGTACATAGTGCAGAAGCTATTTCCGAAATACATTTTGTTTTTTGACGTAAATACGTCTATAAGGAAGGACCATTCGGCAAAAAAGTGTAATGAAAAAGGGAAACGAAAAAGTGTAACAAGTGTACCTAGGGAACGTCGTGTTTACTCGGAATTGTTGTTACCTAGGAAACGTGGCATTACATTTCATTACATTAAATTAAAATACATTACATTTCATTACATTACATTCAGCTACCACTGACCCATGTTAAGCGTAACTAATTCTAGTTGAATAAGCAAAGTCTTAATCAAACTTATCTCAATTGTAAAGCATGTATAAAGGAAATATTTAGAATAAATCCAATATATAAACTTCCTTTCCGTAGAGACGTATTTACGTCAAATTCTCCGGAACCTTGGTTACACTGTAACTTTTAATACGTGTTACATGCATTAAACAGATTTCGCGTCAGTCGTTATATATTATTATTATATTAGGACAAGATTAAGATGCATCAGGGGGAAGATTGTGATGACGAAAGACGGGAAGACGTTTACAACCTCTTCTACCTATGCGCTGTTTACAGTTCAACACGGGCAGTCTTGAAGATGAGCCAACAGTCCTCGTGTCTTTCCGTGCAGGTTGTAAGAATTTCTGTTGGCAGAAGTAGTTCTTGCACCTGTCCAAAGTATCGTGGGAATCTGCAAACTGTATCACCTTTCTCAACTCGTAATATCTCCAACTAATTAGGAATATTTTATTACCGCACTTTTGATGTTCTGTGTGCAAACTTATGAAATTTGCGTCCTCTAATAGAAGAGACTTAGTTTCGCCATTTGAACCGAAGAAGGAAAGGAACAGGTTTTACTGGTTCCAAACGCAAATCTTTATTCTTCTATTACATTTTACCCAGTTTATTTAATTATGCATAAGCTATAGAGCATCGAGCGGAGGATAACTGAATCATTAATAATAGAAAAACATGGATTGATTGAATGAATGATTAATTCGTTTGTAACCGCTCACAGCTTGCGTTTAAGAACAGCGAGTTATTGCCTTTATTTTGAAGTGTCTTGCGGCTACATTGGAAGAATAAACAGTTCACAGCCGATTCCTTCTAATTAAATTCCCAATCTATCATTCACAAATCATACTACAAGATATTTTACTTGAAACGAATTCATCCTCAACACCTTCATGCACGAAACGACCAAACCAATGACAATATTGCATTCATGTAGACGTATCCCGTTGTCACAGCTGATGTACGGCTTGAATTCGGTACGGTGGTTTTCTGTTACCTTATTCGATACTTCAGCGTCTGGATACGCTTTGCTAAATGCTGTACGAACAGATGAACATAATTTCGATACGAAGTAATGTTTGAGCATGAACACATGTGTACACCGTGTTCGTATCTCCACAGTTTTTGCACAAGTGGCGTGAACAGCAGCCTAACAACGAAGATGACCTTGATTCAAGTGTTACGCTGGAGATTTGGGAGTGTCTATTACACGCGGGTAAAACTGCTTGTGATTTAATTTGTTTCTGGAGTACGTCATTGTTATTAAGTTGCTGGAAACCATAATTACAGCTGCAAGCAAGATGATTAATTTTATGATGCAATAAGCCACTACAAGCAAACCCCCACCACAGTGATAAGGGTTATGTATCGCTGGAAGGTATTTCGACACTGACAGACACTTTTAAAAGCGTGTCAATGTCGTTCATGCGTGAATTGTTCGCACTGAAAGGCATGCCATTTCCATGAGCGATGTCAATAGCCTATCGTTTTTTGCTTATCGCTTATCGCCTGCCTAAATTTAGGCTAAATATTTTCACACACAACATCCGTCACCACTACTTATCTAGAACGACAGCTTCGAGCAGGCTGCCTAGGTAGCTGAAGAAATCCAACGATCTATTTAAACAGTCCGAGATCAAAATATCGCTATCGCTCTGAAGCCCAAACTTACATAAGATGGCTAGTGACAGGCACTTCAACATGAAATGTATTTATAAGACAGATTTGGAACGTATTGTAATGCCTCTCCTTCCATTTAAACGCTGAATGTCAATTCTGTTGGCAACGCACATGACATTTGTATTAACTTGGCCTTGAAGTTTAGTGGCTTAAAAATCACATATCACATTTATAGCAAAATTATCATCCAAGAAGAAAAGTAATTTCGAACCAAGAACTGTGCTAAAGTAACTAATTATTGAACCAACTCCTTGGTAACATAACTCCGAAGATTGGACCCCGCTAATACCAAAGCTCATCTCTGGAAAAAAAACGTTTAGAACCGGCTCCATGCACCTCCCATCCTCACAACCAACTTCCATAAGATTCATCTTACTAATTAATTAACGAACCCACAGGCCGCCACTATGTTTTCATAAGATCCATCTCAGAATAATATAAGAATATGAATTTTGATAATTTTCAAAAATTTTCTAGTAACTTTCTTATAATCTATTTTAGTTAAAATTTTTATTTGAACCAAGTATAGTTGTTTATTATTTTATCAATATTTATTTAATACTGTAGATTATTATGACATTTAAAGTCTATACGATAAGTTGTGTCTCAGCATGTTTACCGACGTCTCGTTATCTGTTCAGTTAAAATCAAACAAAACTTACACACCTAATAACACAAGCCGTGAAGATTGACAATCAGCCTCTATGTAATTTCGAGGTTAAAAATGCGTTCACTTTAACTTTATACTTATTTCACTCGTTTATGGCGTAGTAACCATGGATAATATTGTAAATAATTCTTTGTTAGACACCGACAGTACGGTCTGCAAACATAGTTACACCACAGACCTGATGATGGGGAGGTAGTCCCTGAAACGCCAATGATTTATAACCAACTGACACGGATAATAGCCCTAGAAGATTTGAATAATGTAACCCCTTACCAATGACAACGAAAAACTTAAATTTTGAAAGTTCCTGAGATCAAACTCGCCAACATACAAGTATGTGAAAACAGTTGTCCAATGTAGACAAAATTCGGAAATTATGGCTCAAGAATTGCCTTTATGCTCTTAAAAGCTTTTGAAATCTCGGTGCAGAAATCCTGAGAACCACTCTTAATAATACAGGTAGGAAGGCAGGTGATATTTCTTCCGATGAGAAGGGGAGTTGAAACATTGGACTGTTGAAACGCCTTCTACACAAGCAACGCGCGTCCTACGACCATAACCGTTGCAGATCAGCTTAAACTACATACAGACGGCCATTGTTTGATGCGACGTTTCGACATTACAGACGATGACATCATCAGCTGTCATCGCGGAGGATCTGACTTTGAAGATTTATCACGTTGGTATTACTTATTGCAGGGAACTAAAATGTACGAGTTTGGACTAGACTCCAATGACATAACATCCATATAAAATTTTATCACGATCTGTCCACCAATTCTATAGTGAACGGACAATGATGCAATTACGAATAATGACGTCATCTTGTGCGGAGACTGTCATCACAGAGGGTCACGGTAATGGAGTCTTCGTGGAAGATTATCCTCACACTTCACGATTTTGAGCATAAGTCATGTTGGTATTACCGGCTGTAGGAAGTTAGAAAATACTATACTGGAGTAGCATCCAATTGAATAACGCCCATACCATATTTAATGAAAATCCATTCGTACGACCACGACTTAGATAAAAGACGCGACAGACAGACGGACAGAACGTTTCCATAAGGTGTTCTTCTCTTACGCTAAAGCGTGAAGGTATACTTAAAATGAAGACACTGAATAGTAATTTGAAAATAATGTCAACAGTGAAGTTCATTATTGAATGTAAGGCTTAAAATGAAAATAAGCACACCAACTGTTCCGTAAATGTATTTTGTCTGCCCATGCCCTATTTTTCGTTCCTAAATCCCAAAAATGGAGTATAAAACAGAGAAAAATTGAGGATTAGGAGTCACTGCGGGATCGGCGAGCCAAATGAGCAAGGATGGAGTAGTAACAACAAAGTACGAGTTTATACAGAATGTGCCAGAAATACCTGACGGTATTTGAAATGTAATTAACATCTTTCCCTCTATGCTACACTTCCATACTAATATTCGTCATGTAGAGTGTTTTTTAGTGTTTATTTTAGATGGAGCACTGGTCAATTGTAACACCACATAGTTCTGCACATTTGCGGACCTGAAATTCCACAGACGGAAACATTTGTTTGGCACGAATTACACGCAACATGCACGAATATACTATTATATCGTTCTTTGTTCACTTTTGATGCTGCTTTGAGTCTACAAAGACAAACGCTGTCAGCGAAGACCTCAATCAGCAGTTTCATGCGTCAATTTTAAAGTCAGACATTATCAGTCTGAGAGCTTGCTTAACTTAATCAGAAGAATATTTATTCCTGTCAAACACGAGCAGTACGATTCGCTTCAATATTACATTAAAAGATAAAAAGATAAAGCTGTCCCACCATGCGCCATGTAGGCGCTTGGGGGGGATAAAACAACATGGGATTACAATGTTCAGAACATCAGCTATTAAAATACTTCAAGAAAGCCTTTGATTCAGTTGGAAGGGACGGGCCATGTAACATGTCTATTAAATTTGGTATCCCCATGAAAACAGTTACGCTAATTACATGTTTAATCAAAAACTATAAAAAAAAAGCCGGTACAGATAAATAACTGCATCATGCATTTGCTATTCACAATTGCCTTAAATATGTATATGATTTATCACCATCGCGTCTCAAATTTGATTTACAAATCGCAATTAGAAAATTTCAAGAAAACAGAGAAGTACTGTAATTGAGTAGGATACATCATATTTTTATATACTGTTTACTTCAATCTCTTGGATAAAACCACAATTAGACTGCCATACAGAAAAAACACAAATCCTCTAAGTGATCCAGTTAGGTTAGGATGTGTGACTGAACTCATCTGAATTCAGTAAAGTAGAGTAAAGCTGTCCCGCTACACGCCATGTAGGCGCTTAGGAAGAGAGGTGGTACAGCTCCTACTCATTCTTAACCTCGGCAGTAGATAAGGGTGAGTTGTCAGCTTTATCCTCGTGGAAAGGACCCCGCTACCCATTGGACAGGAGGCTCGGTGTGCCCCTGAGCCGGTATGGACGCAGAGGCTAGATGAAAAATCCCCTGAATCCAGTACACATATAGAATAATACAGAAAGTACTGAAACATATTATGATGCCCGTTTTCCAGACGCCTTCGTAGGCAAATACGTATTTAAAGGAGAAATAAATTTTTAGGAAGCTGTCACCACTGTTAGTCGATTTGATATATGAACAAGCCTGTGGTTTAATTTCAAAATGAAATATAAAATCATCTGCGTACGCGCTATCTGACCGATTTCTACATTTTGTTGTCATGGTTAACTTCAGGTCATGGTAATGGTTACATTACGACATAAAATATGTATGAAGTGAGAAATGAGGTTCTCACGGCTTCGAGTATTTTAGGTTGTTGGGCCGTGTATTCGTGTAGTTTACCGACGTTTTAGAGACGACTGTTGCCTCCACCATCGCTCTGATGACGGATGAAGCAAGAACATACATCTGAAACGTTGGTTAACATCTACCAGACTACACAGGGCACCAACCCAGAAGACAGTAATCTTCAACACATATTTTTATACTTAGGCTATATGTTTTGAATCCTTGGGCAGATTTTAATAGGTACCACATGAGTTGTACGTAAAACACAAGTAATTTTCAGAATTCTATCTGAAAGTCACCATCACAAAAACAATAAGTTACCTGATATTTTGTATGATTGTGAAACTTAGTCAGAGAAAGGAAGTAACTGGATGCTGGATAAAACTTCATAATGAGGAGCTTTATAAGTAAGATTTGAGGTTTTCACAGCGGAGTGTGAAGATTTCTGTCTTCTGGGTTGTTGCGCTGTGTAGTCTTGTAGATGTTTACCAACGTTTCAGAGGTCATACTGCCTCCATCATCAGGGCGATTCTTAGTATGAAGATTTCTGTCTTCTGGGTTGTTGTGCCGTGTATTACGGTAGTTGTTTACCAACGTTTCAGGGGTCATACTGCCACCGAAACGTTGGTAAACATCTACCAGACTACACGGCGCAAATACCCAGAAGACAGAAATCTTCAGGAGCTTTATAATTTGTACACCTAACTAACTAACTAACTAGATGGCTTACCGAACCCGAAGGTTCATCACCGAATTAACCAAAGCCCTCCACCGGACCCTGTCCTGGGCCAACAAAATCCAGTTTCCTTCAACTCCTATCTCCCATAGATCCCGCCTGAGATTATCCTCCCATCTACGTCTAGGTCTCCCCAGCGGTCTCTTCCCTTCAGGTTTCCCAACCAGTACCCGGTGCACACCTCTTGTCCCATCCATGCGCGCTACATGTCCCGCCCATCTCACCCTTCTCGACTTAATCACCCTCACAATACTGGGGGAGCAGTACAGATTTTTAAGCTCGTCATTGTGCAGTTTTCTCCACGCCCCATCGTCTTCCCTCCTAGGCCCAAATATCCTCCTCAACACCCGATTCTCAAACACCTGCAATCTGTGTTCCTCCCTCTGAGTGAGAGACCATGTTTCGCACCCATACAAAACAACAGGCAAGATTATTGTTTTGTATACTTTAATTTTCAGGTTCTTAGAAATCAGACGGGAAGACAAAATATTTTGGACTGAGAAGTAGCAAGCATTTCCGGAATTTAGTCTCCTCCTAACTTCCTCACAAGTATCATTTTGATTTGTTATTGTTGTTCCCAAATATTTGAACTTTGTAACCCTTTCAAAGGATTTATTAGCTACCCTAAGATAATTTTGCCCGCCTGTCTTCTGATGACGAGATACTAACATGTACTTAGTTTTTTCTGAATTTACTTCCAGCCCCACTTGTCTACCAGCCTCTAGTAAAACTTCTGCGTTCCTCTTTATTGTATTTATATCGTCCCCCAATAAATTAACATCATCAGCATATGCCAATAGCTGATGTGTACACCTACTCTTCAGAAAATACTATTAGGGTGGTCAGATAAAGTAAGGCGAGTTTGGCGAGACATGTAACACGCATTACAGATGAGAAAATACACCTTTAGTCGAACAACCACAAACAAACCCTGTGGAAAATAAAGGCAACGAGAATAATATTAAAATTCTTGTCAAAGTAAAATATCGGGAAGGTGTGCATTGTACTCTCCTAACTCAGGATATAATAAGGTGAATACAATAATGCTCCTGTGGGCTCACAGATGATGGAGAAATTGACTAGATGGATGACAATAACAGAGATGAGCGTGGAGAAAATATCTGGGCGTCCTGCATTTATAAAGTCAGATACCTGAAGTGAAGTTCACAACATAAATCACATTAAATAAGTGTTTATCACATTTGTCTGCAACATTTTTCTGCCCTATTACAAGTTATTTAAACATAATATCTTAAAACGAAGTTAGTCTTATTATAAAATATAGTTCATCTTCAAAGTATACGAAGCCGAGTAATTATTGGAAAACTGATTGTCGTTCAGCTGTTCAGAAACGAAGAACCTACCACTGGACTCATCCTGAACATGTTTATTCTAGTCAACACCACATACTTTATTTAAATTCCTTTTATGTTATCATCTTATCGATATCGAACATGGCGATCAAGTGGTTCGCACTCCATCCTTGTATTCAGGACATTCGAGTTCAAAGTCTCGACCCGCAGATTGGTTATCCTGACTGACACTTTTAGTGGTTTTTCCTCACTGCCTTAAGGTAAATGTCGAGATACGATCGAATCGCTCCACAATCCTTCCAATTCATTATCCTCTAATCATTCGATGCAATGCAGTCTAAGCAGCTGAAAGCGCCTTAAATAAACCATAGGCTACATAAAATACGCCTAAATGTCCCAGTTCATGTTCTTAAACTGGTTTTAACCTAAAGCGTCTTAACGAATTGTAGCTTGGATTCATTCAATGCCGTTCATCCAGAGCGTAGAACAGGAAAGGCACAACTTAAAATTTACACTAGCAAATATAATGAAACTGAAATTTCGAATCGGCGTTGGTATGATCTTCATCATTGAAATAAGTCTGTTATAAAAATAAAACACAATAGTTCTGTTGCATGCACTGAAATCTAAAAATACTTCGTTCTAAATAGACTGACATAATCATTAGCGAATGCTCAATAACTTCTGCTAATTGGCTCAAAAATGTGCAAATTTTTTAAAAGTAATGGAGCACGGCTAAAAGACACAGGGAATGACCTCCAGCTTTCACTTTGCAACGATTATCTAATACAGGGGTGCCAACCTCTTTTGTTGTTGGGCCCGTAAAATGGTTTAATTTTTGTGGCGGCCATCGTGTTATACATTATGGTGACATTAAACAAATAAAAACAAATAACCATAAATGAATAATAATAATAATAATAATAATAAAAGGGGGATGTGGGATATTATGATGTACTTTCTTTTAAGCAGATATTTCCAGTTCCGTATAAATACGATCGCTGTTAAATTGTTGAAATGCTATAATCTTTTCAAAAGTACTTCCTACTCCATATTACCTTCAGAGCAGGTTAGTAAGAATTGCTGTTGTGGGTAATATGAGGTATTGACCAAATGAGACAAGTTGTGATTCCTATACTTCACAATCTGTTCCATCTTGTCAACAACCATCATTACAGTGTGTAAACTATATCAGTTACCTTTCATTAACTTTGTAATTAAGAAGTGCAAAATCTGAGGTAAAAATCGTATCAAATCTTAAATGATTAGCATTGATTTTTACACAAAAGTGTGAGCCATGCCTCATGGCTCGAAGTGGCTTATCTCCCATATCTAAGTTCTTTGGAGTCGGCGGCTTCGAGACCCTGATGAGACAGCAGGGCAGAAAGGCGGTCTGTGTGTGTCCGCCGGAGAGAGAACGACTCGAGGAGAAAGTCGGAAGGCAAGTCAGGGTTTGTGGGGGTTGAGTTGGGCATCTGGGGTTGGATACCCAGCCGGAGTTTGAGCCCTGAAAGGTGTCTTGATTCTTTTTATCCTATATTTAAATATTTTTCATTAAATAATATACTTCGATTATTCGACGTAGTTTCTTTTGACTTTTCACCGCTTTACCCTCCCCAAGCCGTACCACCTCCCGGCCTGGGACGATCGTGGCCTCAGTAACGTAATCTGGCAATCTCCTCCTCGGGAGGGTTAAAGTGTCATCTTCCGCTGCACTTTCTGTACCTTACCCGTGTTTCCCCTGAAATACCGTCACAGAACAGTCCTGCGCTATACATGCAAGGAGTTATGTCTGTCGTCAGCCTTTATGTTCGACGGATCCTCTTTGGTTGCACTTGGTTTCTTTTGTCATTGTTAATTATCTCTTGTTAGAACACCCACTGGAAAGGACAACCAATCCTCTCACAACGTGGCTTCTTTTCTCATTTCTTTTCACACTTCTTCGTGCTGATTACCAACAAGCTTCTGGGTTGTTACGCCATGTAGTGTGGTAGAAGTTTGTTTCTGAAACGTCGGTAAACTTCTACCAGACTACACGGCGCAACAACCCAGAAGACAGAAATCTTCATACTCATCGCCCTGATGACGGAGGCAGTATGACCTCTGAAACTTTGGTTAACTTCGACCAGACTACACAGCGCAACAACCCAGAAGACAGAAATCTTCATACTCATCGCCCTGATGACGGAGGCAGTATGACCTCTGAAACGTTGGTTAACACCGACCAGACTACACGGCGTAACAACCCAGAAGACAGAAATCTTCATACTCATCGCCCTGATGACGGAGGCAGTATGACCTCTGAAACGTTGGTTAACACCGACCATACTACACGGCGTAACAACCCAGAAGACAGAAATCTTCATACTCATCGCCCTGATGACGGAGGCAGTATGACCTCTGAAACGTTGGTTAACACCGACCAGACTACACAGCGCAACAACCCAGAAGACAGAAATCTTCAGACTCACCGCCGTAAAAACCTCAAATTGTACGTCAACGAGCTTATTTCTGGCACTTTGACTTTGGATTAAAGGGGTATCCCTGGACACTATAAAAATACGAAGAGGAATTAATATTCCAGGAAGTGGATGTGGTTTCCTAGTTCGGCGTGTCATTTGTTAAATTACACACAGATCTTTCGGTGCTTCTGAAAATTTCTGTTCTTGCCAGCTTGTTCATTCATTTGCGACCAAACAGGTAGTGGAGATGCAGTTGCTACAAATGAATTATCCACAAAGATGTTGCGAATTACTCGATAAATGCTACCATTTACAGCTGTTTCCAGGCCCGCGCCGGGCGTATCTGCCGCCCGGGTGCAATCACATTTTACCGCCTCTACGTAGAAATACTAAACTTTTCTGGTTTTTTAATTACCAAGTTTAATTATGGATGGATTTCAGTTCTTTTTAGCCCCCTTCAACCATGGTTCTCGTAGGAAATTGCATACGTTGTTCCCCTCTAACGCCGCCCCTGATTTTCGGCACTCCAATGCAACGTTTCTAAATTCTGTGCCCCCATAGCAAGTTGCCGCCCCTCATATGATGCCGCCCGGGTTCGATGCACCCATTGTGGCCATAGGACGGCAAGGCTGAGGCTGTTGCAATGCCAGTAGCTCTAAAATACGATGCATCAAATAACCATCACATCTGGTAATGTTTTACCGTTACCGTCGGGTTCTGGTAAGCCAGGTTTAAACCTCATAGTACACTGTCAGAGATTTCATGAAGGAAACATCAAGTGGTTGTATGTGATGTGTGATATGTAGTGGCAGGCATGATTGATACACAATGTCTTTTTCGCCAAGTCGATGACGTCAAGATTTTACTCAGTGATATATTTTTTCCTCGTTCGGCAGATGACAATGCCTTTTGTCGCTATTATTTCAACTGATTTGTAGCACGGACCTCTGAAATGTTGGTAAACTTCTAACAGACTACACGGCACTGCAACCCAGAAGAGACCCGTTTTCGTACTCACCGCAGTGAAAAGCTCAAATCCTACTGAACAGAACTATTTCATATGCATTGAAGATCCTTCCTGGTGGAAATTTGTGCTTCTCAATTCCTGCCTCTAAAATATCGAAACATATTTCCACATTTTATTTCGTTGAAACTAAAAGCCCTTGCCAGTGATGTTGATTCTAAAGTTCGGAAGGAAAATTCAGGGTTTCTAAAAAGAAACTTTACCAACACGTTTCTAATTTTTTTAAGGTTATGTTAAATTCCCCTTTTCCCAGCGATTTGGAAAGCAAGTTCACGAACTCGTATGATCATGAACACTGTCCCATAAGAACAGTTTATTGTTTGAGATCATTTTTGCTACTTTGTGGAAAAGTAGGTCTTCTGCCCGGTAGAATCTGCACAACCAATCCTAGGGCTATTTTTCCTTTCTTTGCTAGTATCTCTATGTCGTCTGTTTCACATAGTAGTTTCCTGCCCTGTAAATAACCAATTTCACCTTTCCTTGAGCAAAAATTTTCTGAATGAATGAATGTTTTAGAGTTTCGCTCAGAACCGAGCTTGGTTAAAGTTAGTTCATGGATTCATAATTTGTAAAACATGTGAACGCGGGCACAAAGCTGGCAATAACTTCCTTAGGTAATAGTATATAAGAAAACAAAGCCGGTAATGTAGGGGTTTAAACGCTGATGTCATGTAACAACATGCAAATATGGGCTACAACGCCATGTTATGTTTCATGTTGAATTTATTCTTCTGCTTGTGTGACAGCACTGTGTGCACGAACTATAGAGCTCAACCACTTACCGAGTTGCAGGGCGTAAAATGGGGTACCCATATTGCAAGACTTATTAGTTTCCCATTTTGTCTCAAACATACTTGAAAGGAAAAGCTAAACGAGCAGTGGTACCACCAGTCACGAAGACGCCCTTTAAAATACACAGTGTGCAGATGTCCCTATAAATTTTATAATGTTTTGACAGTTTTAATTTCACCGCCAAATATCAATCCAAAATGTTCTGAAGATATAGGACGCAATAATTAAATAATGGGGACTGAGTTCCATCCCAATGACATGAACAATCTATTTGATTTTTCAACTCAGCGAAATGTGTCAGCACGTTCGTCGTTTAAATTTGACACATGAACCACATCAAAATATGACAAGGCAGTTATGCATTATCGTTTACATCACAGCCTTCGTCCAATGCGAATGAGAACTGCACCAGAATAGAAGCAGAAACGTTAATGTACTTGCCATTTCTTCTGCGTCTCTCGCGACTTGCAAAAAGGATTTACATTTCAGCCATCATTGTTCACAGTAAAGATCTACGAACACATTATTTCGCTATATACCAAGCGGAAAAGGGGGCTTCGTTTCGAGAAAAGACAGAAATTTTATAAAAAGGCTTTGCCTTGCTCCAAATTTGTTTTCCTTGTTACAAACAATGTGATCTGTTCTCAAAACAGATTCAAGAGGGTCTGTTGTGTTTGTCTGAAGTATGCAGGCTAATTCAATATTGCCTTTTATAATTTTAAGATTTGTTGTTGTTCATAAACATATAAAAAAATGTAAACAAACATTGGTCCGGAAACGTCTCTGTTTTGAAATACAGTGGATTCCGGTTAATTGGGACACATCAGGACTAGAACACTTTGGCCCAATTATGCGAACTTCCACGTAAAGTGTTAAGAAGGTTTAAAACAAAACCTTCTTGGTCTTCTGATGTCTTTTGGTGTTTTGCTACAATTTGTTCAACAATTGCGTCCCAAAAATCTTCATTTTCTTAGTAACATTGAAGACTATTGTCGATGCATGCAAACTTTTCGTAGTTTCTGACGTGTTGCATTTCCAAAATGGCGTCATTTTCACTACCGGTCGTTTCTGGCATCTCCAAGCCTGGATGCTTAAAACCACACCGAGCGAAGTCTCGCTGCTTATTGCTACACTGTCTGAATAAGCACGTGTTCGTTACTGAGTGAATCGGCGATGATTCACTGACTCCTCGACGCCATCTAACATTCACTACCCCGATTAAACGGCTGGACTGTAAACTGAGTGCGTAAAAAGCGACGAACAAGAAAAACCAAGACACAAATTGTATTCTTCATATTTCACTATGTGTAACAGGCCTAATGTGTTCTTGAAATACCAAGGACATCTACTAGAAAAACGAAGATGTTACATGATAAACGATTTAAGAACGGAGTTCTGACGCTGTAGTAGTAATTAATTGTTATAGTTTTAATGAATCCAGTTTCTAGAGTACAAAAACGATGGTTATGTCGGAATCACATTCTTCGCATACTGGAATAACCCAGAGCATTCGCAACTAAACGAAAAACTTCCCTCAACTACTGGCTTAAGGGAGACAACTTCGTGAAAAGTGGACATGTTTACTTATTTAGGGGTCTGCACGATCCAAGAAATTTGCAACACGTATAAATTTTAGACGACTGACGTTTACGGACCAATGTTTATCTACATTTTTTTTACTTTCTATGGTCATCCTCAAATTTACGAAAGGTAATATTGAATCAATCTGTATTTCTCTGTCACTGAAACTGAGGTCGAACAGATAAGGCAGGTTCCTATAGATAACGATGGCATTTCTTGTGTGAACAGACATTTCGGGGTCTCGTAGAAATGGAATTCATGAATGGTTGCGAAAGAACTGTGTTGAAACCGCATGGAATCCATGCGCGTGTTGCTACACATAAAAGTCTAAGAAAGGCACGTGAAGCAGCTGATGGCAATTGAAATGGATTAACATGTAATCAGATTACCGCCTTGTCATTGTCACCCTAGACAAATGGGTAGCAGAACTCAACAACACTTCTCTACTATACAATCATTGTGAGACTCACGAACGAAGAAGAAATGTCAGAGACGCTGTGAAGCCAACTGGATTTCACGTGTCCGACATGCAGCTACTTAGAGAAAAGAAATAGTTCGGGACAAAGGTTTTCCAGAGACGAAAGTAATGACACAGAATTATGTTAAGATGACGAAAACAGTGGCTACTCATTTGCAGTTCTATTGTTATAATTGTTTTAACAGTTCTCACATTTTTGAGAACAGTAATAATTTCAAATAAATTTTGCACTGGATTGATTCCTGAATGTCTTCACCCACATTTTTAATTTGTCAATATAAGGCCTGTTATGTAAAGCTATGATCAGACCGGCTTCGTGTATAGCCGCATTTTCGTCCAACATGTTACTTCATAGCGTACAAAAATAACACCACGGAGTAAATCAGATGTGGTCACATGGCAATAAAGACGTCGATATTGATCATCTTGGCCTTCATGGTTACCTAACGTCGTAGCTGAGTGATTAGTATTTCAGCTTCGTTTTCTGGAGGTCTCCGGTTCAAATCTCGGAACGGAGACCGTTTATCCTGACTTAGAGTTTTTGTGGTCTTCCTCAGTCCCTCGACACAAATTCAGAAATAATAGCTTAAATCAGGCTATGACTGCTTCCTTCCAAATATTTCCCAGTTCATTATTCATTGATCATCGTATCATCCGACGCTAAATCAGAACTATCTGAATGTTACTGGCAGTGCAAGTCTTGGTCACGCCATTCTGAAAAAAATTATCTCAAAAGATGGCTGTCTTCTAGTTTGTAGCACACTGTAGTAGAAAATTGCTTCCTCCAACACCTACATCTGAAACGTCGATGAACATGTGTCAAACCACATGGCTGTAACACCCAAAATAAAATCTTCATTCTCCCTGCCACGAGAACTTCAAATCCTTTCCGTTTATCTCAGATTTCACTTCTGAGTAGCAGTTCAAGGCTTGTAGTCTAATCCATTTCTCGTAGAATCGCCATAAATTCCCTAGAGTTGTGACGTCACATACAAGCCAAGTTGTTTGCCGATTACAATACTGACAACGTCGTAAAGTAAGCTGCAATAAACAACTGTCATTTCGGTTGTAACACCGTGTGGACTTGTAGCCATGTATAGTCTGTATTATTCTTCCTGGCCTCTGGTCTGCGTATTAGGGGAATGTAGGGGGAAGTAGTGGGGGAACTTTCTCAGAAGCAACGTACTTCACTGCAGCATGCTGGTCCGCAACTACTAGTCTGATGAAAAACATCTGCCGTACGTGCCCAATCCTCGATACACGCAGAAAACAACTCTGTATTTTTATAGCACTTTCGTGTAGCTCTAACAACACCACTACAAGACGTTTTCACTGCACCGATGTGTTTCTATTTGAATAGGAGGTATCTTAAAAGCGACCGAATGCTTGTTTTAACACGGACAGTACCAACGTTAAGGGGAAACGAGCTGCTTGTACCGGCAAGTCCACAAGACGCTATAACCCAGAAAGCCAACGTCGATAACTGGTGACGCTGTGCCCATGTCGTTCTGGCGAACATGACGGAAAAGGTGAAAATTAAATTATTTTGTTTTATTAGGCTGACTAAGACACTAAAACTGCAAGCAGTACCGGTGTGTTGTTCCATTGTGTTTAGTGTGGCTAGATTTAAGTTACTTTGTTCTTCTTTTCATTTTCTAACGATACAACCAGATTTGAGAAACTAGCCTTTTTTGGGAGTCTATCCAGAAGGTGGAAGGTATAAATTCCTCCTAAACGTTGGTACATATCTGGAAGACTAAACGGCGTTAAAGCCCACAAGCCTACAAATCAGTGAAAAGACTAGAGAAACTCCATTACTCTGAGAAGTATCTGAATTAAATGTCGCATTCATTTTTTAGTTATTTAACTACGCTTTATCAACTGCGTAGGTTCTATAGCGTCAAATGATATATAGAATGTGAACGGAGTCGTTGGAAGCTTATTTTAAGGTACTGTTGCTACGTCATAACTTCGCTTCTCGCATTAAAGAAAGAACACAGTGAGCAGAGGAGTTTTCTCATACAAGAATTTGGCCTGGAAAAGCCAACTTTCAAGACATTAACGTAGATGGAAAGATACCATTAAAGTATTTCTTTAAGAGTTAGGATGTGTAAATGTGGAGTGGAGTTATCTGGTTCTGGGGGACTAGTTGAGGGCTGTGGTGAACAAACGATGAACCTTCGGGCTCCATATTCTTCACCAGCTATACACCTGTCAGCTTCTGAAGGAATTTGCTCCGTGCAATTATTTCCTTCAGTTAATATTCGAAAGAATTGAAGATATCCATTAAAGCCTCAGCCAGGAAAGCCAAAAATCGAACCAGGGATCAAGTTACAACGTGCTATCAATCTGCGATGCATGCCTTTTTATCTGGTTCCGGGACTGGTGGCATAGGAAGGCATCCATTCTCAATCTCGAAAGTTAATACAACTGTGAATCAACAAATCATCGCTTATATGTGACTCTTCAATGAGGTTTTTTAATTCAATTTGTACAGTTACCAACTTCACACGTAACAGTTTAACATGCTAGTCTTAATGCATTCTGTAAAATCGGGAGCCAAGGTGAAACTTTCATTAACTTAACGCATAGAGAAGGTATTAGGTCTATTTAGAAAACTCATTAGCATTCCTTGAATTGCTACCAACCTGACAAGACTTCATCGTCTCTAATTCAACCCTGACCTTCGAATAATTCTATTAATACCCATAAACGCTGCATTACTACATAAAAGTTAAATAATCGTTAAAATTTAAAATGTAATCTTTGAACGAAATAAATGAGTCATGCAAAGATGGTGTCCGTCTGTACGTCTCATGCGCAAAACTATGAATTTCGACACATTTGGGCGTATTTGATTTTGGATCACAAGGTTCTAGTGTAACTGTTATTTTATATCAGCTTAAACAGATTTTAATATTTTAGAACATGCTCATGTAATAAACAAATAATAGACTATATGTCGAAATAAGGTCCCATGGCCTCATAATTATTATTTCAGAAGTTTTATGTGTGGTGAATATTAACGCAATGCAAAGAAAAACATGCAAAACTATAAGTTTATCTTTTCATCTCTTTATACCGTGTACTATTAAGGGACAAAATATGAATAAATGAGCTACTATTATCGTCATTATTCCTTATTTATTTTTTTACTTGTCAAAAGCGTCTCGGCCTCATGAAGTCATCATTAATGGCAATACATTATACATTTGGTTCACTCATAAAAGATGTTTCAGTTAAAAATACATGTACATTTAAGCACCACGTACTTCTTTATAATCAACATAAATCATTAAACATTCAACTTCTCTCTAAGTTTACCTGTTGTTTTATATAGTTGTAAAACTTGGCATCTCAAATTAAGGACAAAACGCAGATTGAGTGTTTTATAACAGGGCACCGAGGAGAATATTTGGACCTAAGACAAATTAATTGATAGGAAGATGGAACAAATTTCACAGTGAGGAGCTCCATAATTTGTAATTTTTCTGTTCACGAAATATTATTAGGATCAAATCAGAAGGATGCGATGGCGGGATATATTTCGCACGTAAAGGAGAAAATATAAGCGTATAAAAATTTGGTTGGACAGCCTGAAGAGAAGAGGCGACTTGGAGGACCCGGGCCTATATGGGAGGAATATATCATATTAAAATGGATCTTATGCAAAAAAGGTGGAAGGGTGTGGATTGGATAAGATAGGGACCGGTGACGGGCCATTGTGAACACAATAATAAAAAAAATATCTTCCATAAAAGACGGGGAATTTCTTGACCATGTGAGGGTATTATATATGATTTTCAAGGACTCTGGTCCATGGAGTTAGTTGCACAAATACAAATAATTTGTAAGTGTCTACAGCATTATTAACTTAACAGCATTCGATTTGTATACAACACGCAATAATATATTTGAAATTTCAATAAAGGGTACCAAGACAAACGCCCCGGACTACACCAAAGAAATTTTTAGTTCACTTTTTACTGTGTGTGGCGCAGAGACTTTAGAGCAGGATCAACAGGAAAGGTTCTTAACGTGCAAAAGTTTTCAGTTTATTTATAAGCTAGGAGTACAAAATAGACCCCGGATGTTTTTTTAAGCCGCGTGCTGACCGGCTGTTTTACGTCAAATAAAGGTTCAGTTGCGCGTCCGACGAGCACTGCCAAGTCCTCTTTAGGAGGTCCTGGGTTCGAATCTCGGCACAGAGATTTGCTATTTCGGAGTCTCCACTAGACTCTCCAGGCTAAGTAGACGCTGATTTAAGACTGATTTAAACTGGCATCGCAAAAAGAATTCAAATTTATACGTTTAACCCTACAGACTAAAAATTATTAAAGTGATCAGATCAAGAACGAGGCGTAGAGAAGGTGAGAAATCATTTTAAACTTTTAAAATAAAACTTAATGGGAACAGAAGTTTTGGGAGAACTAAGCGTACGTGGGAGGACAATATTAAAATGGATTTTGAAAATAGGCCTGGAGGGTGAGGACTGGAATCAGTAGACTCAAGATAGGGTCCAATGGTAGTCTGTTGTGGACAGGCGAATGAACGTTCGAGCTCCACGAAATTTGGTAAACTTTACCAGCTGACCATCTGTCACGACACTTTTTCATGTCTATGTGACCGACGAACGTTCTTTATGTATAAAGAAATATCTGTTGACTCCAATAACCGTGCAGGTTAGCTCATCGCTGTATTCTAGAGGTAGAATTTACGAGTCAATGCTAAGTTATCTATGCAACCGGTGTAGCGTCATTGTACCACCACTTAGTTGTGTATTATGGAACCACAGATGTGAAGACGATGGAAATAATTATTTTAAATGCAATGTGCCTGAGCAATACCACTGACCACTGCCTCTTTGGTTATCAAGTACCCCTTCCAAATCCGAATTCTGACAAAATAAGAATCAAAGATGAAGAAAAGTCTATTCTCGATATATTAGTCAGTTTACGACAATTATCAGCATCGCACAAGTTCAGGATTGTTACTTCGTATTGGTACCGTTTGTATACAGGGCAGTATTTACGTTTATTGAAGATGATAAATCAAACAACATACCTTGTTTATTGGTCCCAAACAGGCTACAGAAAACTACAACTTTACTTTCAGAGTTCATTATAACAGTTCTGCTTCACTTGATAATTCAGTCAAGGCTACGCAACCTTTTGTTATGACAACACTTGGTGCTGTGAGGTTAAAGCATTTCACTGAATGGTACTGACCACATTCCTTTTTTTCGCGACAAATTACAGGGTATCCGTCTATGAACACGGGTTAAAACCTTGAATGCGAGGCAAAGTAATAGTTTCTGGAAAGGACATTTTAAATTGAGATTTGAGGTTCTCTCAGCAGTGAATATGAAGATGATTGTCTTCTGGGTTGCAGTGCCATGTTGTCTGGTAGACGTTTACCGACGTTTCAGAGGTGCTTTCTGCCTCCATCATTAGGGTGATCAGCCATGTTCACATTTGAAATTACTGAAGTACCAAGATCTTCCTCAAAATGTGTGATGTACCGGGTATGGCCGTCTTTTGCAGACGAATTATTAATGTTTTTGTTATTGAAATCACCATCTTCATCAACATTTATTACCATCATATGTATCAGAGTACTATATTTCTCTTGTAGCTGGGTTTGTATTTCCTTAAACAAAATATTTTACACAGAAACACGAGAAGAAGGTATCATTTAGGGAGTTTCTGAAACTGCGTTCTTCTGCAGCAGGTGTCTGATAAGTTGCAGTGTATGAAGTATATTCAAATGCAGGACGAGTCATTTTGGAAACATTTCATTCACTGACACGACTCCAGTTTGATTACTAATATTATTTTGTTGCTTTTATTATTAAAATTGGGCTCTCTGCCTTCTTGGAGAGCAGACGTATTGTTCCGTGCTCTGCCGCGTGTTGTGCTGTGGTGTGGTTTACTGAGTGTTGACTGGATCGTCTATGCACGAGTTTGGATGTTGTACCCCTTCTCCGGGGGCTTCCCCGGTTTCTCCGTGGCATCCCAACAATTACTCCATTCACACACAGAAGAAGGCAATGGCAAATCACTTCTGGATCATCTGCCAAGAACGTATATGAACAGGTCCCAGTCCGAGAAAAGGATGGAAGGATCCTGTTCATATGGACCTGTCGTCAGACAGAACACTAAATAAATAAATAAACCCCTGTAACAGTAACAGCGGCTTTGATTTGCTGGCATAACTGCCAGTAAGGGTATCTGTGATATTTGTAAGCAGATATTCTACGGGAAACAAAATTTTCTACGTTGCAGAGAACCTTGATCTGCGATTTCGTCTTTACTTCCAAAGAGTAGTGATCCAAACGGCAAGTCCACGTACAAGCGAACAAGTGTGAGACTTCTGTGAAGAAGTTACGGGCAGTGGGGTCTGAAAACACGCCTGTCCGTTCTCGCAGATCTGCAACGGCTTCTGAATGAAATTGGTTGAAAAATGTCGTCCCCTGCCAGGGATATTGCTCCTCAACTGAAAGCTTGAGGCTATTCGATTAAATGGTGTTAACATGATCGAGAATTTTTCTCGAACCATCGGAGAAAGTCGACCAGCTACGTCGAGAAAACGACTTTATGGAAATTAAAAACATTTATACGGTGGCACGACTTAATATTTCATGTGTGCAAGCTTTGTTGCTAAGGCGGAACGTGACGTCATCCGCAGCTCTCAAGGACAACGTACCGAAAACCTACAAGGATGCACTGTCATCTGGTCTTGTTTAAGGGCCCACAGCCGCGTCTGTTTCTGTTTCTCCTGCCACACTGAAGTCCAAGACCGCCATAAATGGAACGCATTCTCAGCTGAGAGCGGGACCTGGGCATTCCGTTACTTTCAGTCTGCGGCTTGAGTCTACTGATGACAGCTTTGTCGCTGTTGCTAGGAAGAGGAGGGTTGAACTACCTGGCTCGGCTATTAACTCTTGCAAGAATCGCAATCATTGTACTTTAGGCGCTCTTCTTTGGTCTGCGTTATAGGCAAATGAGTGAAAACCAAGTCACTTTGTCTCGCGTTTCTCTTATGATTTTGCTATTGCAGACATTGAAAAACCCTTGAAAGGGCAAATAAAGCATTAGGTTAAAACAAAATTTAATTAATATGCTTCATTTCATATCTCAGTTACAGAGAATGACTTTCATCTTACAAATAATATCGGTCTTTGGCCCAGTGGATTTTCAATCGTCCCATATTTTGGACGACTTAATCCCGATTAAATTTATCCTGCTACGTCTCTTTCATCTCACTCTTCCCTTGGTTCAGGGGTTTCAACATTAGGCCAACTAGGTGGATCTACAAAATTTGATGGAGGATGGGGCAGCTGCACTTAGTTAATGGTTAATATCTATGTTGTAAACACAGGTGGCAGGATCTGAAGTTTTCACGGCTGTGAGTCCAAAGATGGACGATGGATGTCTTCTGGGTTATAGCGCCGTGTAGTCTTGTAGGAGGTTACCAACGTTTCAGAGGTCCTTGCTGAGGACCAATTTCAACTATGTGATAACGTTTGGTCCACGGACCACAATATAATATGCTTAACTGAGACATGGTATATCGAATTTTGTTACCATCACAATTTACTTCCTGGCGGTTACTTAGTGTTCCGTTCTGAAAGAGTATGTACTAATAAGACGCGCGGAGGTGGAGTGTTAAATAGTGTTATCCCACAGAGTACGTTCCTGTAAACGCAGTCACGATTTAGAATCTTTCGACTAATGTGTATGGTTTAAAATCCCCACTTATGACGGTCTAAATTTACTCATTGGCAGTCATTACTTTCCTCCTGATACTTAACCTGAAGCTACTACTAGTTACTTTCAGTTTTTAGAAAACAATTTGGATACACAAAATTTTCGAGTTATTCTCTTGGGTGATTTCAACACCCCTCCTTTTGACTGGAAGGGCTGTCTCTCTCAGGCCAACTGCCATTATTATTCCAAATTCAAGGGAGATGCCGTCTGCACCACTACGTGTTTTCTCGGCCTCAGAAAACAAATATATTCTGTTTGCAACTTAGTATTTACAAACTGTAGTGAGTTACGTATTAATTTTATTGACTCTAGTTTTATAAAGCCTAATGCTTTCCGTTTTCATTTTGTTATTGATGTCTTCCTGCCCTATGAAAGCAGAGCTCGTAATTGTGAGAATTCTTACCGCAAATTTGCATCTGGGGATTACACCTTGTTATATAACTCTCTCGACTTATGACTGGTCTTTTATGTACAATATCACTGAACGTTAATGTCATAATCGACATTGACCAAGCAATTCCCCATGGGCTTACCAGAACGTCGTCATATTTCCCTTATTGGTTTTAGAGCGCTTTAGAAAAATAATTATTATTACAGACGTTTTAAAAATAAAAATCTGGCTACTTTTGTAGTAAAACTTCCTTCTATCGTAAGCTAGTAAAAGCTAGTATTAAAGCTTCACAGGCTTAGATGGATGAATTCTACTGATACAATTTAGTGCCGCAAACCAAGCAATTTTGGAAATATGTCATTGCCTTGTTTAGGAGTATTCCCCTCCCTTGTGCAGTCTTCTGAATTCTTATCATTATCCCCTATCTCTGAAATGGGGATTTGTAAAGCCCTTAGACGTCTAAGACTATCTAAATCTCTCGGACTTGATGACATCACTAGCTTTGTTATAAAGAGTTGTTCTGAGTTCTTAGTTCCTGTTCTCAAGCATATCTTTAGTCTAAGTCTAACACGGCATTGTCTTCCTATTGTATGGAAACAGGCAACTCTGCGTCTTTTAGTAACAACCGACCCATATCTATACTTAATACTGTTTTGCAGACTTGTTATTCACGATATTTCATATTACTTAAAATCTAAATAAAATCCTTGTCAGCATGGTTTTAAAAAATCTACATCTATCATAACCAATCTGATAACTTATCTAGAGTTTATTACCCCAATAATCGGCTCCTAGGCTCAAGCTAATGCCTTATATTTTGATCTTAGAAGTGCTTTTGAACACGTCCTTCATACCTTGCTACTCCAAAAGCTCAGCGATTTGGGACTTTCTGGTGTTTGTGTAAACTTAACCAAAAGACGTGATTCTGGAAGTGTCTCATCGCCTTTTGTAGTGCTCTCTGGTATTTCACAGGGATCTGTTTCGGGGCCTATGCTTTTCAACCTCTTCATTAATGACTTCTGCAATGTAATTAATCAGATGTCTTCTTCCCCCCGACGACATAAGAATCCTCCGTGTCATTAAATTTCCTAATAACTGCAATTATATCCAATCTTATATTGATTCTGTATAAGGTTGTATTAGTAAAGCTAGAGGAATCTCCTTCTCAATAACAACTAATACATTGATCCGCGATTATAAAATTTTTCAGTCCTATGTAATACGTACTGACAATATTAAAGACCTATAAAGATTCCACAAACATGTTGACTACGCATTTACACGCGTCTTGTTAACCTTTTTATTCTCTTCTCAGGACTGCCTGTATATGTTATATTTTACTTTAGTTAGATCAAAGCTTGTGTACGCCTCAGTCGCTTGGAATTCTATTACGAACACTGCTGCCAACAAACTTGAATGCAACCAGCAGAAATTTGCAGTTATTTGGTATAACCCTTTTCTCTCCCCACGTGCATTACATTTTTGCTAACGTTTTACATCATTTAAACTCCAAACCGCATGTAAAAGGAGGTACTGCATTGGTAAACTGTTCCTTATTCAAATTCACCTGGTCTGAAATACTGCCCTACTCTTCTGAAATCTCTCGGTTTCCGAATTCCTGCTCGGAATCTGGGGGACTTTTCTATGTTCAGTGACAGCCCTTCAATTAAAAGTGTCCTTCCGCTAGATGTGCATCAGTTATTAATGTTTTCTGCAGGGACTTTGATATACTTGATCGATCGCCCTGATGACGGAGGCAGTATGACCTCTGAAACGTTGGTAAACATCGACCAGACTAAACAGCGCAACAACCCAGAAGACAGAAATCTTCATATTCATCGCCCTGATGATGGAGGCAGTATGACCTCTGAAACGTTGGTTAACATATACCAGACTATACAGCGCAACAACCCAGAAGACAGAAATCTTCATACTCATCGTCCTGATGACGGAGGCAGTATGACCTCTGAAACGTTGGTTAACATCGACCAGACTACACAGCGCAACAACCCAGAAGACAGAAATCTTCATACTCACCGCTGTGAAAACCTCAAATCTTACATAATATCACTTTAATCGGATTTACATCTTCCCAACACATTTTAATACCACCTTCGAATCCTCGACTCCAGAAAACTTTATATTAGGTTTACTTACTTCATGTTTTACTTAATTCATAAGATAAATATATTCTGAAATAGCATTAACATAGAGCTACGTCCTGAACCACGAGTAAAATTACAGGACAAACCTACAAGTCAGAAAGGCGAAGGATAAATGAGACCTGGGAATATGCTTGGGATTTACATTCATCCATTCAATCCTACAATAAAAGCGAAGAGTATAATTTTGTAATGTAGTAAGCAATTTGTAAAATTACAATTTTAAAAGATTACAAAATGGATGGAGATTTACGTAATGTGAGGTGTTACATAACATGAAATTCCTACTTTAATAAAGTCCATTGTATTCAAAGAAGTTTTTTATCTACGTCACCTGAAGGCCTTTACGATTTGACAACAGTTTCGGATCTTTCTGCAGTCGCACTGCAAATCCACTCCCACCCAGGTTATGTAACTTTCTATAGAGTCAATACATTACACGGGCTGTCTTTTATAAACCAGTGAGTGTCGTAACTGGACTAAACGCCATCCAGTCTCTTGCAAAAAATTACCACCTTATCCCACTCAGCTCGACGCCCGTTTCCATCATGAATATCATACCACTCGACTAAATTATGTTCCGCACTATAGCCGCTCAGTGACAGAAACTTCGCTCATAGGTAGGCACTTGATTCTTCTCGGGGTGTTGACGGCATGTCTCTCTCTTTTCGTCATCAGTCTTCCGACTTGTTTGATGCGGTCCTCCATTTTCGCCTATCTTGCGCCAGTCTCTTCATTTCCACATATATTTTGCAGCCCACATACTCAAAAATCTGTGTCACATATTCCAATCTTTGTCTCCCCCTACAATTCTTCCCTTCAGCTGTTCCTTCCATTACCAAATTAACCAATCCTGGGTGCCTCAGAATGTGTCCTACCATCCTATCTCTTATTCTCGTAAGATTTTTCCATTGACTTCTTCCTTCGCCTAACCTGTCTAAGACCAGCTCATTTCGTACTTTATCAATCCACTTAATTTTCTATATCCTTCTATAGCAAAATCATTCTTAATTCCAGGTCAATGTTTGACACTAGTAAACTTCCCTTTTTGAAGAAGATTCTTTTCGCTTGTGCTAATCTGCTTTTATTGTCTTCCTTGCTTCGTCCATCTTTTGTGATTTTGTTTCCTAAATAACAAAATTCCTTCACTTCTTCTACTTTGTCTATCCCAATTATGAAAATAAACTAAAATAAGTTCAAATGAATAAAATAATAACAAAATAAATCGTATGATTAATTTAATCTCAGCAAAACATGTAATCTGAACCGTTACAGTTTTCTTGGATTTTCTGGAAGAGACGATAAAACTCAAACAGAGAAACAAAATTTTAAACGTAAGGCTTGGTCGCCTTACAAGATCAGAAGTTTCAGCCTGTTCTGCTATTGACTGCATTGCAGCTCGGGATGGGCGACAAGGGTTAGAATTTCCCATATTAGTCGCCTGCTACAGAAATCTCTTACCACGCAGTTAAGTTTCTGAAGTGTGAGGATAACAATCCATGGAGTTAAATACCAATTCCCTCTGCACACACACACATGACGATGTGCTTAGCTGCGGTAACCTTTCGATTATTTGTAATGCATTCACATCAGAATTCGTATTTGTTATGAATGTTCGTCCTAAATGAAATTATATTAGCTGTATTTTATCGGAAATAAATACAATTATGAGCAGTAACATACAGCCAAAAATAAACAGAAATTGAAGAGCTTCATAAATTGAACTCTTCACCCGATATTACTGAACGTACGCCCATTAAATCGAAGTACACGAGATTGGAAGGACGTGTAGCACGCATGCACGAAATGATAAATACATATATATATATATATATATATATATATAACCTTGGTCGGAACATTTCCAGCGAAGAAACAACTTCCGATAGCTAGACTAAAATGGAAGAATTGTACTAAGAAAAATCTTAAATAAGACGGTTTTGTGATGATCTTCAGGGTTCCATAAAACAAGGGAATTTTGCTGCGCAGCTGAGAGATTTAGAAGGAGAGTCATGTAGCCTACATCGTCTAGCCAGTTCTATTTTTACGAAGTTAGTGCTGACATATGCTTTCCGTGCTTCCAGGAGGTGGCAACCTTAGAAAACAAACTTTGTTATTATTCATGTGCACGCCATTTCTAAGGCGCAGATTCATTTCAAATGGGACTTTTAAACAAATCTCTGAAACCTGAGGTCTAATTCAAAGAATCTCAGTACTAAAACTATTCAAAACATTAACTCCTTCGTCTCTGTGACATTTGGACATTAAGACCGTGAAACAGTAGTCAAATACAACCCGACAGAACTTTGAGACCGAAGCAGGCCGCTAACAAATGAAACTAACTTGGTTATGAGACATGATTATGAATTACATTTAATATTTGTTACTATACCGAGTAGACACTAACAATTTACGACTAGAAAATACAACATAGAAAATGGATCGTAGTAATTTATGTAAACGTTCGAGATGTGAAAATTACAAAGCAAGGACAGTGTATACAGTATTTATTTATAGGTGGACACAACCAGTTTCTTCCAGCAAAGTTTATCTAAAGACGGATACACGATGCCCAATTTCGACGACCAATGGTATATATGCGATAAACAAATTAAGAAGGAAAACTAACCAAAATACTTACAAGTCAACGGAACAGATACTGTTTTATATGGTTCAAAAGTGTGGCAAAGAGAAGAAGTATTCAGGTGAAATGGATTTTTGGAGACGGTTGGCAAGAAATTCGAGGAGAGACATTCAAAATGGAATAGGATTTTATATAATCGGGGCACGTCCATAGAATGGTAAACAACAGATGACCCGAACAGGTGCTGGATTGGATACCACCAAGAGGAGAGAAGAAAGGAAAACCTAATAAACCACGTTCAACTATATATTTCTAATAATATAGGAGGATATTCGAATTATGGAAAAATGACAATCAAGTAGCAAAGACTAAATCGACATTCACTAAAGGGACTGAGGAAAATCACGACCCCCCCCCCCAGGACATTCGGTTACGTGGTCATGTCTTCCAACTGTTCATATCTTTCTTACACAATTCAACTGAACGAATTTCGTTGAAAATTTACAATGGGGGTTCAAAATAATATTTGTCGGGTTGGGAAAGGGGGAATCTAATGTCGCGCTTTGTACGTAGTTTAAAACTACATTCATAATGTTTCTCATCGTCAAAATATCCGTGGCATGAGTTAAATCTCATTGAGTGCGACAAATTTTATTTAAAGAAACACAAAGCAACTAAGAATTTTGAAAAAGACGTGTATACTTCAATTTCAACTATTTTATAGGTGATCAGTTAGTGGAGATACACATTCTGTGGCATGACGATATTACTGTTTCCTCGTATATTGTATAAACGTCACGTCACTCTTGAGGCAAATGCTGGTATGGCATATCAAATACGCCAACCGCTTCCTTCCACAGTTAATGCAATTACTCGATAATAATCGCAATATTTGACCTGCGTAACAAACTATAATTTAAATTCACCTTTAAATGATCAATAATCAATTATGACAATGCCTGTCTTCTAGGTTGCCTCGCCGTATGGTCTGGTAGAAGTTTACCGACATTTCACACCTGCTTGTTGCCCCCATCATCAGGACGATTGCTCTAATGATGGCTGCATAATCGATCAGCCGCTGAAGTAAATATTTATTGGTAGGTAAGTGATGAGCTG
Source organism: Zootermopsis nevadensis (assembly GCF_977971745.1). NCBI lineage: Eukaryota > Metazoa > Arthropoda > Insecta > Blattodea > Termopsidae > Zootermopsis > Zootermopsis nevadensis. The sequence goes on along the minus strand of NW_028259152.1, from coordinate 12,662,783 downwards.
GTTGTGTACTACAGATATGTCAATTGCTTCGCTGCCATAATTTAGGTAAAGTATTTACTTTTATACCATGAAAAATGCAGAAATGTGGTAGAAAAATGTGACTGTTTTTATTAAGGTTTATATAACGACGCCAACAATATGTCAGATTATGCAGTGTCGAATGATACGATGATTACTTGATTGGTAAATGACGAGTGAAGATAAGGAAGGAAGCGGATGTATCCTTATTTGAGGCAGTATTGTGTGAGTCATGGACAGAAACTGGGAAAAACTATGAAACTCTCAGTAAAGCCAGTCTCTGGGCAGAGATTTGAACGGTGGACTTCCAAAATACGAAGCAGGAGTGGTAGCCACTTTTTCTTTTCTTTTTTTACACCCCCATCACATTTATACGTCTTTTTCAATCGCTCTGAATACGTACAGGACAACGTAAGACAATGAGAAGCAACCATGTCCAAAGCGGAATTCGAACCAATATACCCAGCAACCAGGCAGCTAAGATCTCAGCTGACACGTTGCATAGAGAGAAAGTCGCGCAGCAAGTTCCTCGTAACAACAAGAGAAGAAAATGAATTTCAGTTGTGTGTTCTAACTTCATAAACTACTGCAATATTGCTGGGCTACATACACGTCCAAAATGAGCTCGTTGCTCTTTTGCATTCCTCACGGGCCTTGGTGTGCATTTAATGCAGACAAAAAACCAATCACACATTACAAGGTGCCCAAATGAAGGTATCTGTCATTTTTCAGGTATTTTCTTAAATGTTTACTACTCCTAAAAATTTTCGATTATTATTTAAACCTGTATTAATTTCGTGTAAATAAACCGCTTTCTTTGAAATACGAAAGAATAGCGGTAAGAAATAGCCAAAGTTAAATCTTACGGATAATATTTCAATGCGATCCGTTACATAAATTTTCATCGAAAGGTTTGGAGCTGAAACATGCAGATGAAGGTTTGTAGTTAGGAGCTATATCTCCGCCAGACCCAAGTACTGGTGTCGGTATCGTTGAATATTACAGGGGAAAAGAGGACATAAAAAGATAATTTTATTTGTTATCTACTTCCGTTCCTCGTGGATCTTCTTTGCCATTTTTGCTTCCTGTCCACTCTTCATCTCCTCACTGTTCGATATCCAATTTTCAGGGTCTGAAGACCACGTGGTTCATTCAACATCCACTCAGTTCGGCGTTTGGAAGGGTTGTCTGCACTTGACTGCATAAAACGTCTCGTAAAACAAAGTTTGAATCGAAAATACTCATTTCCCGCTACATGCCATGTAGGCCAGCGGTATCCAACCTGGAGTACGCGTACCCCCGGGGGTACGCAAAGACTTCTTAGGGGGTACGTGAAATTTAAAAATATATACATTATTTTATGATCAACACTGAATAATCAGTAATGTAATTTATTTAATTTATTTTAGTTGTAGATTATATACTATGTATAATTTGAATTATACACCAACAACTTTGGGGAGGGGGGTACAAAGTTGAAGAGAAATTATATCTGGGGGTACGCAAACAAAAAAGGTTGAATACCACTCATGTAGGCTATTGGGGGGGGGGGGGGGGACAGTACAGATCCTGCTCATTCTTAACCTCGACACTAGATGGGGTTGAGTGGTCAGCCTCGCTTTACCCCCGGGGAAAGGAATCCGGTACCCATTGGATGGGCCCCAGAGCCGGTCTGGATCTATGTTATATGTAAAGGCTATTGAGCTAATTTTATCAACGCACAGGCACTGTTTATAGCGTATTATTCTGTAATTCACACAGGGTGGGTAGCTCCACTCTGCACCAGTTTGAGGTGCTGTACCATTACTGAACGTCCGTGACAGTGTTGGGATTTGAAGGAGATAAATCATTTCGGCCTAACGATTCTAAATACTCCTCAGTCATTATCGGAGGCGAACTACAGATCCACAAGCTGAACACTGCGCTGTGGTAGTTCGACCACATCTGCGGGTTATTCATTACGCAGGCCAGTCACATTACCATCCGACTTCAAAACAAGCAGTCTATTACGTCTGTTTAGTTGGAGATTAATGTGTGTACAGCCTCTATTTCCGGCGCACAGCACAGAGACTGGGCCCTAGTCCAGTATTGTTCCACAGGAAACTAACCCCAAACCTAAAGATTGCTGTCTTCTGAGTTACTATGCCGAGTAGTCTGGTACCAGACTACACGGCGCAATAACCCAGAAGACAGAAATCTTCATACTCATCGCCCTGATGACGGAGGCAGTATGACCTCTGAAACGTTGGTAAACATCGACCAGACTACACAGCGCAATAACCCAGAAGACAGCAATCTTCAGACTCACCGCTGTGAAAAACTCAAATCCTACAACCCCAGACCTGATCCCAATTTTACGCTCTTTTTTAATCCGATGATATGTCACAACATTGTCCATAACAAATAAGAAATAAGTTTTAGAGTTTACATCTTGTTATGAACAAAAACAGCCAGATGAAAATCTTGCAAATGCGAAACAGAAAAAAACAGTCGTTATACCGCTAACAGACACAACGAAGAATGTTCTGCACACCGCTACAGAACACATGTGGCATGGATACGGAGACACAGAATCTGTTCATGGGGTGGCCTCGAACCGGTCAGAGCACTGTGTTGGGGAGTTCCCCTTCGAACTTCCCTCTATCGGCAATGGAACGATGGTCATACATACTGTAGTAAGCCACTTAACATGAAGGAACAAACATCATTCACTTTCTCGAAGCGGCGTAGTTCATTGTTATGAGACGTCCTGGACGTAATTTAATTCCATTACTTTCGAGGCGGATATACAGACAAATGTTTTAACAGCGAGTCGTCAGAAACGATGAACGGGGAATCATTTCCTGAAACTGACATATCTGTCAAAACCATTTAAAAACTGAATAAACGTTAAATTAGGATAATTTACGCAAGATGTGTACACCTGTTCCAAAGTGTAAACTTCCTCGCACATAGCTTTGAGAATGTGTTTCTTCTGCAGACAACATCTGAAAGTTAAAACATAATTTGATAACATTCCAAACGGTCTCCTCCCATGAGGCTTCTATACAAAACAACTCATCTCATCTCTCCCATACGTGACAATTCCTCGATATCTTCGCCGTAATAATAACATATAGTAATGTATAATAATACTTGGTCATGAGGAAGAATTTTTAAACATATAATTATGCAATATTTTGTCGTTTATGTACAGATATTGTTAAAACTTGGCCCTCAGATATCATTTTCACAAGGTCAGAATTCCTGTTTCACACATATAAAACAACAGGGAAATTTATAAGCAAGATCTGAGACCAAGAAGATCTCAAATATGAAGCGCAGAGCTATAACCAGGAAGGCAGCCATCTCCAGGGACATTTCAATTCTGCATTTCAATTTATAGAGCCCCGGCATGTGCTGAACTGCATAGCAGCGAGAATTCCCCAAATTTATCTTCTTCGTGAATACAATTTTGATTTTATCTAAAAAAAATCCAAATATATTTAAAATGTACTACATTTTGTAACAAACTCCATGGAGCAGAGACCTTATTAGGAATCTGATAGTATACTTCGTCAGTCAAGAAATTTATTGTTTTTTATTGAACCTGAAGTTTCATAACCGTGTTCACAAGAACCAGCAACAGGTCCGTATACTGAACCAGATAATCCAGTCCACACTCCCTAACCCTAATTTCATAAGATCTCCCCCGTCTACGCTTAGGTCTTCCGAGTGACCTCTTATTTTCTGGCTTCCCAGCAAACATTTTGCACGTATTTTCTAAAGATTCAATATATACCTTTGTTCCACATTTTCTAAGGTTTTAAGCTGGTAGGCTGGTGTTTATAACTTGTTATGATTTGCCCTGTAATCTGATTATAGTTTCAATACTGTCGTTCCAAGCAAACTTATAACTCAGTTTTTCAAGTAACAAACGTTAGCAATTAAATGACTATTGATTCTAACCAAGCAGTCAACCTACAACCCACGAGAAGGTTAATGGCGTGTGGAAATATGCATTGCATAGCTTAAAATAACCGGGAGTTAAAACGAGAAGCTGAGAATAGGGAAAACTGGCGAACTCTTTTTGGGCAGAACAATGGACCTGTCGTCAGACAGAACACTAAATAATAATAATAATAATATTTTATTTAGTGTTCTATCTGACGACAGGTCCATATGAACAGGATCCTTCCATCCTTTTCTCGGACTGGGACCTGTTCATATACGTTCTTGGCAGATGATCCAGAAGTGGTTTGCCATTGCCTTCTTCTGTGTGTGAATGGAGTAATTGTTGGGATGCCACGAAGAAACCGGGGAAGCCCCCGGAGGAAAACTCTGTGTTGCCTAGACCACGGCCTTGCCCAACACAAGTTGTAAATTCGGGCACCGCCGGGAATCGAACCCGAGACCCCAGGATTACAAGGCCAGCGTTCTAACCGCTAGACCACCGTGGAATAATAATAATAAACACTTAATTAATCGGTTAATTTTACTTTTTATTTTGATATATAGGTGCAACATGACCGCCATTCATAAACAAGTTGTTGAAACAATCCATGTCTCAGAAACAAGAAAACCTACTTTCGTCGGCAATTTATATAAAAAATAATTTTTTCTTCATTTTTGGACAAAGGGGCATTTAACATTCACAGAAATCACAGACTTTTACGCATTGATAGACAAGTCGCAGTTACCGTATCAAAACACAGAATAAACACGTGTTTTTTTGTAACAGATATGTCGTTTGCTGACAGCAATGACAAACCATGGGAAACCTTATCATACTGATTTCTGTTACAGTTACACAAGGAGCAATAACTATAGCTTGAAAATGAATTAATACCCCAGTTTCATCCTTCGATAAACGAAAATCTTAATTTAATTCCATACTGCGTCACTCGTAAATTAAACATACTGTGTCTTGTTTCAAGTATAGCTTCTTTTTGTACAGAGTTTCCTACTAATTTCGTTGTTTTCTGTTTGTTTCGGTTGTTTCTTACTCACAAATTTTATTTTTAATCACGCATAACACATTTAGACTACGGACTGTTCAATGCTAACCTGTAAAATTATGCTGCAGTTCTTGGGTCAAATCTTTACTGTAATTAAGCACTTCATGAATTTAAACAATCTTCACACGCGTGACATTTATGCAAAATAATTTCTTTCCCTCAAACAAAGTGTTCATTAAATTCCAGTGTCATAAAACTAAGGCATAACATTTACACAATGTGATAATGTACCAATGAAGATATTTACAGACTCAAAATTCAGTATTTGTTAACCTGAATGTTGTTTTACGTAACTACACTTTTTTTAATATGAAAGTCATGAATGTAGCTTTGAGTGGCAGCATGGTTTGTAAACGATTAACTAGAAACGATACGATAACGATCTATTTTAAGGTACTATTGGCATTTGCCCGAAGGGGCTGAGAAAATCCATGACAATTTTGTGAGATATTTTTGTCAATGGTTATCACGGTAACCATTCCCGACTTTTGTTATGAGTTATTTGAATAATAACCGTGGTCATGGTAATCGCGGTTCGGATTAATATAAGTGTAGAATCAGCCGGTGTTCATGTATGTTAAGATTGTTTCTGTTGGGACAGGTGAAGTTAGATAAGGTTGGAACACATTAGGTTAGGTTAGGTTAAGTCAGGTTCATTTCGGTTAGGTTAGGCTAGGTCAGGTTAGCACATGTAGGATAGCTGAAATTAGTTTGATTTCAGTTAATTATGTTCGGGTTAGGATTATTGTAGCATAAATGTTCAAATATTGACTTTGAATGATGGAATTTTCGAATATGGGAATATAATTGAACTCAGATAGTCAATAAATATCCTGCCTTTTATAGAACCCGAATGTTCATTATCGTATTCACAATAACACTAACTGGTCCATATCCTGAGCCACATGTATCCAATCCTTCCATTTTATTTCCCTAAGATACATTTTAATATTATAATCTCTCCTACGCCTAAGCACCGAGTTTGGTTTTCAATTAAAATTGTATACAATTTCACATCTCCCGAGCCACCTCATACTCCTTGACTTGTCCTAATATACACAGCGAAGAGCACAATTTATGGATCTCTTCACTGTACAGTTTTGTTCAGCCTCGTCTCATTTCATCTTTCCTTGGTACAAATATTCTCCACCAGCATCCTTCTGTCGAATACAAAGCTGAAATTGCTCATTATGCAGTTTCAACATTTGCTCTCTTCCCATTGTAATTTGTATTTTATCACAGAGAAATCGAATTTCGAAATTCACAACTATTTGACTGTGTAATGTCTTCGAAAGGCTGTTATCTCACCTAAGCCACTGCATAAGTATTCTACATTAGTGCAACAATGCAGCAGAGTGGCTGGCCTCCTGTCTGCACGCCCTCTAGCGAAGCCGGTTTCACTTGTTTCTATCTTGTGTGTTTAAATGTGCCAAAGGTCAACGTCCTCTTTGCTGATTTCAGGCGGCCCTTCGGACCGGACCCACGATGAACACGCTGAATTGCACTTGAAATTACCGTATTAACCTGTTATAAGGCGACAGCTTATTTTTCAGAACGAGGCGAGTAGAAGACGCAGAATTTGTTCAATAACGCACTTCTAATTTTTAATTTACAACATAATGGTAAAATGTTTAAATTAGAACAATCCTACCGAGTAAACTTTAATAAACAACAAAATACATTAAAATAAAGTTATTAGTGGTCATGAAATGTAATTGTGTAAGGCAACGGCGATACTAGTTCTTGGATATGGATCAAAAGGTTTGATGGTACGAGGGGGGGGGGGGGGAATGAACCTGCTAAGATCTGGGCGAGATATTATTAGACAGGAATTAATAACACAATTCACAGATAGAGTTTCAAGTACAGAAATTAAATGATGAAAGGATTTAACAAAAATCATACACAAAGATAATTATAAATATAGTTCCCGGGGAGAAAAAAATGTTGCACGCGAACTACAGAGACATTGTTTTGTCTTACAGGAAATTTATGGAAAATGGCATAATAAATGAAGAAGTAAACTGATCATGATTTGGAATTAATATTGATGAATTATACGTCCTCATTCATGAGATTGATTTGTGGGTATATTTTTTCTGCAAATATGTTACTTTTCGAACACATTAAGGCGTTCTGTACTGGAGAAACAAAGCCCAACATGAGAGAAAAATTGGTCCAGCCATCTGCTTAGAATTGTAAGATTTCTGTGTTTCAATTACGTAATGATTAAGTCTCGTCTATTAACGACACTACCTCAACAGCAGAGACCGAATGTCGCGTTTTAGTGGTTAACACTCATGCTTCGTATACGATACTATCTTAGGTTTCATTCAGGGCTAGTAAAATGTTGTGCAATTCCTTAAAATTCGAAGACAGCCTTAAAATTCTGGGATAATACCGTAAAATGTTGGGATAGCTCCTTAGCATGCTGGGAAAATTAGAATGATCTTTAAAATGATCGGAATAAAAATTAAAATCTTTGCACAGTTACCTTAAATACTGGAATAATACCTTAAGATTATGGGACAATAATATTCAAATGCTGGGAAGTAAAATTAATATGTGAGGATATTAAACTTGAAATTCTGGGACAGGAACCTTAACACTTTGGGGGAAGTAACCTTAAGATGCCCGGACATTAACTTTAAAATATTTAGATAGTAACCTTAACATGCTAGGACAGTAACTTTAAAATTCTGGGACAACGAACACAGAATGGTGGTACAGTAACCTTAGAATCTCTGGGCAGTAAATTAAAACTCTAGAAATGTAAACTTTAAATGCTGGGACACTACTCTTAAAGTGCCCTCATAGTGACCTTAAAATGTTGTGACGGTTAATTTAAATCTTTGGGATAGCACGCTATGACCACCTTCACATTTCACTAATTTCCTGGCGCGAAAGGCCTATAACACACGAGTCGTTAAAAAAATTAATAAGCAAAGAATCTTTTCGAAACTCTAGCCCATTATTAACGATGTTGGCTTTTAAAACAAATTACAATAAATGCTAGAATCAGAAACAATTAAATTAGAGAAGTATTCTGCTGCCATATTTGGGAATTTTAAACCAACAAATCGTATGTGAATATTCCTGAGTGGATAACCACATCAAATAAGAGGTTAAAAGCATGGAAAGGGTTAAATCGTGAATAAATTTAACATGGACTGTGTGCAGGGAATATATACATATAAGGTGCTCTGCCCCTTCTAATGACAGTCACGTTGTTGAGATCTAGTACGTGTTTTGTTTTGAGCAGCGGATGTATATCATTAAAACAGTTGAACGACATAACCTAAAGCACTGGCCACTATGTGGGTTACGTAAGACCCTTCTCACCCAATTTAAGGCGATCGCTTGTTCACTATGAAACTTGTAATATTCCCAGCTGGTAAATAACATTTAGTTAACGGAGATATTTTCCATAAGGTATAAGTGACGATTAAATACGAATGACGAATTTTTTTTAGGAAAATCGTGATAGATGGATGGGCCAGAGTATTTTGTTAGATGCCAAGAAAAGATATAACAGCAAAAGCTGTCTAAAATGGAAACTATATTAAGCGGAAACCAGATACTATTGAAGAAGTGCTTAAACCTAAAGAATACAGAATATAAAATTACATAAAAACTCAAGCTCTTTAACGTAGAAATGAAAAGCAAAAGAGAGTCTACTTCGATATCTAGATTTTTCTGTCGTATTATTGTTCCACATCTTAGCCCTACTTCCTGTAACTTATCTGAGCAGAAATGCAAAGGATCGTCGGCAAATAACAAAATTATAGGAGAAAATACGAAGTATAGAAACTTCTCAGTGAGCAGAAAATCATATGTTGGCCTATCGTCTCCGTCAGCGATTCACAATCAAATCGACTTTCATAATATTTTTAAAATAGCTCGTTAAATACTTACGTGCTGGATATAACGGTATTTGAAAAAATAATAATAGATACATTTTGTTTAATGTTAAGTGGGTCCATTGCCACCACTACACGGCACATCCACAGATTACAGATGGAAAGAGCCTCCACATGTGGAGGCTAACTGAAAATATAGTGAATAAACAGTCATGGACAACCGAAATTGGATAGTCCTCTAGCTTGGGGGTCTAACAACTCCCTATCATACACCATCAACTACCAATATCTTACACAGGGCCTCAGACATGCACGGTTACATTGAAGCACTCCAAGCAATGTAAAATAGATATGAGATTTTGATATTGGTATGTCAGGGTCTACGGCCAGATTAACTGAAAACACCATCAAAAGAATTAGCAAAGAAAACAGGTTAGATGGGAGAAGGGTGACACTGAACCAGAAGACAATTTCTTTTTGTGAAAGTAGGACTGCTTATCATCATTCAGAGACAGACTCTGTAGTACATAAGGGAGACATATCACCAGTTGCGAGGGCAGAGTTTGTTAGCGATAGGATGTTATACATTACAACACTAAGAAAGTGACACGCGAACATTTAGTTGGGATATTTTAATGCCACGGTAGGAAGAGAAACTATTTTCAAATCGAAAATTTAGAACAAATATTTTACATTCAACGAGAAATAATAATACGGCTAGACTAATAAATTTTGCAGCATCAAAACATTTAATTGTGAGGAATGCAATGCTCTCACATCTTCATATTCTTAAATACACGTGGTCTAGTGGAAAAACAGATTAAGGGTGATAGCGTCTTGATAGAAAGTGACAAGTAAACTTTATGTCCGATTTTTAGAGAAACCAACTAAAATAACAACTACTATTAAGTGATTGAAAAAGTTATGGAGAAACGAGAAGTAGGATATGGAGAGAAGTTGAGGAATCTGAAAGAGTTTTGCAGCTTAATAGAAGTTGGAACTTCCTGTGGACATCAACAGGATCCAGGAAAATATCAGCATTTCAGCCAAAGATAGTACCTTATTCTGAATTACAGCAGCATAACCCGTGGTTTGAAGAAAAAATGTTAAATTATTAAATAAAAGGCAGGTGAAATTGCAATGGCTGTACAATGGAAGCCAAATGAATGGAGATAATGCGAGCAAAATAAGGTTTAAAAGTAGTAAAACTTTCTGGGATGAAAAGATGGAAGAGATGAAAGATAAAATTAATAAGCATGAGAAACATACTAAGAACAAAGAGAGACCCCCCGGGGGTACGCGAAGACATCTTAAAGGGTACGTGAAATTTAAAAAATATATATTATTTTATGATAAAAACAATAATCATGTAATTTATTTAATTTATTTTAGATGTAGATTATATACTATGTATAACTTGAATTATAAACCAACAACTTTGGGGGTACAAAGTTGAAGAGAAATTATATCTGGGGGCACGCGAGCAAAAAAGGTTGAATACCACTGCACTAGACCACGACATTCGGAAACAGTCACTCCAGTGAATCGGTTTGTGTAGGATCTTGAACGTTTCTATGGTATTCAGCGTTATGATGTATAACTCCAATCAATGTTTTTGTTTCAAATTAAAAGTAGTAAAGCGACGAAACGAATCATACGCAGTTGTACGAAAAGTTAAGAATAGCCGAAGTTTTAACACAGTGAGCGAACCTAAGTACCGCGTTTAAAAACCAATTGCTTTTGCAGGTGGTCCCGCCCCCGAAGACTAAGTTATACTACATTCTTCTTCGTTAATTGAAATGAGGTTTTATATCTGAGTTCAGTGTGGCATTCAATTGCAAGTAGCTTTCACTTCGCGTCCACGCCATATTCTTTAGATGTAGGCTGAGCCGTCCTGTACAACACTCAAACGCAACCAACGATCTCTGCGGTTCAAAGCACTTCCTGTAAAAGGCTCTTAGTTGCTTAATAAATTTACGAAAGCCGAAAACTCATTACCGTGTTCACAAAAGCCAGCAACTCAACAATACCCCTAGCCAGTTTAATCTAGTCCACACCAGATGCATACAAATTTCATTTTAATATTTATTCCTTTCCAAAGAATCCGTCCAAATCCTATTATGATATAACATGGTGTTATTTTCGTTATAGACAGGTAGTTGAAGGCTGTCACCGACTGCTTACTGAATATAATCGTTTTGGCCCTCGAGACCACGGTCCTAAAAAGATCAAACTTCTTAGGCTACTTTCCATTTTATATGAAACATAATCGTGTTGATACTCTTCAATACTGCTTCTTTTAGATCGTTTAAAATCTCTATTCTTAGTTATAGCAGTTCATAAAATCGCCAGTTTATTATTTTACATTACTGACAAAATGGCTAGTATCACTCCCATACTATCTCAACGGTGACCAAAATAAAAGTTTTAATCAAACAGTACAGATAATTTTCCAGTCATCCACCAAAACAAATTAAAGATGCTTACTTTATACAGTCACGGTCTGATTTTTTAAAAAAAATCACATTGATATTTGTAGACTTTCGTCATAAGCAGGCCCCCCCCCCCCCCATTTCGCAAACAACGCAACTTCTTACTGAAAACAGGAGTTAAAAATATAACCTGGGGGTTACCTCTAATTTGACAAACCCCTTTCACTTGCAGGTCAGCTTAGTCCACTTGTACGAAAGTTATCATTGTCTAGAATCACAAATTATCTTAACTTGAATTTGGATACATATTTGAAAATTCTGAAAATGTTTCATGCAATTGCAAATTCTTGTAGGGTAGGTTGTTCTACAGCAAACGGATGACGTTCGAACCGTGATTCACTTAAAAAAGAGGTTATACGAACAACATTTTAGTGTAACCAAATGTTATCAAAATATAGTCTGTAGTTTTTGAGTTCATCAGACAGAGACCTGCTATATCCGGTCATAGCAGTCAAGCTCCTCTGTATTTGCTGGCCTTGTAATCCTGGGGTCTCGGGTTCGATTCCCGGCGGTACCCGAATTTATAACTTGTGTTGGGCAAGGCCGTGGTCTAGGCAATACGGAGTTTTCCTCCGGGGGCTTCCCCGGTTTCTCCGTGGCATTCCAACAATTACTCCACTCACACACAGAAGAAGGCAATGGCAAACCACTTCTGGATCATCTGCCAAGAACGTATATGAACAGGTCCCAGTCCGAGATAAGGATGGAAGGATCCTGTTCATATGGACCTGTCGTCAGACAGAACACTGAATAAATAATAAAAACCGAGAATATTCTTTTGTTGATTTCAATTTCAAATGATTCACTCCTCTTCAGCCTGCTTCTCGAAAATGTCTGGACAAATCTCAGGACAAGCAAAGAAGGAGGCCGATATATCTGGCACCTACCACCATCCTGACTACATGGAAAGTAAAAATTGTACCCGTTGCTGGGTAATATCCGAGTCAACCGATGATTACACACATTGAAAAGAAATGCAACTGACATGCGGTTAGCAGCCCTATTGCCTCCCGAGCAGAGTCATTTGTACTGCTTTGATTTTGACGAGTTTCATGGTTTTGTGTTGTAAGAATAGACACGAGGCCTTGGGTAGGCACGTCTCTGTGAGAAAATGGCAGATCGCCAGTCGCAAAGCGTCACTTCACGATTCGTGAATGACGTCTGTCGTCTTCGGTGAAGACAAGAAGTGCCAAGTACCGATAATGTCGTCGATATAACAGCTCAGAATTAGGAATCTTTCAAATAGTGTCTAGCCCATCTAAATAGCCTAATTCGTTTCGAATGTTCAATCCCAAATGACAGCAGATATACTTTACGAGTACAGCATCATCACGTGACAGTCTCTGAGAAAGTTACATCACTTTCGGCTACGAATTATAGAGGCATATTCATACTGAAGGACGTATTATTTAAAGTTGAACCCAACTACAGTCAAGTACTATGGTACAAAGATGAATCAGTGGCAGGTCCATCTCTGTGTAACAGCAGCATTCCACATGAAAGTGGAGACAATGTTTGCTCTGTTTGCTAGGCCGTTGCTCAAGCCAGTTGCGCAAGTCTGTGCAGGTGCAAACACGGCGTATTCACGAGAAGTACATGCTTTCATTGTCAAATATTACTTCGCATCGAAATTGTTTTCTGCTGTTCGCGAAACATTTAACATTGCGTATTCTAATATGAAAGTATCGAATAAGACCCCGGTCATCAAACCTCTATCCAGCCTGAACTATTCGTAGAGAAATTATGAAATCTTCTGAGGTATTATTAAATCTTAAACATGGTTTCTTGTGGTTTATGTTCAAAGTTCATGTGTCTTAACCGAACAGGCCAAAAGTAGCTATTATGCAGTACATATCAGTAATATACTATCGTCACTAATACGATTCTGACATCCTTAAATTTTCTGAATCTTCGCCATGCTTGTAATCAACTGTTCACATGTAAACATTATTTCATACACAATCTACATACGCTGTGTATGTTATATCGCCGAACAAAATTCACTTCTCATTTTAAACAGGGAGAGAGGGTATCCTGAGATGCTTTTGATTGTCCTATGTACCATGTCCCATTAGGTCAATAACAGGATAGTATATTAAACTAGAAAATGACGGCTTCCGCATATATTCTTTTCAATTCGTTATTAAAAAATAATAACATTATATTACAGTCGGGGCAATTGAAAGCGTCGTTAAATAAACCACAAATACATAAATAAATACCAAATTCCAAAAGCCTTTTTTGAATATCTAATTTTCACCATAAATACAAAAGGTAGATACATATTTCGTGCTCCTACCATATATTTTATATCCTACGAATATCGGCTTTTATCGATGAAAATTAAAACATGCATGGATGGCATCCTATAGTGACACGATCCTCATATCAAATTTCATGCAAATTCGTCTAACTGTTTAAAACTTTTGAAGAGTAGTAATCCGCCTCTTATATAATATATATCCAACAACGTCAACAGTGTGAAAAGGAATGAAATAAAGCAATTTATTGCTATAATCACGGCAGGCAAAACCTTGTTTAACTGAATGGCAAAAAGTGTCCTCTTCATCGACGTGTGAAGTTAATCGGCCTGTCAGAACCTGGGTAGAAGATAAAAGAAGAACATACTTTATACTTATCCTATAGATTGCTCCAAACACTGTCAACACAAATGCACTGCACGGCTTTCATATAATCCAAGCTACTTCTCTGGCTTCTTCACGTCTCCCACGTAATGTATCCTCTGACTAGACGGACTAAATACTAATCATGTGATCAAATTATGGAAAAGGAGATTGGGAGGGGGGCATATAATATGTGTTGAGGAGTTAAGAATCCATACAAAAGTTTAGTCGAAGAAACTTGAAGGGAAGACACAACATAGTTGGTAGAGTAATAACAAAATGGATTAAAACACGGTGTGAGGGTGTTGAATGGATTCAGATGGCTCAGGATAGGATCCTGTGGCGGGCTCTTGTAAATGCGACAATGAACATTATGATTACATAAAAGACGAGGAATTTCTTAACCAGCCAAAACATTAGTAGCTTCTTTAGGACCCTGTTCCGTGCAGTCAGGTTTTGGTTGCTGTATCAGGTTCGAATCTTGTCCCGATTACCTGCTATCCTGACCAAGTCTCTTTCATTCGCCTCTCTAAGCTTGATCGCATTGTCACCGGCTAATTTAAGATATTTCATAACAGGGACGTTTTTATAAATCTCTGGAACGAAACTGTTTTGGAAATGGAAAACACAAAAGTCGGACACGTAACACTCCTGTAACGATTCTTAGAAAACATCTCCGAGTAGTTCCGAAAAATCCGTCAAGTTCAGAGGCCTTTCTAGAAGTCTACTTGCAGATACCCTCCACATCTTGAGGAGGTCTGATCCATCCGTCATATTATACCGACAATGGATCACTTAACAAAATTAGATCGAAAATTAAATGTTATGAACAGCTCTCGGTGTGGACCAGAAGTAAATAACATTAGTGATAATCCATGAAATAATTTTTAACGCAAAGAACTGCATTATTCCAGCATTAAGCGGCCAACAAATACCGAATACAAATGCAACACGAACGAAGAGAAAGTATAATTAACCAGGCCTCTTTACAAAACTTATTTTCTTAACATCAATTCGAAGACCACTGATTGGTTCTAAATCCACTGTATTCTTTCACACACCTTACAAATGTTGCTTTCTAAAACTGAGTAATTAATACGTTGACAAAAATTAATGAATTTCCCCCACCCACCAAAGCTTGTTACATACAAATTTACTGCACGTAATTATACGCGCATATAAACCAAACGTGTTCATTTGTTTCCTTCGCCAGAGCCACAAATTATTATCCTTATTGTTTGTTGTACTTACGTATGTAAGACGTACGTTCTTACGATCGCAGAGTGAGCGCTAAGTCCACTTACCTGGAAAAGAGAAAAAACAGCTTATGAAGTCTGACCAAATGTAGCAGAGCAATTCAAATAATGTATGATTTGAGGTTTTCACAGCGGTGAGTATGAAGATTTCTGTCTTCTGGGTTGGTGCGCTTTGTAGTCTGGCCTCCGTCACCAGGGCGATTCATCGCCCTGATGACGGAGGTAGTATGACCTCTGAAACGTTGGTTAACATCTACCAGACTACACAGCGCAACAACCCAGAAGACAGAAATCTTCATACTCATCGCCCTGATGATGGAGGCAGTATGACCTCCGAAACGTTGGTAAACATCTACCAGACTACACGGCGCAACAACCCAGAAGACAGAAATCAATCCAAATAAACTAAGGGACCAACCAACTAACCGTATGGTTCGGTGAATTTCTTGAACACTTAACCCATTCGACCGATCGAAACATTCCTCCAAATCATCATTACTGTCATAACACAATCCCTCCAGCCGAATTTAGTTAACATTTTCATGATATAAGCCTTTAAGACCCATGTACGTCTGTGTCTGGCAAGGGTGTCCTCTATAGTTTTTCAGTGTTCTAGTACGAAATAACTAGTCTGAGTAAAAGAATTAAATGTCGTAGTTGACGTATTCAGCGCTCCAGGCCCAGGTGCCGAACCGGCTCTTCTGTTTCAGGTGTAGAACCTTCAAAACGGGCTGCTTCTTCCTTCCATGTCTTTCCAGTTCGTCACACTGCACATATTTATCCCAACATTTGATGCTACACAACCTTGGCATATTCAATATTGTTACTGAATAAACAACTCACCTTTGTGTAGCGGAGGGCTTTTTGAATTATTTAGAAATCTGTTTCTTCATAACCATGAAGATAACGTTTATAAATTTTCTGACGCGACATTTCTCATGAAATAAAATAATAGATCCTACAGTTATTCTGTTTATTTTGAGCAAAACACGCTATTATTATTACTACTATAACTAGTAACTAGATGGCTTAGGGAACACGTAGGTTCATCACCGAATTAACCAAAGCCCTCCACCGGACCCTGTCCTGGGCCAACAAAATCCAGTCTCCTTCAACTCGTATGTCCCACAGATACCTCCTGACATTATCCTGCCTTCTACGTCTAGGTCTCCCCAGCGGTCTCTTCCTCTCAGGCTTCCCAACCAATACCCGGTGCACAACTCTTATTCCATCCATGCGCGCTACATGCCCAGCCCATCTCATTCTTCTTGACTTAATCACTCTGACAATACTGGGGGAGGAGTACAGATTTTTAAGCTCGACATTATGCAGTTTTCTCCACGCCCCATCGTCTTCCCTCTTAGGCCCAAATATCCTCCTCAACACCCTGTTCTCAAACACCTGCAATCTGTGTTCCTCCATCTGAGTGAGAGACCATGTTTCGCACCCATACAAAACAACAGGCAAAATTAATGTTTTGTATACTTTAATTTTCAGGTTCTTAGAAATCAGACGGAAGACAAAATATTTTGAACTGAGAAGTAGCAAGCATTTCCATAATTTAATCTCCTCCTAACTTCCTCATGAGTGTCATTTTGATTTGTTATTGTTGTTCACTTTGTCACACTCATTATTATTATTATTATTATTATTTATCAGAATGTAATTAGCAGCTCATTAGGAAGGCTTTTCTACCATTTCTTCAGTATTCCCCCATCAATGTCTTCATACCACTGCTCTACATTCACGCTGGTCCAACTAGCGGTCATAGGTCAATACAGACACAGAGTCCCCGCCCCCCTTCGCAAGAATAACAATAGTAGTCTATTACGAATATACAACTGATTCTCTTTCCTTCACAGTATTTAACAATCCTATTTCTTGAACTGGCCTCATTGCATTACGCTAGCATGAAAAGAAAATTTGATCTTCTTCTAAGTATTTTCAACGACGTATAAAACTTATTCAGAACCTACAGTCGCTTTTGAAAACAATCGAAAGACTAAAACAGCGTGCATTTTCATTTGCCATGGGGGGAGGGGGGAGAAGAAACTGTTGTTCGGTGGTGTACAGAAGTGTCTCGTGGACCACTGTTTCCCAACCTTTCTTGTACCACGCTCCCCTCCCAGAACTATTCCATTTTCATTAATCAGAATAAATACTAACTAAAATACAGATCGAAAGTTAGTTTTTGTCATGTTTTTACTCCAATTCAGAGGTTTTAATGTTCTGAAGGAAGCTTAAAACTTGCATCAATATGGCACAGAAATTAAAAGAGAATGATCTATTCAAATCGCAGACCCCTTAGGCAAAACTTGTGATCCGCGGACCCCCGGTTGAAAAACACTCTCGTAAGTCCATCTTACCTGAAATACCAATGTTAAATTATCGAAACCTGAAGGAAAAATATTGTCGAATTTAATCCGTCTGTCTTATATTCGGCAGGTAGCTGATTAGGTGCCCGTCGTGGCCTTCCTTAAGAGTTTCGAGCAAATAAAGGAATTCTGTGATAGTACAATGAAACAACCAAAGACCAGTGCTTTCAGTATCCTTCCATCACACCTTAGTTCATAGTCTCTTTCCAACCCTTCGAAACGTTCATGCGTAAGACCGTCTTTCCTTTAATATGCACGTCATACTAGCAGAGACTGTAAATATTCATGTCTTCTAATTTGAACCATCAACATGGAGACTTTTGAATATGAGGCGTACAAAAAATTTACCCTATTGTGCCAGCTCAGTCGTTCTAAACTTCACTTCGGGAATCGAAACCATCCTGATATATATTAACTAAATCGAAAAATGTGTTTAAACAATCTTCTCTCTCTCTACACACACACACACACACACACACATATATATATATATATATATATATATATATATATATATATATATATATATGGCCCGTTTCACACTGTCGACCGGTCGCCGGCGACCACTAGGTAGAAAAGCTAAGTACGAGCTTACACACGAGGGCGACCGCGACCAATGGCCGCCGTCGACCAACAAGCAGTGAGCGACGCACAGGAGACCAACGACCACGAGATACATAGATGGCAATCACGTGTTCACATTGCGGGCGACTCAATCAGCGACCAGAGCTCAGAGAGGTGACATGTCCATTGTTTCTTGTTTTCTCCCGTCTTGTTCATGTCACTCAAGTGATCAGTATATCATGAGTTTTGATACTGAAAGATTTATTTCGGCTGTAGAGTCACGAAGAGCGATTTTGGACCTTGCAAGTCCCGATTATGCAAACAGGGAGTTGGAAAAAAGTCAGTGGGAAGAGGTTGTGGAATTGTTTGACGAATTTTTATCATTATAGTGATCTCCTCGACGTCCATACTGCTTGACTGCTTCCAAAGTACTGAGGCTGACGCCTCTGTCTGCGCTGGTCGCCCTGCTGGTCTCCTCGCTGATGGTTTTGGTCGTTCAGCGACTGGGTCGCCGTCGACAGTGTGAAACGGCCCTATATCGTCTCAGTGGTCGCGCGGCTTGAGGCTTGGGCCTTGTGCCGCTTGGTCGCTGGGACCGTGGGTTCGAATCCCACTCAAGCCATGAATGTTTGTCCGCGTTTTTCTGTTCTGTGCTGTCCTATATACAGGTAGAGGCCTTGGGACGGGCCGATCCCTCGTCCAAGGAGTCCTACCAAAATGTCCATAGATCGAGTCAACGAAAAGTTGGTACCCGCAGTGCTCAGGCACTTGAAGAACGGGTCGTCACAAAGTAAAGTATATATAGTGCATGGGCGTTCTGGGTAATTGGAGCAGCGGCCAGTGACGTACCATCTTGTTCACTTATTTTACTGTGATAAGTGAAAGAGAAAGGCGTAGGGAGATTTTCGACATCTTTGTTCTTATTTTAGCTTACCGCTCTGCATTCATTTATCATCGCAAAAAGTAAGCAATTGTCGTTTGTTATACACTAGGTAAAAGTGTGTTCTTTACTGTGTAATTTACTATAGTGGCTTTCTTCATTGTTAGCTTTCGTAAAGCTTCAAAGCTTCAGTAACAAAAAACTACGGAAGTGTTATCGACGGACCTCCAAGTGGTTCCATAAATGAACCGACATTTTATGTGGTCTATTGACAGAACGCCAATTATGTACAATTACGTCTGGCATTTATTACAATGTTATTGGTTCTACTGCAGTATTTAGGGAATCTTACGTGAAAATCTTGTCATTTACGTCTATTACGGATTTTATTTTTAACTTGAATTACAGGGTGTGAAATACAGAAGGTGGAACCGTGAACATATGGTATAGTGACGTTGGTTCAAATGCAAAGTTTCGTGAATACTCTGTTCCGAAAGCTACCTTGAAAAGACATTTGAGCGGGAAGAATTATTTTGTACCACAGGACCAAAGTGTCTCAGAAGGCTGTTGAACTGACTTCCTCTCCTTTCAGATATGCGTTTATAAAAGCTATAAATAAACGAGAATCTTCAATTCGTCATGGAAACTTAAAAGCGAAATAGCAATAAAAGATCAACAGAACCACGAATTATTTAAGACGAATCTCGGTTGTGTGAAATGTACGAGGAGACATCAGAGGAGAACATGGTCCGTGCGTGTCTTGCGACAAGTGGTTTTATGAATATTGTTCCGGGAAATAAAAAAAGGCCAATATTTTTGTCTGCTTCAAATGCATTATTGATTCCAAAGGATTAATAGACTGTGATACACAGATCCAGCGGATTGTGTCATAATGATTAATAATCGGTTGCATAAAACATGGCCATCTAGTGTGTAATTTCTGTTAAAGTATGTAATTGTTCCAATTATCTCAAGAGTGACATAATAATATACTCCACAGATAAGCTATATTATCAGTAAAAAAATTACACATTTCTGAGCTTGTATTTCACGATAAAAAACAATTGCTAGACATATGCAACAATTGCAATAAAGTACAAAGGAAGGGTGCTTTATTAACTTATAAAACAATTAAAGACAACCCATAAAACAACCTAACATGTTTTATAATTTTCGTTTACGTCTTTTCTTTTTTGATATTTTACAAAATTTCTTTACTCCAAATATTATTCTCCCCCTTTAAATAGCACATAATCTACTAAATATAATAAATCATGATAACAGCGATTCATTTATTACACTTATTACAATCATAAGAAATGTTACCCCTACGTTAAACTCTGTTCATATTAACTTCTCACAAGGTAATATTACCCGGAACAATTAAATTCATTTCAAAGTGCAGTGACACTGCTAGATTGAGTTAAACTCAGCAATAAACTTGGTGTCCATATCAGTCTTACATACTAATAGCACAACGTTTACGTTCTAAGAGTGAATAAAAAATAAAGCTCGCATTTACAAGCACGTTTAGATTTCTAAGAATGCAAAGCAGGAAAACCAGCAGCTCTCATTCCACACTTTATCCGAGCCAGCAACAACATGAGTGCTGCTCCTTAGAGGTCCACTACGACACAGACACAAGAAAAACTATAGATGCTCACATTTTCCTGAATTCCCCAACAGCTTCCAAATGTATTTTAAATGGAAAAATTCTTTTGTTACTAGAAATACTTTCGACACTTACATTTCACTTTCAATTTTTGAAGTATGAATGTTCATACACGTTCTGTATTGCTTCAATAATACTTTGGTTTCAATCTGTTTTCTACAGGGTTTCAAATACTTTTACAAGAGGTATATTATCATATGGATCTTCAGTTTTCCTGATGTTTCCCAATCAAAATGTTTTGCAAATATTTACTTTGAATCCCATACGTCTTATCTCAAAACTTCATGAGTCATAAGAAGAATGCGAGAGTAAACAGTCATTTCCCTGTAAGTTATGTTTCCAGAACAATACTGAAGAAGATGAATATAAACAGTAAACACTGACATTTAGTTTATTTTTACTTTCATCTGAGTAGGCCTGGTAATTATACCGTGACACGGTCGACACTGCTGCCCCATGGATAAGATGCACAAAAGACAAGTATCTATATTCCGAGTGTTGTGATCAGAGGGCGTAAAGACGGGAGAATCTCAGCTCCTAATTGCTCTCAGAGAGAATTATACGAATAGATGAGAAGACATAAATGTTCGAGTGTTTTTGCTGATAGGCATCTGGGTGATCATTTAGTAGCACGTGTTGAGGCTGAGTAGATCAATCAATGTATCCGGGAAAATCGAAAAATCAGCTTCAATATACCTGAACCTGAAATGAGAACCGGTTGTTGGTGAAATACGGTGCCTAAAATGCTGTAATTCCCTAAGCAAAATACTTTATTCTAATGGAATCACGATATTTATGGAGCGGCTGATGAAATGAAACCTAACATATGTCAGACTAAATTATTGTGTAATTATTTGTCAATATCTCTAATCATTGCCTTAAATTATTATTAGTATTATTATTACCCCGTTAATGTTTTTAAAGGCAAAATTAGTTGCTTATCTGTTTTTGATACAGTTGGTCTCTGCATCCTTCTCGAAGGTATCACCACCTTGTCGAAGGCAATCTGCCGGGTGAGGAGGCTTGCGTGCTCAAATGACCCTTAGGGCTATGCCGGCCTGAGCTTCGGCTCATGGTAGGGTCACCCAAGCCGGACAGGTCTAAGGAGATGCGCTAGACTAAGAGTGATACCCTGGTCCTCCAGGTTGGGGGTTGGGTGTAGGGCTAACAACCTTTCACCTTTAAAAAAAAAATATGTGTTACGAAAAAATCAACCAAGCCTCGGATCAGGACGGACTCTTTGGCACGACCACGGCAATTGAAAAAGGACATGAGATTTGGTACCTGGAACATTAGGAGCCTCTATAGGGCTGGGGCACTGAAATCAGTGTGTAGGGAATTAGGGAATTATAAGTTAGACTTAGTGGCAGTGCAGGAAGTGCGATGGGAGGGGGAGGGCACGATCCCAGTGGACAATTTTACATTTTTCTATGGAAAGGGGAATGACAATCATCAGCTAGGGACGGGTTTTTTTGTTCATAGCAGAATTAGGGCAGCAGTTAAGAGAGTAGAATTTGTTAGTGACAGGTTGTCTTACGTAATTTTGGAAGGACGTTGGTGCGACATCATTGTCCTTAATGTTCATGCCCCAACTGAAGACAAAAGCGATGATATCAAGGATAGCTTTTATGAAGAATTGGAATCAGTATTTGATACATTTGGCAAGTATCACATGAAAATTCTGCTAGGAGATTTCAATGCAAAAATTGGGAGGGAGGATGTCTTCAAACCCACAATAGGCAGCGAGAGTCTCCATGCACTTAGTAATGATAATGGCGTCAGAGCAGTGACCTTCGCTACGTCAAAAGATTTAATTGTAAAAAGTACAAAATTTCCACACCGTGATGTTCATAAATACACTTGGACTTCCCCAGATGGCAGAACACACAATCAAATAGATCATGTTTTAGTAGATAAGAGAAGGCAGACAAATGTAATTGATGTGAGATCATTCAGAGGAGCAGATTGCGACACTGATCATTATCTGGTGGTAGCAAAAGTGAGGGAGCGGCTTTCAGTAAGTAGACGAACTAAACAAAATTTTGACACAGAAAGATTTGATTTGAAAAAATTAAGTGAGGGAGAGGCAAAGGAACAATATCAAGTTGAAATTTCGAATAGGTTTCAAATTTTAGAGACAAATGAGGATAATGAAAGTGTGGACATCAACAGGGAGTGGGAAAATGTCAGAAACTGCATCAAAATTTCAGCAAAAGAGAAACTAGGATACTACAGGAGAAAGCAAAATAAACCGTGGTTTGATGAAGAATGTTCAAAATTAATAGATCGAAGGAAGCAAACAAAATTTCAATGGTTGCAGAACCCAAACAAAACAAATGCGGATAATCTATGTAACGTGAGACGTGAGGCTAGTAGAACCTTTAGGACTAAGAAAAGGGAATACCTGAAGGGCAAAATTGCTGAACTTGAGACAAATAATAAGGAAAAAAACATCAGAGACCTGTACAGAGGCATTAATAACTTTAAGAAAGGATATCAACCCCAGACTAATTTGGTAAAGGATGATAGTGGCAATTTGCTTGCAGATCCAATAAAAATTGTGAATAGGTGGAAAAATTTCTTTAGCGAGCTCTTAAATGTTCATAATACTGGTGATATTAGACAGATTAAAATGCATACAGCTGAACTGTTGGTGCCAGAACCTAGCTTAATTGAAGTGGAACTAGCCATTGGGAAGTTGAAAAGTTATAAATCTCCAGGAATTGATCAGATTCCGGCCGAATTAATTAAAGCAGGTGGCAAAGGGTTGCATATGAGGATCCATAAGCTTATTCAGTTAATTTGGGATAAGGAAGAGATGCCACATCAATGGAAGGAATCCATAATTATTCCTATTTATAAGAAGGGGGACAAGACTGAGTGTGGTAATTACCGAGGAATATCGCTGCTATCAACCTCATACAAAATTCTATCCAACATTCTTTTGGCAAGATTAACCCCATATGCGAATGAAACTATTGGGGATCATCAGTGTGGGTTCAGACGAAACAGATCAACGATTGATCAGATCTTTTGCATTCGTCAGATACTAGAGAAAAAATGGGAGTTCGGTGGGACTGTACATCAGTTATTTATAGATTTCAAAAAAGCCTATGACTCTGTGAAGAGAGAAGTGCTATATAATATTCTTATTGAATTTGGTATACCAAAGAAGCTAGTGGGTCTAATAAAAATGTGCTTAAATGAAACCTGCAGCAAAATTCGAGTAGGTAAATATGTATCTGAGACATTCCTCATCAAGAACGGTCTAAAACAAGGAGATGCTTTGTCTCCCTTGCTCTTTAACTTTGCGCTAGAATACGCCATCAGGAAGGTCCAAGGTAGGCAGGAGGGTTTGCAATTGAACGGGACACATCAGCTATTGGCATATGCTGATGATGTTAATTTATTGGGGGACGATATAAATACAATAAAGAGGAACGCAGAAGTTTTACTAGAGGCTGGTAGACAAGTGGGGCTGGAAGTAAATTCAGAAAAAACTAAGTACATGTTAGTATCTCGTCATCAGAAGACAGGCGGGCAAAATTATCTTAGGGTAGCTAATAAATCCTTTGAAAGGGTTACAAAGTTCAAATATTTGGGAACAACAATAACAAATCAAAATGATACTTGTGAGGAAGTTAGGAGGAGACTAAATTCCGGAAATGCTTGCTACTTCTCAGTCCAAAATATTTTGTCTTCCCGTCTGATTTCTAAGAACCTGAAAATTAAAGTATACAAAACAATAATCTTGCCTGTTGTTTTGTATGGGTGCGAAACATGGTCTCTCACTCAGAGGGAGGAACACAGATTGCAGGTGTTTGAGAATCGGGTGTTGAGGAGGATATTTGGGCCTAAGAGGGAAGACGATGGGGCGTGGAGAAAACTGCACAATGACGAGCTTAAAAATCTGTACTGCTCCCCCAGTATTGTGAGGGTGATTAAGTCGAGAAGAGTGAGATGGGCGGGACATGTAGCGCGCATGGATGGGACAAGAGGTGTGCACCGGGTACTGGTTGGGAAACCTGAAGGGAAGAGACCGCTGGGGAGACCTAGACGTAGATGGGAGGATAATCTCAGGCGGGATCTATGGGAGATAGGAGTTGAAGGAAACTGGATTTTGTTGGCCCAGGACAGGGTCCGGTGGAGGGCTTTGGTTAATTCGGTGATGAACCTTCGGGTTCGGTAAGCCATCTAGTTAGTTAGTTAGTTGGTCTCTGCATACCCACTAGGTATATCAGAAACTACTCTACCTTTACGGTACAACGTAATTTCAAGGCCAGTCCCTCTGCCACATGTGTTTCTGCTGCCAATGCAGTCTGTAGGAGCATCGACATCTTGAACAAGGAGTGTATTTCGCTTACTGATGTCAGTCAGCTTTTTAAACAATAATCATTGTTTTTATTGTTTATTTAGTACAACATTTTATTTTGTATGTAGTTTGTCCAAAATTGAACTGATTTTAATTTAATTATTATTTTACTTATCCATAACATTTAGCTCATTTACTTATTAATTATTTTGCAATAAATTAATATTGTACATTTATATATTCAGTTCATTCTTTGTTTGCTTTTGCATTGTAATGTTCGTATTGTTGTTAGTGCTTGGCTGTTACTGGCCTTTTTGGCTGTTGTCAAACATTTCAATAAATAAATTGAATTACAAAAAGAAAAGAGTCTCGTATTAAGTAGCCGTAAGCCACAGTTCTTATTCTAGCACAAGTAAGATTTCCATAGGAAAATATTAATTATTATGAAATATATGCCGAAAATAGTAAAATCTCTAATCTTCCAGGATTTAGGCTCTATATATTTAAAGTGGCAACTTCAAACCAGAAACAAGAACACGATACGCATTCACAAATAAGTTACGCCGCGGAAAACTTAAAGGAATATTTACTAAATGTCGAGTGGGTTGTGCCCTAATCTATTCTGAATCTAGAAACACAAAAATAAAAGCAATTTCCACGTCGATACAATGTAGAGGTGACAGAGATACACCGCAAATCAGCTAGAATGTACACCGACTAGAACACGAAACCGATGGCGGCGTTTGATTCGTGGACCGCGGCTTTATTTATGCAGGTCCTGAAATTCTATAAAACTTCTTTAAAAGGTATACAACACAGATGGGTGATAATTAATTTTTCCTTCATTGTATATTAAAAGATGATTTCCTTCAACTGAGTACATTTTTTAGCGTCATACGGTAATTGCTGAATTGGAAAGGATATGAAATACTACTGTTGTGACTATCACGGAAATTTCCTGGAGGGACTGAGGAAAAATTGCTTCTTCCTCACTAGCGTCTAATATCACTTTGTTTTGTGATTTATCTGTCCAATTCAGTTTCCATCCCTCTTTGTTGTCTTGGACACATGAGCTTTGGTTTTCAGTCTGTTGACAGTGTAAATTTATAGGGTGTAAACATTAATATCGTAAGTTATAGATTCAGTACTAACGCTTACATCATGAAATCTTTTATAATCTGAGATGTTTTTTTTCAGAAAATCTATAAATAAAGTTTGCGCTAATGTATTGTATTTGTGCAGATCCATCGTCTAATATTTCATCCGAGTCCGCAAATTAATGTCGGTGTCTCCCATTCGACGTAACAGTTAGGAGGACGGAGAAAATTGTTCTCATCAGCACACTGACTCAGCTGTTAAGAACGTCACTTCCTACAGCAGAACAACGTACTCGAAGGCTGTCTCATCCTGACACGATTACGCAACACGGAGGTCGGACACCAGAAAAGCACGTGACATCCGCTGCTCTCACGTATATTTGTGTCTTTGTTCAACTAATCGTTGTTGCTGGTACGAACCCAAGTATTGTTATGCAAAAGTAAGAAGAATGCAGAATGATATTTGTCCTACTTTTTTTCCTCAAGAAAATCCGAAATCCGTACTGGAATATATGAAGTTTCCACATGCATTCTTTGCACCGTTGCATTCCAAAAGCTCCTAGCAGAAACATAACAACTGTAGGAAATTACAACGTTCCGCGTTATGGATTTACCGGTTAGGCTCAAGACTGGCGTAGATCCTAGCGCAAAGCATCAATTACTGCCGTCCGATTTTTAGCAAATGTGGAATTTGCGGATAAATTTTAGTGAAACCACCAAGTATCAAATTTAATGTGAATCCGTTCAGTTTTCTCGGCGTTGTAACATTTGGATTGACAAGCAAACAGATGGTGAAGCTGGCAGGAATATTTTTGCAACTTTTCGTGGTAAATATTCAGCTTCACGACCGGGACGAGCCCCGATGACCACTGAATGGGCCCTAGACTAATTCTAATAGTTATGGGAATCAAATTCCGGCAGTCCAGCCTGTTATTAATCTTATCAACGACTAAACTACCCAACTGTGCCATTAAGTTCACCTGTAACGCTAATTTACATCAACAGCGAGCACATTACCGTGAGAAATGTTATGTATTTGATATTTATTAAAATAATATAGAGAAATTAATTCAGACCTTAAGACAAACTGGTAGTCCATATTATCAAATTTCTATAAGATTAAAATTAATCAGTAAATTAACAACTTTTAGCATTAAATTGGTAGGACCCATTACAACAGACAAACCGATGATTCTCCAAAACCCCGGAATAAATTCCAGCAGTCGCCACTAATCTTATAGCAACCAATAAGGA
Source organism: Zootermopsis nevadensis (assembly GCF_977971745.1). Taxonomy (NCBI): domain Eukaryota; kingdom Metazoa; phylum Arthropoda; class Insecta; order Blattodea; family Termopsidae; genus Zootermopsis; species Zootermopsis nevadensis. The sequence goes on along the minus strand of NW_028259152.1, from coordinate 12,635,382 downwards.
CTGTTAATAAGCCTCTTCTAATGACAACAACTACTTACCCGAAGATTGGAGTAGGACCAAAAACTACCGAAACGCCGGGTATATGAATGTAGCGGAATTCGATTTCCTCCAAGGGAAGAATTTGTTTTGGCTTCGTCGTCGCTATCAGACCTGATCTGGGGAGTAACCATGGAGTAAACTCAAGAAATGGACAACTTCCAACATAAAATTTATTCAACGGAGAGACTAACAAGGCAAATATATGGTGCGATGCGGAGTGTGTCAAAACAACGCTAAAACACTTAAAGTCAATAAATCGTTTTAAAATTATGTCTTCAGATGTTGTTTTTCCTTTAAACTAAACCCCTTTTATCCTAAAAACTACAACTTGTTTGTATTCAATAGTTAAGTACAAGAATTTGTACTCTTCATTATATGTTGTTAGTTTGATCAAATCAAGGAGGTAGAGATGGGTGGAGCGTGTAACGCACATGGTAAAGACGAGAAATGAACACATAATTTTGTTCCACAAACCTAAAGGAAATATTTAGGTGCAGTTTGGAGAGCAATTCAGATGGGTCTTAAAATATGGTCTATGAGTATGTACACGATTTACTGACTGAGGTTAGGGACCAGTGGCCTGCCCTAGTGAAATCTGTGATAAAGCATCGGGTCCATGAAAGGCGAAAAATTCCTCTGGTAGCTGAAATCACATTTACAAATAAAGAGTTGGAAAATATGTGGATGGGAATGAGTGTTGCCTACATTTACGGCGCTATTGGAGAATATGCATAGAACGGCTAACATAAATAACGAGAGTATGAGCACTAACCACTCGCCCGCGACGCTCATACGTATTTACAGTTTGAGGTGCATAGGCGTCTAGATGTCGCACCTCACTAGCATGGCTCAATGCAGCGTGAGGTGAACCATAGCTCAGCTGTGGAGCTCCCTCGTGCTGAATAATATGGTTTATCGTGTGGTTTTAATATGAAACACTCTCTAGGTTTCAACGCCGCGTAGCCTTGTACATAGGTTCCCTGACTAATCACCTACATGACCACACGGGATCACAACCCAGAAACTAAAATCTCAGATGCCTACGGCACTTTCACAAATTAATTTGACCACGGAACGCTATTGGGTTACTGAACTACCGGCTGAATTCTTGAAATTGTTTATTTCCCCCTTACAAATTGGATACTGAATATGTCAGAGCTTTAACAATTAATAGTTTCGTATATTTTATAAAAATAAGGACTGACATATTTTTTTATAAATGTGTCTAAACGAGAATACTGATAAAAATAAGGAAGCAATAAAAGTTATCTGAGATGAGTTTTAAAACGTTTAAGAAGACCAGTTTCTTAAATTATTTTCTTCAGAAATCCGGAAAACATTTGGAGCGATGTTGGAATTTCATGTTAGATACGGCTTCTAACCTGTTGCTGGTACTTCGGGATGGTTGGGGCATAAGAAATGCAGACAAAATTTGGTTGGGAATTCTGAAGTAAGGAGACCACAAGGTAGACTAGACGCAAAGGGTATAATGGGTATCAGGGAAACCGAGTTTGGAGTGTTGATTCGATTTATTTGGCTCATGACAATGACTGGTGCGGGATCTTAAAGACGAAATTGTCTACTGCATTAAAATAGTTTCATTCTTTCCCTTTAGTGACAGATTCAGTTCATTCAGTTTTGTAAATATATCTGTCATAGATGTCTTATGCAAGTCTCAGTAATCACTAGGATTTTATCATACAGACATTCAAAATTTCTGATCCATCAACATTAAGGATACACAACGAAATTCAAAACAGCTGTTAAGCACCATTTTTCGAGACAGTCACCTCACCTCATGCAAAAGTAGGGATGTGTTTTGACTGCCAGTTTCATCGCAAAATGTCTTTGAACAGTTGGGTTTTAGTAGTAGATTTCTTATGTAGTCAATTTATACCAGTGGTATTCAACCTTTTTTGTTTGCGTACCCCCAGATATAATTTCTCTTCAACTTTGTACCCCGAAAGTTCTTGGTGTATAATTCAAGTAGTACATAGTATATAATCTACATCTAAAATAAATTAAATAAATTACATTACTGATTGTTCAGTGTTTATCATAAAATAATATATATAATTTTTAAATTTCACGTACCCCCTAAGATGTCTTCGCGTACCCCCGGGGGTACGCGTATCCCAGGTTTAATACCACTGATTTATACTACCTCGCCCAGTATATTTTAACAGAAATAAGCAAGACCTGTGGACAACACAGTGGATTTTTGTCTCACCTCCTGCCATTTCCCTTACCATAGCCTTCGCACCATCACTGCTCTCATTAACACATTGTCCCTAACTGTTTCATGTCTTCTTAAAAGGCTGTTGGTTCAAATGAACATTTCTTCGCAAGTTTTGCAAACATTCACAAGAAAACAGGTCCTCTTCTATAGATTTATCAAACGCAAAACGGAAATTACCAACAGCATCACAAGTCTCTACACGTCAGGGGATTAATCTAACTGAAATAAACAAGAATCACAAAGCTGCAATAGAAAAACGTTATCTTTTTTCAAATTCAACATCAGCTGCAGCATCCTGAATATGCGTCTGATAACGACACTGGTTCTTCTTTTCACTATACCCACGCACCTAAAAATTTATTTCACACAGACGGTGATAAGCGTGACATGTGAGGTTCTAACGGCCTCCAGAATGAAGATGGCTGTCTTCTGGGTTGTTGCGCCGTGTAGAATGTTACCGATGTTTCAGTTGTGATTGCTGCCTTCATCATCAAGCGCTCATCGCCCTGATGATTAAGGCAGAAAGAACCTCTGAAACGTCGATAAGCTAGCAAACAACACAGCGCAATATCTTCATCAGTTATTCTGTTTGTTTCTTTAACGAGTGCTAACAGTAGGTTTAACGTATCCTATAAGATCCTTTGTAGCATTTTCGTTCTATTCTACCGATTTTTATCATCAAGTGTTTGAATTTCGTTATGTGTGAAGATTTAGCTTAAAACATTCGCGTATTTATATTTCTATTCTGGGTCATTTGTATCTAAATGCCGGATAACTGTTTTATATATTCTGCAGCATAATTACCAAGCCAGTAATAACAGTAGCAACTTCATTTCCAAATCAGGAAGATACACAACCAAATGTGACTGTCCACTCGTTCTTTCAAGTGTCCTGATAATTTGCTTGTTTGTTTCAACAGAAGTTTTATTACATATTTAAGTTTCTCCGCCTTGAAATTCCTTCATTTAGCCACAGATTCATCCATATTTAATTTGAAATATAATACTAGACGCTATAAAACTACTCTATCATAAAGAAATTGACATAAAACATCGAATGATCGCATTGCATGCAAAAGAAATAAACAAACAAACTCTCGGTTTAAACCGGCGTACATTTCAACAGCTAAAATTCATCGTTCGAAGCGTTTTAAAATAATCTTTCCATTTACTTCCGTGGGAGCACAAATCTTCTGGCGGAAGTCTGATTAAAGCGCTGTCCTTCAAACTATGACTTTATAAGGGGAATATGTTAATGCTATAACATTAAGTTCACCAGTATTTAATGATGATAAACAACATGCATACGCTCATTATGAATACAATAGCCATCAGGCATGACTGTTAATTGTAACAGTAAATCTAACTGCGATCTCTTTGGTGTTTTTTACAGTATATTTAAACTATCACACGAAGGCTAAAACGACGCGATGTAGACAAGCAACTAAACGCTACTGATCAGTTGTTGAAATACGAGGTGCGATCGGAAAGTTTCCAGACTGCGCCTATAAAAACCCCGTACACTTATCTCAGGTATTAAATTCATCCATCACCCTCGACGTAGTTCCCCTGGGAGTGAACACAACGATCCCAGCGCCGCTGCAAAGCCTGGAAGCATCCCTGGAAATCTTTCTTTGTCAGCCTTCTTCCTCTTCCCAAAGATGAAAATTCAGCTAAAGGGAAGGAGATTTGAGACGATAGAAGAGATTCAGGCAGAATCGCAGATGGTGCTTGACAGGCTGACAAAGAAAGATTTCCAGGGATGCTTCCAGGCTTGGCAGCGGCGCTGGGATCGTTGTGTTCACTCCCAGGGGAACTACTTCGAGGGTGATGGATGAATTTAATACCTGAGATAAGTGTACGGGTTTTTATACGCGCAGTCTTGAAACCTTCCGATCGCACCTCGTAGATGGACGTTTGAAGTAAATAATGCGAAATCGAAATTAAATTTAAACTGCACTTGACTTCGCTTCAAATGTACTGTGCATTCCAAAGATGCGGTTAACTATGGACTGGAAAACAGAGGTTCCATTCCCGACAAGCCAGGAATTTTCTGTTCGCCACAACGTTCAGGCCAACTCTGGGGCCACGTAGTAACCTATTCAATAGGAAAATTTTTTTTTTCGTAGGGAGTAAAGCGGCCGGGACGTGAGGTAATTACTCACTTCCAGCTCTTTTATGGTTTCAAGGTCGAAAATGCATGAAGCTCCTCCTCTCTCTAACAAGTCTGCATGACATGGTGCTTAGTTAACCACCAAGGACAGCTTTACGTTCTACTCACCAAGTACAATGCAGGCAGTATCTTTTTCCAAAACGATGGTACCTACTCTGAGGTCCACTCGGCCTCACAACCAAAATACCATCATCGCTACCTTCTCTGCTGCAAGATTCTGTCATACCATAAAGTAATGGAAATCATTATACTCTGCTAGAAGCAGCCGCCACTGAACCCTTCCTTTAATGTTACAGAAACTGAAGCGGTTACGTAAAATGTTGAGCAACAAACCCTACGACCTTTATTTATCTTAAAAGTCAATTACACGGGCGACTTGTAGAAGCGCGAAGCTATCGTAATTCCCGAAGCTGCTGGCCTCTCAGAGCTACGGAAGTACGTATCGTGCGTATTTGATGACCGCGATTATGAGTCTGAAGGCAAAATCATTAGGGCGGAAAATGAGTGTAGCCTCATCGCTGTCTGAAGATAACAGTGCATATGAACTAGACTCTCCTACGCAAAACCTGGGAGTTAATTCGAGAATCAGCTCGTAATTTGGTCATACCAGTACAGAAGAATACACAGCCTCTGTCCAGAAACAAGTCTACAGTTACGAACGCCCATACGTGCAAACGAAGCTGATTTCAATATACCACAGAAAGCCAATTCATATGTGCGAACTAGTCGCCGCTCAAGGTTACTACGAGATTAAAGCGCCCATCAGAGGCCCAGTTCCACAGAGGCGTCTTCTTGGCTCATGGCAAAATCACAATTGCCAGACTAGAGGTGTTGGAGTGTTTTAGTGCCCCAAAGGAACCAGTGCTACCAACCTGTATAAGTCTTGATAATGCACCTTAAGCTCCCATATGAATCAGGTCGTCCTCAAAAACACCACTTTCAGTAATAAATGCATCCAAGTAAAACAACTTGCTCAGTGTGATAGTTTCCTCATTATTTTATTAATATTTATAATTTATAAATCCTACAGTACTGCTGTCTGATTTTATTTAAAAAATGTAGACCTACTACATTTCAACTTAATTCTGACTATTGTACGCTGGCTTGGCAACCTAGTCGTCATTTAAGAAATAGTTTTGAGTCCCGAATAAGAAACTCATGAGTGAACATTTTGAGAAAACTGAGTACTTCTACAAATTCTAACTATGCCTACATCCTAACATGTTCCAACATTACACATGTTCCAGTATTAAAGCACGGTAGAAATCAAGCTATTTTGTTAAAAAATATTACATTCAGAATCATATGTTTTCCGACCTCCAAGGTTTTAAATTTGTAGGCTGAGAGTCAAGACTTTTCATTCATAACATCAACAAAGAACAGTTGTTGAAAGCTGTAAAGAAAGAACCTAAACATTCAATTGGGAAAATCAAGAAATCAGCTGCAGCACGTACGTGATAATATTGAACAATTCGACTATAAAATCTGCAGTACGATTAAGTCAGGTGGATAAAACAAACATTAACAGCAATATGAAAGAAAATTAAATGATTGCAGATAGGAACGAATCGACATCGAGTCACAAGGAAATGTAATCAAGTGATATAATTCATTATTTAAACGCAACAACGAAATAGTAGGAGGATATAAGCGACGCCAAGAAGGTTCTGTTGTCTCTTGTGTGCATTCTCAGTCCCAATAACAGGGCATGATACGTGAATGCTTGCTACGAAAAAATTAAATTGAGCGAACGAAGCTGTTGGTTTATTCCTCGATTAGCAACGTATGTGTACTGAAACGTACTGTTCCCAACAGGATACTTAATTACGATACTTAAGCGACCCGTTCTTCAGTGCCTTGAGCATCTGCGGGTCCCAAATTTTCGTTGGCTTTGATCTATTAGACAGCTGGTAGGACTCCTTGGACGAGGGATCGGCCCGGCGCGAGGCCTCTACCTGTACACAGGACAACATCCATGGCTTGAGTGGGATTCGAACCCACGGTCCCAGTGACCAAGCGGCCACTGTGATGGCTGTTCCCAACAGAAATAAGTTAATTCTGAAAAATACAGAACACTATAACAGACGGAATTAGAATAAAACATTTTAAATCTTAAATCATTCGGGCTACAAGAAGAACCAGAAAATTCACACCGACGATGATTCGATGTGAACGATATTAGATCAGGAGTCTTGAGCAATCCTCCTTCTTATTCGAATGGTCTTGGGTTCGGATCTTAGCCGAAAGACCGACTATAGTGTCTGAGATTTTACATAACCTCAGTCTCAGTGATCAAATGCTGGATTATCATCTTAACTAAGCTAAGACCTTTAACGTCTACATCATGGATGTGAAACTCATTGTCTAGTACAGGCCGTTTAATAAAGAAATGCCTTTTCAGGGGATAATCATAACTAACATAATCTTATGATACAGGTCTATTTTTCGCCCCCATGTTTTCCCACAAGCATACACAAATGCGAACTTCATTGAAATACATTTTCACTTAATTTAACTGAAAAATAAAAAACGTATTAAAGTTGGATTTCTTGGAGCCGTATATTCCGTATCATTTGGTAAATGAGTCGGACCGCAGAGAATATCGAAGGCGGTCGCAAGTTTGACATTTCTTCATAAAGTTATTCGACGCTACACAAGTTAAGCAGCTGAAAAGGTGTCGTTAAATAATTCTACAGTCAAGAATACACCGATAAACCTGAGAATATACATACTGGAAGATAATAAAGGCGAAAAATAGAATGAAAGAACGTAACAAAATTATTAGGTAGTCTGTTCCTACTTAACACAAAACCAAGGTTACTAGACTTCACCATTGCACATTCTATTAGTGCAGTTCACTTGTATAATTGCCTACGTAATTACCAGAAATTGCATAATATTCCTGCAACTGGTTATTCTCTAAAACTTTTGTACTATTCGAAATCGTACTGTTTCCAGCATTTTGTGTATATCCAACTCAGGTGGGACAAACCAATTTGTTTTCGTAATTTCTGCAACGTGTTGAATGGATAGTCTCTTAAGACGGCCCTGGATAAATGTTTCACGTAGGTCCCTTTCTAGTATGGAATCCGTCACTCGCAATAATCTTATTTTGCATACGTAATGTATTTTCAAGAATGAGAATTCTAATACATTTACTGATAAATGTTATTAAAATCACATTGAGCAATAAAGGTAAATTACAGTAGCAAGCTCCTAATACTAAAATAAACAAACTCATATTTATCCGGTTTTATCATTTTACTAACAGTACTATGCAAATCATTGGTGGAATAAATGACAGATTAAAAATACACTTCATTGTGTACTGACGGCTATTTCCGTATTATGTCTACATTAAAAACATTGATAAGTATTTAATGCTAATAAAAATGGCATCAAGCCTATGAAAAGTGTTCTAATAACGTAATGTATAACAATTTGGTTAACCTTTAAATTTCAGAAGTTGGTGGATTGAGGCTTTAGTGAACAGACCACAATAACGATCAGGGGAGACAGTTCTATCTTATAAACAGCCAAAGAAGCAATTGCCTTATTTGGACAGAAATATGCTCCCTTCCCAACCAACAGTTACAAAAACGTCGCTCACCTCTGTGTAACGTTCTTTTTTTTAAACTCCAACCGTCGATTAAGAAAACCACAATATTGTTGAAGTTGATTCTACTTCCGTCTTCAGGACACAGGACAAAATCCTAATTATAGGGCCCTACGTGAAGTTTAGTCTCATCCTGATGTAGGTCTGAGACTAGTTCGACCAGGAGGCCCAAGTAGACTTCTGTCCTCTTGTTACATAACACGGAAGTAGAACCAACTTCCGAAACATTGTGGTTTTCAGTACATTTAGATGATGAATAAAAATAAATAAATGAATAAAAAGAAACAGTTTTACACAATGCGCCACATCTCGGAAGAGTTACAAAATGCTCGCGAGAATTTTAGAATATTCACAAATTTAAACAATTTATATGTTAATTGTACGCTTATCTGTTACACTCTCGCGACATTTTCTTTTAAACCAGTTGGTACAGCAGACGAGATTACACAAGAGTAATCAAATTATTCCAAATCGCATTTCTCACGGTTCCCTCTGTAAATTATAAGCTCCTTCAAGTTCTTTATACAGAACAGGTTCGCGATCTCTGTTCTGAATCTTTTCAGAGTGCTCCATAAGGCGAAACTGCCCCTTGTACCACCTCTGCTTCTTATTCAGAAAGTTCAGGCCCAAATTCTATCCTCACATCCTGACGAACGGACAAATCTGGAAACATACGTCTTAAACCCAGTAACTTTAGCTGAAACACCATCGTTAAATGGGCCTCAGTTAAGAAGGGAACAGCGTAATTTAAAGATAGATGTACTAAATACATATATCATGACGTCATTCTGATTTCTGTACCAAACAAAAGCATCATTCGAAATCCAGATGCATTCACTGAATGACAGCAGCTTTAAAGACATGAAACAGTCGCGTGCATTTGCTATCCTTTTATGAATGACATGAATAAATAATATATTCCATTTAAGCTATGCATTGCTTACGTCATAGAAACTAAAGTGTTTCTTCATCTCGACAAGCTTTAAAAGACAAGGGGGAAAACGCAAAACAGTTCCTGTTGAAACAAACACAGAAATGGCGTATATACAAACTGAACGATGTTAAGATATGTGCTACGTCTGTCTGAACGTCGTAACTTTTGTACGGCTGACATATTTTGTGGCGTTTAATCAAAATGCCCTTGTTTAGAGCTCATTTTTTATTTGATAACAGACTTATTGAAATAATAAAGGCTCACTTAGTTTAGTTCCAATTACTTTGTCGATTATGGTCTGTGCTATAGTCGGAAGAAGATGAGAAACGTGGGAAGAACCAAAGGTTACAATGGCCTGGAAATCTTAAAACCTGTAAAGAATTGGGTCTACCAAAAATATAGGTATACTTAGGTATCGCTCGATAACACTGCTGATTGGCCACGGTGTCCATTGTTAGGCCTTCTAAATGGTCTTATCACATGCACCAATCACAAGGGCCAAGAGATCCAAGGTCTGCGGTTTGGCAGCTTCAATTGCGGGATACTGAGTTCAACTCACAATCCAAACATTAATTTTTCTCAGATTTATTCTGTTTTATTCAGTCCTGTGTACGTAGAGATTTCGCAACGGGATCATCACTCGTCCAATGAATCTTACCAAATGTCTAAACGGACGATTTTAATAATTTACTGTTACTAACTGTATCTTACGATAAAAACCGAATGAAATTGAATGGGATAAAATACCGTTTTCAATTCGGATGCAACATGAGAAAACAGTGTGGGAGGGAGTGAGGCTCGTGGTAGCGAACGGTGGCAGGAGGGTCTCAGTAATGAGCCTAAAGTCTCAATAAAGAATGGGGAATTTCTTCGCTAGCTGAATGACTATCGGATTCTTAAAAATGATTCTGCTCAATGCAGTCCCTTGGTATTAAGAAAAGTGAGCGTTCACCGTGTAAAACCTCAAACGTAATAAATTCTTGCAATCATTTTCTTAATTTATATTAAAAACAAAAGATGGTATTTAAATAAATGCATTTTATAAGGCTCGTGGTTTTAGCCATAACTCTCAACCTAAATGCTCAACAGCTGTCACTCAATATGGTAGTCGGAGGGACATTTTTAATTGTATTGTATACACCACACGTAAGAGGCAAAATGCTACTGTCAAGCTACAATAATTCCTCATTCTGTTTGTGGCATTAGCAATTATGCTCCGTATTTTGACCAAAAGAAAATTCGAAGTTTCTCTCAGCCACCACAGGAGCCTTAAAATAACGATTTCTTCTACTCCCCCGAGTAAAGCGTGTACATCAAAAGTGGAGTGTTTTATTTTAATTTCAGGTCCATCGAAGTGCATTTGTTGTTATGCTAATCGCTTTACAGGTAATATTGCTACTAGCGTCATTAATTAAATATTTATCACATTTAAAATGTTTGAAAAGCCTACATGAGATTGTTTTATTATACATTATAAGAAACTTGATTGAACTAATTTGGAGTTATACTGGACCGATTAGGAAAATTTTTAAATTGCCTAAAAAAATTTGGTGTAGACAATCGATAGCGAATCGAAATCGCGCAAAGAACTAAGGAGAAATATTCACCAATTAAACTAATGATCCTATTTAAATAATACTCTGCCACTGGACGATATCCGAACCTTATATTTTATTCAAGTGGAGTACTAAGCATAGGTTTCAACACACAACGACATTTTTCTCAGTAATGTTCAAATAATTTCAACAGAGACACATAGGGGCAGCGTCATCAAAATAATACTTCTAAGAATAATTCTAAGAAGTATCGAAAGATTGCGAAAAAATGCTTTCCTCTTTCCCATCATATTCACAGTGAATAATTCATAGGATATGTGTGAATACGTTAGAATACATTTTTAAAATGTATGCTAGATTTTATATAACTACAAAAATAGAACATGCAAGGAAAACTGTTTTCTTTAGAGCAGCACTGCTGAACAGACGGTTTGAGTCCACATCTGCTCATCTAATTCTCCACGCAAACTTCCTGCCTCAGAAAACGTATTTTTAAACTATATTATTAATAAAGCATTAGTAACCGTTATGGGTTTCTTCACTTATTTTCATTTTTATATTAAATATATTATACCCGAATTACAAAAGAAGAAAAATATAATAAATGGCATCGGAACATAAAAAGAACAGTATGCAATACAGTTTCACCAACAAAACAACATCGTTAATGCAGAGAAAAGTGCTATAGAGTGCCTACTAGCACATGGAAGCCATTGATAATATCTGAATACCATTCTGGTTTTCAGGAATATTACAAAAATTCCGCAACCTCGTGTCAAACATCACATCTACTTGTCCACAAGACCAAAGTATGTATACCTGGATTATAAGTCTGGTACATTTGTAGCGTCATAAAACAGTGAACTTGCATTATTATATTTCCTCCTTTTATCTGAGTTAGGAAAATACCGGTAAACATTTAAAATGAAGAAAGAGTCTCTGTAAAATGTTTCCTGACTATATTCAAGACGCAGATTTACAAGTCACGAGACTTCAAAGTGAATAATATATCTATGAAACCTTGTCAAGATTAAAGCGGCCTACACAAACACATTTGGAGACGGACAAATAGATAAAATATTTGACAAGTGACTTTTCCTCCACATCAGAAAGTGACAATGGGGGTCTTTTTATGCCTCATAAGAAATCCGCTACGTGTTTCAATTTTCTTCCTGAGACATGCAGTCCATAATCGTAATCTTCTATTTAATGAAGCAAGGCACCAAATTTCTTACGTCGGTGAATGACAAGGATACTCAAAATTTCCGACAAACTAATCACGCGGTACTTGTAGGTTATATATCTTGTTTTCCTTCGTTTTAATGCATTTTATTAAACGGTCCACAGATTCCCTAATTCCGTCAGAATGGTGATTCCAGCTTGGCTTCAAGCCATGTGTAGTACAGCTTATTTCCAAGACTGATGTCCATTTCAGATGCAATTTGAGCAAGGCTAATTATTCGGTTGTCCCAGATATGCTGATCGATCGATCTGCTCTTAAACCTCAACATGTCAACAGTCGCTCAAAACGTGTATCATCATGCAGACTTGTCAGCTCTTGTCCGAATCCTTCCACCGTCCTCGAACTTCCATACACAATATTTCATACAGTCTCCATTCTTCCGTATAGACACTAATTTCACATCATCTGACGACAAATATCTTCGGTTCACTTTATCGAAGCAGCAGCCATGGTAAATGTGTCACAGCAATATCACTACTCAAAATACAACTAAAACCAAGTAAACTTTCATTCTTGCAGACTCCAACTTTTCCAGTCTCACGTCGTTTTAAGGGAAGCTAAAATTGCCTTGAAGATGGCTATCTTCTGGATTGTTGCGACATGTGGTCTGACAGAAGTTTCAGAGATCCTTGCAGCCTCTCATCACCATGGTGAAGAGTCATTGTCCATCGCAACAAGCCAGAAGACACACATCTGCATAGCCACCGCCAAGAGTAGGTCAAATCTCCATAAAATCACCTGTTTTTGTTTTTCCTCGTTTCAAAATGGATGTAGGAGCATTGTGGGTTGGTCTACTATTTCAGATAAACATGCGAAAAGTTTTTAGATTAATTTTATTACAGTACTTAACTTAATCCTGGATTAGAGAAAGAAGATAAGAACATTCTAGTAACTTCATTAGAACTGTTTATACGCCTGGATCCACATATGTACTTTGAAGGCTGTGGCATGTCCATCCGTTATATGAAATCTAAACAAGACCTAGACTGTGTATGCCATGAAAATTACTCAAATTTAGAAATAATATAATAATACTATTACAATTTCAAAGTCTTACGTCCTTGAGTTATTCAAGTAGGTAATATCAACTTTCTTTATTTCTGGAAATCAGATATTTGTTTTTCCCCATTTCTTCGTTCAGTTCCTGTTCTTTTCAACTATTAAAAATTTCCGGGAATTACACACTTTTAACCTTTCCGGGCCAGAGATGTAACATACAAACACAAAAGTTGTGTGATAATTCCGATACATTCATTTTATGTTTACAAATTATTCTGATTACTCTAGTATGCTGATGGGCTACGTATAACATCTAGATGTACTGATACGAAATTGTAGGAATCATGTCCTATTTTGGGGGGGAAAACATTTAAGTTCCTCGCAGACTTATTTTAAGAACACAGCGTTTTAAACTGTACTTCATATTTCTGCTTGTTATATAGTAGTTAACACTAAGTAATAATCAAAAGGAAACTCCTAGAATATAGATTTTCTTGCAATAAAATGAAACTGTTGAGAATATAAACGTGAAAAGGCTATTTTCCTAACACGTTCTTCGCAATATTGGCCTTGAAGATTCATCTGTTGCACCTACAATTTCTGGAAAACTAACCAACAGCACAACACAGCGCAACAACCCAGAAGACGGAAATCTTCATACTCACCGCTGTGAGAACCTCAAGTCTTACATAGTAAACCTCTATGGGGAGGATACTCATCGCTTCATCCGGAGATTCGAGGCTCTTCGGATCAAGAAAGCCAAACGTCTCTATTCATCGCCCTGATGACGGAGGCAGTATGACCTCTGAAACGTTGGTTAACATCGACCAGATTACACAGCGCAACAACCCAGAAGACGCAAATCAGCACAATACTGAATCACAAACCAATTTTTTTTTTGTATGAAGTTGGCTGTCTTATGGTTTGTAGTGTGGTGTACTCCGGTAAAAGTTTACCAGTATTTCAGGGGTACTTGCTGCCTCCATCAGCATGGTGATGGCTCAACCCAGAAGACAGACATCTTCAAACTCGCCGCCATGAGAACCTTAAACCCCACTTTTTATATTTCATAAAACATACATAACATCGGAAAATGTTTTAGATAAAGGTTACATATTTAATACCTCTATGATTGTCGAGTGTCGTTCTTTGTAGACACGATGGGCAAATTGACAAATTGATTAAGTTTCCTACCGGACCTATACGAACTGAAATAAAAGTTTAAAAGAGAGATGTGTCAACGGACAGATACACCTGCCCTATAATGTGTTAATATTAAGAACTGCGTGTAATAAACGCAGAAAAGTATAAGACACTGCATCCGTACGACCATTATTTTTAATACCTAAAGGGTTTGATGACGGAAAAAAACGCATACTATTTAAAGAAGCATATCTGAATAAATATAAATTAATTAAATTTAAAGTAGTGTATCGAATGACGGTTAGTAGCAAATGATTATGTGAGCCACCGAAAGACTTAATTCTTATTTCCCGAGGGAGAAAGAAAATGGTGGCTGAGTAAAACTCCTGTCCTTATGTGCAAAGAATCCATTAAAAGTGGAACAAGCCATACAGTTTATCAATCTTTCTAAACGAACTGTTTTTATCTGTGAACAAAGTGTGCATACGTGATGAAGGGCAGGGCTATTTGAATGAAAATAATAGTGTCGATGGACAAGACTTATCTATATTTCAAAATCGAAACCTCGTATTAGGAAAATTAAGCGATAATTCCTAATATGATCTGATTTGCTATTCTCTTATTGTTCTTTGTTTTCATAAATAGCCCTTGAATTGCTACAAACAGAGAATTTTTAAGAATTCTTTACATATTCATATCTTTCGAGGGGATTCACAAAGGAAAATCCACTTACTGAGGAAAATATGTATTTACTTATTTGGGGCACACTGCAAAGGGGCGTTATTGAAGTCGTGGCTAATTTTCGAAATGATCCCTCTGAAAATAAACATTGGAATTTAAAACGTGATTCATGCTACATTTAACATGATCTTAAAATAGTTTCCATTCTGCGGCATTTACACAGCAATTTAAAATGAAGGTCATTAAGAATTCATCAATCATTTTCTCGAAAAGTATGATTGGAAATGCTTCTACCGTTTAGTGAATTGTTTAGTAAACCTTTATTTTATTTACTAAACCGTTCGTCGCCAGACATCAAAAAGTGAACATTGTGGCTTGTTCCGATTCAGAATTCATTTTTAAAGTACGAACATTTTTAACATTTGGCAGGACCCCGGTCCATCGCCAGCACAGTAGTTACACAGGACAACACGACAGAGGAAAACATGAATATAGCCTGCACTCAAGATTAGAACGGGATTTCCACCCGAGAGCCCCGTGTTCGATCCGTCTAAGACTGTACGAGCCTCAGACAGCGAATCCCCGTGAAATTATTATATTACTTTACAACATATTACAGTTTTCCACAATCATTTTGCCTACTTCATACAGTTAGTAACTAATACACAGTCGATGACAACCTAAGAACCAAACACGTTCCAACGCGTGGTGTCCCAAAAGCAAAATATAAATAATACATATCGGTATCACAGTACCTGAAATAGCCAACTATGGCACTAACACTGGAAGTTATCTACCTTGTCAAATAAAACGTCAGTACATATATAATCATATATGGGAACACAAACTTGGATTCATTTCTGTGAAATGTTCCATTTCAATGTGAGGTGCTGGACCCTACACGAAAAAAATTGGAGCAGCTAAACAAATTTTAACTTCATTCCATATTTCTTAATACCGTTTACGAGAGTGATTTCAAATCAATGGAAAAAATTATCTGTCCGAATGTTACTTCTGTCAAGAGAGAAAATTAATAGCTTTTTAAATAGTAGCACACACGTAACTCTTTCGGGAAATTAAAAAAATTGTGGAACCTTGTACTTTAAGATATTCTGCATACTGAAGATTCAGAAGAACGGTCAGACTGGCATTACCTAACCATCATGAGGTCACATTATGCTAAGAGTGCAAAGAACGCAAAGGCTACAAATTATTCCTGAACCTTGAAGTTTTGTAATTTTCCATCGTAGCCTGTTAAGGAAATATAATTGGCATACTCCAATCACTAACATCGATTAATGAATGTACTTGAAAACTTCTAACACAAGGGTTACATAACCTTGACTTGAAACTAGAATTTGATAAGTCTGTCATCTGAACACCGATAAATGGCGACATGTAAAAAAAACACAAACTCTGGAGCAGATGCACGGTAATGGCGGAATTTATCAGACATTCATTTCCAATGCGAACATTTTACATTGGAATGATGTCTCATTTAAAATTATCGCATGATGATACGACACATGTCGAAAGCGACCTTATCAGCTTGTTGTAAATCGCTTATCGTTGCCTGGAATGTGAATGATTTGGTATATGACAGAGATTCCCAAACTTTTATACCTTGCGCCCCCCTTCCAGAATACGGGCAAGCAAACAGATTTGACATAAAATTTAGCTATGAGTATACATTTTTTATAATTTAATATATATTATTCAATGCATTTAATTTTAAAAACTGTAATAAAATATACGCTTCATTCCTGGATTAGTGGGATCGATGTGGTTGCTTTTGTGAAAATAACTTATCATACCGAGGGTGGAGTTTTGAAATGACCGCTCTAAGGTCGTTTTCCAGGTTCATCGTAGAACGATACTTTGTTTTGATGGCTGCCACTGCTGAACTGCCTCAATCATGTTTCTCTCCATATTTCGTTAAGAAAAGTTTTTTATACAAACAACAGGCCCCCCAAGGGGGGCTCGCCCCACACTTTGGGAAACTCTGGTATAGGAGATTTGTCTGTAGGGGCTAACTGACACCGTGCATATCAAACAGCGCATCATATAGTAGTGTGGTTAGAGGCTATTCACGCACATGACACTGGACGAACAGTGAAATATCAATTTCGAGCAAATTGTAGGAAAATAATGACTATTCTATTCCCGATTACTGAACCTGATATCCCAGGTGTGAACGTTGAGCCAAACATCGCGCGCCGCCTATAACTTGTTGCCTCTTACTTGTTGATACTTGCTGTGGTGTGAATCCTTCCTATTGTCTGATTGCTCTCAATTAGTCCGCAGATCCAAACCCAGCGAGGATTATACAAGGTCACAGCTGTTCGGGGGCGTTGCACAATGACTGCCGGCATCCTTCCCCGTGCTCGGCCTTAATTTTTAATTCCATACCATCCACAAAGAGCAACACGAGGGTCGTATGAAATGACAAAACTTTGAAGAAGGTGAAGTTTCTGTGTAAGATGCCAACAGCGCGAATTCTAGGAAATTTTACAGTGACAGCTATCAAAGAACCTCAAGTCTTACAAGGATACGGAATTTAGTATGGGGAATTATCAAACGGTTTCACAAATCTTTTAACACGATCCTTTATGTATGTCAACAATTATAAACATGGTTATGGTAAAAAAGTTGTCAGTGGAACCACGGTTCCGGAGAATTTGACGTAAATACGTTTATACGGAAAGGAAGTTTATATATTGGCTTTATTCTAAATATTTCCTTTATACATGCTTTACAATTGAGATAAGTTTGATTAAGACTTTGCTTATTTATGGGTCTGTGGTAGCTGAATGTAATGTAAGGTAATGAAATGTTTTATAGGTAACAACAATGCCGAGTAAACAGATGAAGTGTCCTAGGTAACAATAATGCCGAGTAAACAATTGACGTTTCCAAGGTAACATAACAATGAAGTTACACTTTTTCGTTACATTTTTGCCGAATGACACTGACCCTAAAATATAGACGTATTTACGTCAAAAACACTTAAAATAATCTAGGATTACAAATCTGTATTCACTTGGATAAAAACTTGTCATTTAAACAGCACGTACCTGGACTTTGTTGATTTTTAGAATAACCCTCCCCGAAACTAAAGTATCGCACAGTGTTAAAAGCATCTGTCTCTTTGGTATTGAGGCATGCCACCATACGAATTACAATTATTCATGGGATCTTGTATCTTTCAGTGTAGCTATATAACTATTTTCGTAAATATAAACATTATTTAAAACGCATGGACGATACACATACAACTTCATAGTTCAAATTGTAATGGAGCTAAAAGTATTTCGCGCCTCAGAGTTTAAAGCCTGTTCTTATTAACAACAAAGACCTATATATGCTTCTTATAATGCCGACTTGTAAAATGCAGGTTATATAAGATAGAACCAAAATCAAATTACCTCAGAAAGTTTAGTGTAGAAATACCATTACTAAATTTTAAAGATATCAATTTAAGAGTTTCGAAGATGAAACAAGTTCACAGGTCGTTCGTATTATGCATTAACAATTCTGTGTAATTATAAAGCATTGTTATATTACACCAATAAGAATATTAACACTCTACAAACATATATATATATATATATATATATATATATATATATATATATATGTATAAAATCCATTGGTTATCAACAAAGTGTTATATAAGGAAAAATTTGTCAGTGGAACCACGGTTCCGGAGAATTTGACGTAAATACGTCTATATGGAAAGGAAGTTTATATATTGGCTTTATTCTAATTATTTCCTTTATACATGCTTTACAATTGAGTGAAGTTTGATTAAGACTTTGCTTATTTAACTTGAATTAGTTACGCTTAAGATGGGTCTGTGGTAGCTGAATGTAATGAAATGTAATGTAAGGTAAGGTAAGGTAAGGTAATATAATGTAATATTTTATAGGTAACAACAATGCCGAGTAAAGACATGACGTTTCCTGAGTAACAAAAATGCTTGAATGCTTAACTTGAATTAGTTACGCTTAAGATGGGTCTGTGGTAGATGAATGTAATGTAATGAAATGTAATGTAACGTTTCCTAGGTAACAACAATTCCGAGTAAACACGACGTTCCCTAGGTACACTTGTTACACTTTTTCGTTTCCCTTTTTTATTACACTTTTTTGCCGAATGACCCTTCCTTATAGACGTATTTACGTCAAAAATAATATCCTCTACAAAATATTTGCCATGTTCACTTTCCGTATCAAGTTTACTTTATTGCAAACGTAAAGAACGTTAAACTCCTTATCTTGTGGACAGACAAGCTTTGAAACAGATCATTCTATAAAGGCGTGTGACTACTGTTTATTTATTATTCCACTCTTACCTTCGATACTGCCTATTTTATATTTGATTTAGAGCCTAGGCCTACTTTATATCTCGTTAGTTGTGTGTGCTTTCGTCTTCAAGTGCCTGGTTGCTATTATACTGACAGATTCCAAATATTAATTAGGTAGGAATTCGGGAGATCTTATAAATCCCAAGCGCAAACTGCAAGGCCACAATAATATTAAAAATATGGATTGAAAATGGAACTTACTGAAACAACTAAACCACAGAAAATACTCATTCATTCCAATGATCTCGACTGGTTAGTGAATGCGTAACAGATTACTTTGGTTTGTCACAGCGTCCAGTGGCAGGCTCTTTAGGCATTGTAATGAACATTTTGGTTCCGTAAAAGGCGGGAAATTTCTTGAAAGCTTAGCGCCTGAGAAGAAATATGCTCCGTTGAGTTGGATACTCCTCGGCGTCTACTTCTGCAAGTCAGACTTCACCGAAAACATCAGAAAACCGCGACTACTAGCGCCGACGAAAAGAAACTTGAACTATGACGGCTGACGGATCTGTGGGAGGATCGACGGGGTTTAACTTCTACCTCGCAGTGTAAATTAAAACTTATGAGATGATAAAGTTGCGTCATATTGTGATAAATATATATTTGCTTAAATCTTGTTAGTCTAATCACAATAAAATTCCTATTAAATATTAAAATATTATTTTCTATTTCTAATTTATTAATATTCATTTAGTCTTTATATTATTTACTTTACAGGATGATACAACAAAACGTTCACTCACACAAAATCATGTTAAGCACGACGTACATATACAGAACAACTTCGAATACGATATTAAAAATACAATAAAATCTGGAAGAAAACATCATTTGAAATCCGATAAACATCTGACTAAAAGTTGCATTTAAGAAATTATATTTAAGTTTATATAATTTTATACACCTGAAGATGGTTCTTTTAGAACTGAAACATGTCGTGTAAAAAAAGTGATGATATAATGTTAATCGAACATTTCGATAGAGAACATCATTTAATATATTTTAAATATTTAAATGTTAATTATAGTAATATTTTAATATTTAATAGGAATTTTATTGTGATTAGACTGACAAGATTTAAACAAATAAAACATATGAGTTTTCCGTCCCAATTTAGTGACCGGAGGACGGTTAATATCTAGATATCAATGCTTTGTTATATTATACAAGTATGAGGAACAAAACGTAATTTACTGAAAATAATATAAAACTGCTATATTCTTATTAAAAGTGCAATATATAATGATTCAGTTTAATTAATCAAAGCAGAATCTCAATGAGAGACCAATGTGTCTTTTTCATGGAACGCGTTACAACCGGACTTGAATAGAAATCAAAAACCTAATTTCTTGGCAATAGACAGTAGCACACAATTTCTATTTGAAACGCAAAGTGTTGTTTTGGGGGTATTAATCCTTTGAAGTCAAAGCTCGTCTAAATAATATTTAAGAATTCAGTCTGTACCGCAAAGAAAACATACTCCACCATTGCAAAGATAGTCTGGTTCATGTTAAGGAAATTATCGTTGTTTATAGCGAGAATCATATGAAACTCGTAAATACAAAATTAAGAGTTCGCCAGGTGGCACATGAAGTTACCATTGGGCTTTAAAGGGTTAAAAATTATATTTAAAAACAATTCAGCAAAGCAAATTAAATTCTAAATTTCGACGTTAAGTCATTCAGAAAATAAATTTAGAAGACCAACCATTAAAATATCCTTCGTCCTATGGACACTGGTAGCTATAAGGTACTAACATCCACCATATTTTAATTCATAGCACAGCTAATTCTACTAAAGATAAATTACAGCAAATTATTAAGAAAATAAAGTGATGAGCATCCAGCAGAAGAGTACCAATATTTTAAATTTTAAAGATTCTAAATGTATTCCAACTCACAATACACCGGACCCTCTAATATACCATAAATACAGCGACCAATCTGGTCAAAACGATACAGGTATTTATGTTTGGTATAGTGACGGGATGAAGTTTATAAAAACTGGAATGGTATCTGTTGGTTGTAGTGACAGATTTAAGATCAGGTGGCGTAGAACTGCGTTACGTGTAGAGCCATAGGACAATTATTATATGGGACAGATTGTTCTGTGTTATGTGAAGTGAGAGAAATTCGTTTATATAGGTTGGAATTATTAGTGTCAGATGCAAGAAGTTGGAATTGAAGATGTACCAGTAACGTTTCAGACGAATGCAAACCGGTTCCAGTCTCAGCTAATGCTGAATGTATTCCGTGGTTTTCTGACTCGTGATTTCATTTGACGGTAAAAAGTCTCAGCAGTTGAAACAGCGCTTTTTAATAAGCAACGTGTCAATAAAAAACTTTTTATTACGGGTCACTGAAAGCCAAAATTCAGTGACAAGTGAAGGGTGGTTAAGGAGCCCAGGCAACATTCTCACTCACCATTGCTCTCGTTGTAGCCCCACTCCACAGCGCTCATACTTTCGGACGGATGCGCGCGCACAACAGTCACAACCACGTGCTACGCCGAACAGGCAAGTTGTAGTAGTGCCGTCAGTCCGTCCCTTTTATATACATCTGTCATGTATAATAGATAGGTGGTACTCACACGTGACCTGAGACGTCACAAACTGTCAAGTGCTATCCCCCTAATTTCCCCAAATTCAAAGCAAGAAAATTCGCCCCTCCCCAATTCATGAAGAAACCACCTGTGGATGAACAAGACATGTGCGCCTCGACCACATGCACACACAGACTCATCACGTTACTGCTGTAGTATTCCTGACAATAGCCGGATGAAACGAGAAATAATTGAATTGCGCATGCGCGCGCACTAGCGTTCCTTGGTATGGGCCAAAGAACTGTATTCACTACTTTACCACCAGGAGCCGCTACTATGCAGAGAAAAAGAATTGTCCGTTCAGTTATACGACAGTACAAATACATGTTGGTATATTGTCCGTCGTCCCCCAAATAACAGAAGATTTTGATGGCAGAACAAACTCCACAGAGCTGCGTACCAATGTACCACTCCTTAAGAAACTAATAGTCTATCAAGTCTTTTACGAAACCCAAAGGTTGTGTACAAAATACACTGCAGTTGGACCTTCATACACAATGAAAGATACTCTCCTTCCACTTCATCGAACTGGTCTCACGATTCCGGGTTTTCATCTACAATTTTACGCACTTTCCTTACAACGCGCACTGCATATTTTGATCTGTACTTCTGTCTGTTTCTCTCTCTTTCGACAGACTGATTGATAGTTCGCTAATTTCGTGACTGTTACAACTAAACTGTACGGGCGAGTTTTCAGTCATCCATAAACACAAATCAATCATACTTACTTTCGTCCAATCATGTTCTTCTTGTTATTTAACATCCATATTTGAGAGCTTTCGATATAAATGACTATCCTAACATGTTTCATGGTTCTCCTCAGTTCTAGTAGTCTAAAAAAAACTACGGCCGATTAGGATCCAATCCTTAGAAGTCCAACTTGCGTAATCATTCGACACAAAATAAAATCTACAGCTGATAAAGGGTAGTTAAATAACCTACGATCTGTTCACTTCATCACTCAGAATCATCCTTCCGCCAATGCTCTTTTCTATGAATCTGAGGCAGTGTCGTTGAATAAGCTACGAACAAAAGGTGCTTAATATGTGTATAATATTCGTCTTCCAGAAATAAATTTCTTAGAATGTTCATTCTGCGACCAAAAAAGGGCCTCAGGTGATATTTTCCCATGCAACGGTCCGGGAATTGTAGAAGACTTTCCTACAGATGTTAAGGTGTTCAGAAACACAGAAGAAATTTGTAACTCGATGACACTGGATGCTGTTGATGATTAGGTAACCATCCGCAAAACTTAGAGAGAATTCCATCTTCCCTAACTTACCTCGATCTCAGCTGGATGTTACGACACAGAATACTACAGCGAACCATTAAGTCAGTTCGTTTCAAATTTCCTACTCTGGCGGCTACACTGCAATTAATCAGTCGCGTGCTCAGCCAGTGCACTGAGGCAACGCGACTGACTTCCGTTCCAGACGTACACTATTCGAATCCCGGTCAGGAGCCAACTGTCCACAATCCCTTCAGGCAGATGCCGGTTATGAGAAATTGTCATTCCATGTCAAATAAACACAGATTTAAATTTTTGACAGAAGACAGACAAAGTTGTCTTAGAACAATTAGCATAACGTCTGCACTAATTGAGACAAATCTTATTCTAAGCTCATTTTAAAGCTATTTAAATGTAATTTCCAATGACACCAACATATTCAGCACAGTTACTTTTTCAAGGTCTTAAAATTTGAGCTCTGACTTCATATTTCTCAAAATGCAGTATTTTTAAAAATATATATGGGGGCATGGAAATATTATTTAAAATTGGATTGGGTCCTTTAACAAATTTGGATGTCTGCGCTCAAAAAAAGTAAAATACATAAAGCTACAAAATGTGGAAAGAATACATATCTACATTGGAACTACAATCTCACAAAAAGTCATTCAATTCTGTGAGGTCGGTTTGGAAATGCATATTTTTTTGTGTTCAAGGTGCAATGTGTAAGGTTACAACAAACAAAACAACAACATATTTTTACACATTATTATTATTAGTGTTCTGTCTGACGACAGGTCCATATGAACAGGATCCTTCCATCCTTTTCTCGGACTGGGACCTGTTCATATACGTTCTTGGCAGATGATCCAGAAGTGGTTTGCCATTGCCTTCTTCTGTGTGTGAATGGAGTAATTGTTGGGATGCCAAGGAGAAACCGGGGAAGCCCCCGGAGGAAAACTCCGTGTTGCCTAGACCACGGCCTTGCCCAACACAAGTTATAAATTCGGGCACCGCCGGGAATCGAACCCGAGACCCCAGGATTACAAGGCCAGCGTTCTAACCGCTAGACCACCATTACAGCTGAATAAATAACAATGGAAGAAACAGTCGCTAAACCTAAGATCAAAACAACTGACTAACGAATCAGTAGGTGGCAGCAGTGGTAATGCTATAAATTTGTACGCGCATCGATTTCTGACTGTCTTGACTGTGCTGTTTGGTATCCTCACTCTCTGCAGGCAAATACCGTGAAAGTACTCTATTATAGGCTATACCGAAACCTACCAAATCATTTCCAGCTCACCGTTTATCTGCTATAAAATATGCCTCTGCAGGTCTAAACCTCTGCACTTAAAAGCGCCGTTTAATAGCCTATAAAACAATCAATAAAGTATGGACAACATCGTTCATGTTCTAAATATACACACACATCTACAAGGACTTTCTATGGTTGTGTGCAAAGATAAGTCATGCCGGCATGTTTATTTTCGTAAAAAGAATTAAACTTAAAAAGTTCTTCTTTATGTTTCTAACATATAAAGTTTTGTTATTCACTTTTCTCAATATACTGCAGGTTTTGGACGAAACATTCAGGATCTCTGTAAACGGTAGGGCCACTTCATTTACAGCAAACATAGTCAATATGGAAGAATATTTATAATATTATTTTATTTCTTGCATTATCCTTAATCCGTGTAGCGACATCCATGTCCGTCATTCTTTCGGTGTTGTTAGAATTGTTCATAGATGGCACAGCTTAGCGACGGTACACTGCCATCTACCGACGAAACCAGTAGGTTTCGGTGCATTCCGTCATGGTTATCTGCATTGTTGATCACTGCCTGTCTACACAGATAACAATATTCTCAGTCAAAGATGGTAAGTTTTCCATGATCACAACTTTTAATGATTATTACAGTATCGTCTCAGTGAAAGGAAAGGCTACACTAACTCTGCGTGTGCGACTATGCAGGAATGACGCAAAGGTATTTGGAACCACAAAGTAACATTCAGGCTTGTGCCCCACACCCCTCCCACCGCTAATTAACTTTCGAAAATTAATTTTGTACATTTTCAGAATGTTACAATGCAGTTTTTTTTTAAAACTTGGTCACACTGTGTCCACAGATCAATGTATAAAGTAATGCACACACTTCCTATTCTTTGTAACAGAAAACTTAATAATATATTAAACAAAAAGTTTCTAAACAATTACTGTTTGTAGCTGTGACCTCCAAAAAAAAAAGTTAAAAAGAACTCAACAGAAACGATACAGGACATGTTAGTACATCTATCAGGGACCCGGAGTAGCTGAGACATGACTGTATGACCGAAGTTCGAGCAGCAAGGACGTACATACCAGCCTCCAGCCCCACAGATACCGGGGCGGCCGAGGCGTGACTGTGATGACTCACCTCTATCTAGTGCCGAGGTTAAGAATGAGTAGGAGCTAAAAATCCCTCCCAAGCGCCTATATGGCGTGTAGCGGGACAGTTTTTCTTACTTTTTACTTTTATCATGTGACGACTAAATGTGAGGCAATTGTCAAGGCAGTCTATCAGGAAATATGTCGACTAGTCACAAACTCGACATCACTACAGACACATTAACATTTTGTGACAGCTGGCATTATATTACAAGAACGCGACCAAGACACACATTTATTCTTTCTTTGTATCAAATCTAAAACTTCTTGACGATGGTGAAGAGTCAATTGAATAAAAATTTTCTTGGATATTATCCATCGTCTAGTAAATATAAAACGTAAAACGACGTTTCGGAGATGGGACCCTATCTCCGTCTTCAGGTTCCTACACAGTTGGGCCCACTAGATAGAGCTAATCCCCATCTCCGAAACGTCGTTTTACGTTTTATATTTACTAGACGATGGATAATATCCAAGAAAATTTTTATTCAATTGTCTTTCTTTGTATTTTATCTAAATTTTGAGATCTATTTTAAGCTACTTTCTATACTTTTTGTGTATTCAGTTCTTTGCAACCCTGAGCGACCGTTTGGTTTGCCTAGTGATTAAAGCGGCATTGCGTCTTTACACCTTGATATAGACGAAAACTGTAATTTCTTCCTTCTCGCCTTCTAATATCCACGTATCATTCTCTCCAGAAATGTTCAGCTCGTCCTCCAAGCAGTACAGATATTAGACAGCAAATATGACCAAGCGCACACAAACCTTTTGAAGATTGGAATATTTAATGTTCCTGCTTTCAATAACGCTACTACTGCACTCCTTCCACTGTTAAGGCAATTCTTCCATATTCCAAATAGAATTAAGAGTTTATGGATCTCAGAACGTAATGTTTTACCTCAGTTGAATCAGTTCTGCCGGAATTTTAATCACTACATGGCGATTTATACCTTTTCAAACTTTGCAATAGAAAAAATTCAACCTCACGTACTAATGGCTCAGGTGTATATATTTACGTCTGATCGACATCACTAACCCTATATACATTCAGTAGCTGACAGAAGTAATTGTTCCACCTGTCCACAATGTTGTGGGAATCTGCAACGCCATTCTCATCTTTTTCCAAGTTACTTCTAGGTTGATAACCGGTCTTAAATTTATTTATAGTTCTGTGTGAGTCTCTAGATTTATTGTTCTCACTGTGTGTTGCAAGCTCCTTAATTTTGTGTTTCAGATATTCTGTATTATTGTTCGTAAATTGCTCAGATTATCTCCATTTATTTGGCTCGGATCCTGTAACCATTGCAATTTGGCTTATTTCTTTTGATCTAATAGTTTTAAACATTCTTCGTCAAACCATGGCTTATGCTGCTTCAATACGTAATAACCTAGACTCTCCTTGGCTGATATTTTTATACTCTCTCTAATGATTTCCCAAGATCCATTGATACTCGCATCATCATCTAAGTTTCACACAGCTTCAATTTTGTTTGAGATTTTGACGTGGTACTATTTTTCACTCTCTACCTCGTTTATTTCCTTGAGATTGAATCTCTCCATCTCAGACTTTTAATATGCTCGTTTACTTACTGCTAGTCTCTCCCATAATTTTGCAACCACCAAGTATCATCATCGGTATCATAGATTAGTACACATGAATGACGTCTCTTATATATCAAAATGTGGCCAATCTTATTTTGTCTTTCCATCAGGAAACGTCAATGTGAATTTATAAATGCTATGACGTAGAAACATTTTACTCTTGAAAATTAGGTTTTTGCATTTGGCAAAGTTTACTACTCTAACTCCATTATCATTACTGATTTCGTGAAAACTCTCGTTCCAAATCAGACCTTTCAGGAATGTACTCTGTTCCTTATGGCGCATATCGTAAAAACACATTTCATAACGTATGTACGCAAATAATAAGTTTCTTTTCACGGTATGATAAAATTTAAGAGACATTTAACACGTCATATTACCTTCACTTACTCTATTTTTATTTTCTATAGTATCCTGCTATTTGGTTTTTGTTTTTCCCGAAGCGAAATGGATCAAATTTTGTATCCATATAAAACAAAAGGTAAACAAACATTACATGTCGATTCTGGTCTGCTGGGTTGAGATGCCACGTAGCCTTCTACTCAAGTAACAACCAGAATCGAAATTTTTACCGCTGTGAAAATCTCAAAACTCATACAGCTAAAATGATAGATCTAGCCTTTGGGTGTTGAGGTAGACCTGAGATAACACATTTTTCGCATTTGCAAAATTGAGCTTAGGACGTATTGCAAGACTTTGGGCCAGCGCACACGTAAGACTTAACCGTCGACTGACTGTTCTGTCGTTGTCGGCTGAAGCGTACGACCCATAAACGACACGACAGTTCAGTTCATGAGCATGCGCACACGTATGACTAAACAGTCGTTCTTTTGCTCTCTTTTGTTCCACATTCTTCGCTCTATGCTCTATGCTATGTACTTAGTACAGAAGTCAGGAATGTTACAAGAAGAGAATATGGAACAATTAATTGAAAAAAAAATAAAAGGTTATGCAAACATCAATGTTAAAAGAGTGGCAAGAGATTTGTACAGTTGTGCCAGTCTTTCTTTAGGTGAAATAGCGAGACGCATATCCGTATCTTGATAGGTTATACTCGGTCTCAGCAATAATAGAAGTTCATCAAAACTTTGTGTACTCATGCGAAAATATGAAAAGAATTTTGCATGATAATTCCGTAATGTTTCATACATAGTATGGAATTTTCCTTTCAACAGTCTCTCACTGTATAATGGATGCACCCAGTAATTCCTTTTCCTCCTGTTTGTCAGACGACTGTTTCGTCGTTCGCACAAAGCCCTTAAGAACATATAGAGATGCGCACACTGTTACGACACGACAGCGACACGACTGGCAGTCGGTTACCTCTACCGACAACCCCGGACTTTTCTGTCTACCAACTGTCGTTGGCCCTTCGAATTATATGAAAGCGCGCAGACGAACGACCTTTCAGTCGTTCTGCCTTTCATTTCGTGGGAGCATTTGCAGACAGTAGACGATTGTCAAACATGGATGTTGTTGAAACTGCTATAGTATGTGCACTTGTGATTCGCCTCAAGGAAAGGAGGAAAAGGAATTACTGGGTGCATCCATTATACAGTGAGAGACTGTTGAAAGGAAAATTCCATACTATGTATGAAACATTACGGAATTATCATGCAAAATTCTTTTCATATTTTCGCATGAGTACACAAAGTTTTGATGAACTTCTATTATTGCTGAGACCGAGTATAACCTATCAAGTTACGGATATGCGTCTCGCTATTTCACCTGAAGAAAGACTGGCAGTGACACTAAGGTAAGTGAATAAATAAAATCAACTTTACATTAATTATTTTTATTATTCTTATTTTCCTTATTGTTAAAGAAAGAAACTTAGATACAATGTGAAGTTATGCCTTGCTGTAGACAAATAACCTAGCCAGACAGCCTAGTATCTAAAGGTCTAATATGTAAGAATTACAAGAGAAATTGGAATAATATGTTTGGACTGTGTCATTTGAATTTGGAGAACTGAAATCAGGATGCACTGGAGTAGATGAGCAACGTCGTTGTATTTATTCGTAGTTGACTGAGGTTGTTGCAGCAGCTTGCGTCCAAATAAAGGCATTCCTTTAACCCAGATGGCCCGGCTGCATTCCACGTGAAAGGGGGGATTATTCTGCTCTTAAGTTTTTAATCACGCTCAAAATTCTTATCTTCGCCTCTAATTTTTTCTCTTCGCCTAGCTTTTTGAGCGAAGGAACTAAGGAAAGTGCGAAGTGGACATCTTCGTCGTCGGTATTTCTTGAACTCAAATTGTTGAGTAAAGATTCCTCGAAAGGCTGCTGCTTGTTTCTTTTTTCTTCCCTGGAAGATTGTGCTCTGTTTTCAGCCTCGTTTACGTGGTCGATTCCCTCTTCTTTATCGTCATCGTCATCTGATATTACATTTGTTTCCGTTGTGGGAAGTAAAAATAACAATTTTTCAAAATATATATATTTCCTCCTCTTCGATGCTGATTGGCCGGACTTGGTCTGTTTCTGGGCGCGAAGCTCTCTGCTAAAACATGATCTTAAATTCTGCCACTTCTTTTGTATGTCTCGACCTAGAAATAGTGACAATATTTTATATAATACAAGTTTATAATACGACCCTACTATTATATGCTATGTTGTACGTGTAGGTCTATTATGTTCTGTGATGTGATAGTATTTGTATTGTATTATGACCATATTCTAGACGTGTCCCATTTTTTTCAGATATTTGACGACCGGCGCAAGCTTCAATTCGCTGTCCTTTGAGTTCTTAATTGCACCTTCAACGTTAAGGTTGATAATAAAATGCACCTGCGCCAACATTTGGAGTATTTTACAACCGATCTATATACCAGGAAACATAAAAGAAGAAGATTGGATCAAAATAGCTGATCAATTCTACCAAAGAACCAAGTTTCCCAATGTAATAGGTGTCATTGATGGAAAGCATATTCGCATTATCAAACCTCCTGCAAGTGGATCAACTTTTTACAATTATAAAAAGTATTTTTCACAGGTGTTACTGGCATGGATGATGCAGATTACAAATTTATATTTATAGATGTCGGATCATACGGATCTTCAAGTGACTCAACCATTTTTAAGAATTCGAAAATGGGGAGAATGTTGGAACTGAATGCCTTTGCCTGCTTATGAAGACGACCGATCGTTGCCGTTCTCTGTTGTGGCGGACGAAGCTTTTGGGTTATCAAAACACGTCCTGAGGCCATATGGAAAGAAAAAGTTGACAATGCTCAAAAGAATATATAATTATCGACATACAAAGGCTCGCCGAATGGTGGAGTGCACATTTGGCATTTTAGCTAACAAATGGAGGGTTTTGCACAGACCATTAGATGTCAGCATCGGCTTCTGCGACGGCATAATTAAGGCATGTTGTGTACTTCATAATTTTGTTCGCTGTAAGGACGGCACACGTTTTGTTGATACTGTACAGGATATACACAAATAATGGTGCGGTTTCAAAAGTAAATAAAAAAAATTATTTCTCACCTGACGGTGTATGTTGTGCCCGTGTAAGGTGAGAAATAAATTTTTTATTAACTTTTGAAACCGCGCGATTCTTTTGTGTATACCCTGTATATGAGTGTCCTCTCGAAAGTACTGTTGTTGATAACATACGAAATTGCGGAACCGATGTTAGGAGTTTCTTGTCGAAGTTTTTCATTTCACTTCAAGGATCAATACCAAAGCAATACGAAAAAATGTAATAGGCAGGTCGTGTGAAGACAATAAACATTTTACCAAGAATGACAGATTTGGTGCCATATAAGATGAAACAACATTTAATTTGGAATAAAATAAAAATTATCAAGCAAATCGGTCTACACTATAAGTAAAAATTTAAATTGTTAAAATGTAATTGTTGAAATTAAATAAAAAACAAATAAACTAACCTGTTTCAGTCTTTTTTTCGGGTGACAATTCGCTCCAACCTGGTACCACAACTGAACAAATCTCTTGCCAAAGTTCTCTTTTAACATTGATGTTTGCATAATCTTTCAATTTTTTGTCATAAAGAGCAGGGCGTCTTTCGACCTCTTCAATTAAGTGTTCGATATTATCTTCTTGCAACATTCCTGACTTCTGTACTCGGCGAGGATAGAGCGAAGAACGTGGAACAAAAGAGAACAAGAGAACGACTGTTTAGACGTACGTGTGCGCTTGCTCGTGGACTGAACTGTCGTGTCGTTTATCGATCGTATGCTTCAGCAGACAACGACAGAACAGTCAGTCGACGGTTAAGTCTTACGTGTGCGCTGGCCCTTATAGATGTGAATGCTAGAATCTCCCTCCTGGTGTTATGCGTCGTCAATAGATGGCAGCATGAGTAGGATTATGGCTTTGACGGCGGTGATTCTGAAGATGGCTGCCTGCTTTTTTGTCGTTTCATGTGTCTATTATTATTATTATTATTATTATGAATTGTTTAATTGGTCCACAAGCAGCCAAAAACTTCAGGCGTGTTGCCGTCATAACTCCGATGCTTGCAGCCCAGATGAAACTGTAGTCACGGCTCGAACCACGAGATGGGCGGCTACAGTGAGTTGGGGTCGTGCGCCCGTAGTAGTCGGAGCGACACAAGAAGCACGGCCTTTTGCATCCGGCTGAGTAGTGCTTCAGCGTTACGCTGGCATGCCGGAATGAGCTTGATGTTAGCCAACAGTGACGACTTGACTCCTCCAAGAACTCCGATTATGAGGACGATTAATTTGACAGTGAATCCTGGGTACAGCTGTCTTAGCTCAAACACAAGGTCTTGATACTTGGTCCGTTTTTCAGCCTCCTTCACAACTATGTTGGTTTCAGCCGGGGCCGAAAACTCGATGACATACATGGTGCATCCAGAGGTATCGATGAGAACGATGTCAGGTTTAGTGGCTGTTAACTGCCTGGTAGTGGGGAACGAATAGTTCCAATAAATTTTACATTTGTCGTTCTCAACGACGGACTCAATGTCCCCAGGAGCGTACGGCAAAACGGGTGTCTTATCTATGCCGTAAAAGTGTCTCAGGTGGTAGTAGAGTATACGTAAAGCAGCGTTATGTCGATGAATGTAGGCGCAGCTGGCATAATGTTTACATGCCGACAAAAGATGCATCAACGTCTCTGGTTGCATTCGGCATGCCCTGCAGACAGTATCCACTACCCCCACACCCATCACCATTCGGCGGTACACAAGTGTGTTTACCACACCATCTTGGCACGCTAAGATGAAACCCTCGGTTTCAGACTTTAGTCCAGCCGACCGTAGAAAGGCGAACGTCAGGTCTTTTGACAAGCCCATTTTTTCTACATTTTTGAAGAAGGCCCCATGCATGGGTTTATCTGCATGTTGTTTGAGCAACAAAGTTTGCTCAGCCTTCTTAACAGTGCCCTTGAATTGATCTGACGTCAGTGTCAAGAGGGGCAACTGTCTTCGCTGTACAACTGAGCTGGTGTCGAAGTCAAGTCCGAGGTCATTTGCTGCTCTCTTTGCCGCCTGAAATATAAACGCCCCTACACCCGCAGACTCATGCGAACATACGAATGTCAAAAGGGGGTCAGAGCTATTAATGATGGAATGAGCTGTGCCCAGAACTATCCTGTTGTGAAGATTCTCCAGACCCAAGAGACCTCTACCTCCAAGATGACGCGGGAGGTATATGCGTTGGACAGAAGATTTAGGGTGAAGACTTCGGTGCATGGTCATCATTTTTCTGGTGGCCCTGTCCAGGTTTTTCAACTCGTTAACTGTCCACTTCATTGCTCCAAAAGTATAGAGCAGGATCGGAACAGCAAGCATGTTGGTGGCAGTGACTTTGTTTCTACCAGAGAGTTCGGAACTCCAAATCTGTCGTAGGGTGTGTCTATACTTGCTGCACAGAGCCTCTTTAACCTTGGAGACATCCTGGACGTGACTCTCACTCACACCAAGATATGTATAGGACTGTTCGGCATCAAGATGGTGTATGATGCTTCCGTCCACGAGTTGCACGTCTTCGCCGAAATCCCTATTTCTTCCCCTTTTCAAATGCAGAACTGCACACTTGTCCAATCCAAATTCCATGCCGATATCCTGAGTGTATACTTGCACGGTGTTCAGTGCACTTTGAATGCCACTATCACTGGCAGCATAAAGTTTTAAGTCATCCATATAAAAAAGGTGTGTGACTTTGTGGCTACGAATGGACGGTGCACCGCACATGTAGCCACGTTCACGTCTTAGCACAACGGAAAGAGGAAGTAGCGTGATGCAGAAAAGAAGAGGGCTCAAGCTGTCACCTTGAAACACTCCACGGTGGTAGCATACCAACTCGGTTGACACTACACGTTTCCCAGATGTTAGAATGAAGCGCGTTTTCCAGAGCGGTAGTAGATTTTCAATGCATTTCACTATGTCAGGTTGGACTTTCAGCACTTTGAGCAAGATGACAATTAGCTCATGAGAAGTTGTGTCAAAAGCTTTTTTGTAGTCCACCCAGGCCATTGACAGGTTGCGCTTATAATGGACCGCATCTTGACAGATGCATCTGTCAATCAACAGATTGTCCTTGCAACCTGCAATGCCACGTTTCGAACCCCGCTGCTCATATACCTCTTTCCAGATAGGATCAATATGGTGCAGTATGCGTTCGTTCAAGATGGAGGTGAACGCCTTGTATACAGTATTAAGACAGGTAATAGGTCGGTAGTTTTCCGGATTAGACAAATCTCCTTTCTTCGGAATAAGAACGGTGCGCCCTTCTGTTAACCAAGGTGGAATGGGCTCTGTACCACACAAAAAAGATGT
Source organism: Zootermopsis nevadensis (assembly GCF_977971745.1). Lineage (NCBI taxonomy): Eukaryota > Metazoa > Arthropoda > Insecta > Blattodea > Termopsidae > Zootermopsis > Zootermopsis nevadensis. The sequence goes on along the minus strand of NW_028259152.1, from coordinate 12,601,767 downwards.
AAAGATACGAGATAAATGTTTGTGTGTGCTCGTGAAAGTTTTCCACCAAAAATTATTGATGGCATCTATTCCAGGAGCAGAAAAATTCTTTTTGCCAGTAAAGGCACGTTTCACATCTTGTTCGGTGATCACTAGGGGCACATCATCATCCTCTAAATGGCGATCGCAGAACTGCCTAAAGAGGCCAATGGCCGGAGAATCTATGTTCAACGGAAATCTAGTTTCATAGAGTCTCTTCCAGAATGACTCGACCTGCGTTGCTGTTGGTGGGGTATGAACGACTGGAGTGTTCTTGCTGAAGAGACGGGAAGGGCATACACGAAAGATGGTGTTCTCCTTTACGGCCCTATAACGTTTCACTGACTTCTTCCTGTCCGCGGTTAGTGCCCGTATTTTGTCCAGAGAGTGCTGCTTGATGGTCAGCAGCGTATTCTTGTTCAGTGTGTGATACTTGGCCTTGAGAGAGCGGGCGATAAGCCTCAGCTTGGTGGTAAATCTCCGACCAGAGTTTACATACTCAATCACGCAGTGAATTCTGGATACCAGTTGCCTTTCCAACTTTAACTTCGCGTCCAGACGTTTTGTTTGCTGCTCAGATTTTTCTGCCACCCTAAACGGGGCTGGGGTTACTAATAACCTGGCTGCAGCGTAAACGGCGCGATTGATAGTAAGAAGATCAGAATCATCTTTTAGGAATTCATCTAAGATTTCGTTCATTTCGGCCAGATGTTTGGCCCGCAGCGATATCTTGTGGTGAACTGTTCGCTGCCTGTCCTTCAGATATTCACAGGAGTTCAACAATTGGTAGAACCGCGTTTTAATGTCGATATCAACAGTCGCAGCTGGGGGACATGGTGCGATATTTTTAATTTCTTCCGCTTTATGCGGCGTAGCTGCAACTGGATCTTGCGGCTTGAAGTCAAAGCCTTTCCTTCGCAGATGGTACACATAGTCTCGCAGGTTTTGTTGCGAGAGACTGGAGTGCTCAGGATGCATCTCGCACCAAAGGGAATGCATCCGTGCCATGTATCCTCTCCGCGAAGGATCACTGGTGGCGTGACACGCAAGAAGGCCACGCCGTAGATCGTCCGTCCACACCATGCGAACGGCCCCACGGTTTGTGCTACTCCCAGCGCCTCTAGGGCCCACATCCGAAACAGGCCGGCTGGAAGTGGCTTTACTATGATTCTTTTTGGGAACCAGTTTAGACTGCGTGCCGGGTGGTTGGCCCGACACACAGACGGCAGCATCTGTCAGTACAAAGACTGTCCAGGGCACGCCACGAGGAGGCTGCTGATCCGATTTGTGCCCCTTATTATTATTATTATTATTGTTATTATTATTATTATTATTATTATTATGAATTGTTTAATTGGTCCACAAGCAGCCAAAAACTTCAGGCGTGTTGCCGTCATAACTCCGATGCTTGCAGCCCAGATGAAACTGTAGTCACGGCTCGAACCACGAGATGGGCGGCTACAGTGAGTTGGGGTCGTGCGCACGTAGTAGTCGGAGCGACCCAAGAAGCACGGCCTTTTGCATCCGGCTGAGTAATGCTTCAGCGTTACGCTGGCATGCCGGAATGAGCTTGATGTTAGCCAGCAGTGACGACTTGACTCCTCCAAGAACTCCGATTATGAGGACGATTAATTTGACAGTGAATCCTGGGTACAGCTGTCTTAGCTCAAACACAAGGTCTTGATACTTGGTCCGTTTTTCAGCCTCCTTCACAACTATGTTGGTTTCAGCCGGGGCCGAAAACTCGATGACATACATGGTGCATCCAGAGGTATCGATGAGAACGATGTCAGGTTTAGTGGCTGTTAACTGCCTGGTAGTGGGGAACGAATAGTTCCAATAAATCTTACATTTGTCGTTCTCAACGACGGACTCAATGTCCCCAGGAGCGTACGGCAAAACGGGTGTCTTATCTATGCCGTAAAAGTGTCTCAGGTGGTAGTAGAATATACGTAAAGCAGCGTTATGTCGATGAATGTAGGCGCAGCTGGCATAATGTTTACATGCCGACAAAAGATGCATCAACGTCTCTGGTTGCATTCGGCATGCCCTGCAGACAGTATCCACTACCCCCACACCCATCACCATTCGGCGGTACACAAGTGTGTTTACAACACCATCTTGGCACGCTAAGATGAAACCCTCGGTTTCAGACTTTAGTCCAGCCGACCGTAGAAAGGCGAACGTCAGGTCTTTTGACAAGCCAATTTTTTCTACATTTTTGAAGAAGGCCCCATGCATGGGTTTATCTGCATGTTGTTTGAGCAACAAAGTTTGCTCAGCCTTCTTAACAATGCCCTTGAATTGATCTGACGTCAGTGTCAAGAGGGGCAACTGTCTTCGCTGTACAACTGAGCTGGTGTCGAAGTCAAGTCCGAGGTCATTTGCTGCTCTCTTTGCCGCCTGAAATATAAACGCCCCTACACCCGCAGACTCATGCGAACATACGAATGTCAAAAGGGGGTCAGAGCTATTAATGATGGAATGAGCTGTACCCAGAACTATCCTGTTGTGAAGATTCTCCAGACCCAAGAGACCTCTACCTCCAAGATGACGCGGGAGGTATATGCGTTGGACAGAAGATTTAGGGTGAAGACTTCGGTGCATGGTCATCATTTTTCTGGTGGCCCTGTCCAGGTTTTTCAACTCGTTAACTGTCCACTTCATTGCTCCAAAAGTATAGAGCAGGATCGTTATTATTATTATTATTATTATTATTATTATTATTATTCAGTGTTCTGTCTTACGACAGGTCCATTGCTCTGCCCAAAAAGAGCTCTCCAGTTTTCCCTATTCTCAGTCTATTAGAAGTTACAAAAGTTTGAGACAACCAACTGCAGATGGCAGCATGTTAGCACTGTGGCATACTGCCATCTTTTGACGATCATAAGAACACATTCACGGATTTGTATCCGGATACAATTTTTTGGACCGTGCCATTGTGTTCAGAGAAAAATAATAACATTTATAACTTTAGCCAAAACACATATAAGAATTATCTCCTAAAAGTAATGGTAAAGGGGAAGATTGCAGTTCCCTTTGTATCTGCTTATTTATGATGAAATCACAGCGAGGCACAAACTGAGAGATGACCTTGATTTACGCGTAGCTCACTTAAAAATGTTGACGAGACTTCTGACAGAAAGAAGCAGCAGATCTCACACTGATACGTTTTTGTAACGTTTTGACGTTTGACAAGACGTATTCATTTTCAAGTTACCTGGCAACTCAACATGCAAGCTCACTATTTTCAAGGAAATAAGCACACTGTCAAAACTGTTAAGGGCAGAAGTATACAATTTAACATCTGGAAAGGATGCAGTTCATTATGGATTTTTCAGTTTAATTTAATGGTAAATGGATGGAATTGGTTCAGGATCGTGTCCGGTGGCGGTCTATGGTGTTGTCGGTATTGGACCTGCGGCTTATGCTACTAGGGCGTTAGTTTATTAGACATTTATAAGAATGAGAACAAGCAATGGCGTCTCCAACAGACACAACTAGGTTGTAAAGACAGCAAGGAGCCAATGGAACATCCTTCCACTGAGTAAGAAACGTTTTGTTCTCGTTTCAAAGCAACTGGTCGAATTTCTCAGAATTCGAAATAAAAACAGAAACGCAAAAGCAGATCAAATTCACTGTCTGTTCTTTTTTGCACAACGATAATTGCTAGAGTTTTACCAAAGAAATTGTTACACTTTTTCTGCATACACAGGTCTTATTTTGAAATTAGTAAGCACTGACTTCACACAGGTTAAAACACGCTTCGCACAAACCACGTTTCAATTGACGAACGTGCTTTCTCATGTCAGTTCCACTTTTATGAAAAATGCATTGTCCAGTGTGACGGAGAAACGTTTTAAAATGGACAGGCAAGGACGTTTGACTTGGCTTTACTCCCTTAAGGCTTGTTCACACACAGCCAGTAATTTAGTCGAGTAGCGAGTAGTCGCTTTTAATGTGTCCGGACTAGTACAGTTGAGCGTTCGAATTCACGCAAGATGGACAGACGACACCGTGCAGTTATAAATAATGGTATCAGAAACCTTGCAAATTATTTATTAGAGGAAATTGAAGAAGAAATTTCATTTCTTAATGACTCATCCAATAAGTGGAACCATTTTACTGTTGGAACATAAACTGCATCAACCCCAGCTCCAGATTTCTTGGAATCTTTAATTTTCTTTAATTCCTGCGAATAGGTTGACCTGACGTTCTTGATTTTCAACTTTATCTCCTTTTCTGTAAATCCAGGTATATTCATAGTTTTCTCCAAACTCAAGTACGCAGCTTGTTTTGTTTGTCTGTTTTTATACAGTTCACTTTTCACATTCCACAGCGATTCATGATTTAAATATTCAGTAATAAAGTGAATTGTCATGTCTTCATTCCAGCGCGTCATTTTGGCTACTAATGAACTTGACTAAACAAACGTGTTCAGACATGTCCCGAGCTCAGTTGTACAGGGGTGAGGGGAAGCCTACTCGACCAAGAAAATATAATGAAATGAATCTACTCGACTACATTTTAATGTCCGCACATGGTAAGTAACTAAACTACTCGCTACTCGACTAAATTACTGGCTGTGTGTGAACAAGCCTTTAGGCCGGTGCTTCAAATTATACTATAAAAAAGCAACCATAAATTATAAGACTTGAGGTTCTCACAGCGGTGAGTATGAAGATATCCGTCTTCTGGGTTATTGCGCTGTGTAGTCTGGTCGATGTTAACCAACGTTTCAGAGGTCATACTGCCTCCGTCATCAGGGCGATGATCGCCCTGATGACGGAGGCAGTATGACCTCTGAAACTTTGGTTAACATCGACCAGACTACACAGCGCAATAACCCAGAAGACGGATATCTTCAACCATAAATTGTTAATTTTCATCATTTTCTCTGTAAATCAAAGCCAGCAATTCACAACAACCTACGAGATACAAAAATAAGGGACAATAAGAAAAAAGGAAAGATAAAACAGGAATAGAAGAGAGAGAGAGAAGTACGAGGGCTGTACCAAAAGTAACCCAAATAGTCGAATTACATTTTGTTTTGTTGTTGCGATGGGGTGAGACTACGTCTCTGTGGTACCGGACCTCTAACTGTCCCTGTGTTCATCCTCCAGATGATACATAAGAAAGTATGGAACAATGATGGAATAATATGAACAGGATAAACCCGATGGATTGGGACAAAACCCTGGAAAGAATTCCGACTCGACCAGGATTTGACTGTATGACCTTCGGCGCATAAGTCCAATTTCAAGGGTTATATATTTACGTTACTTAAATATGGCATTAACAGCACACGATTTATACAGTTAAATTTAAAGTTATTTATCGAATTATGATAATAAATGTTTTATGTATAAGTTTCATATAATTAAAATCTCATCATAAATATTACATTTATTGAATACCCTATAATATGGAAAGACAAGTCAGGGTCCTCTGCTTTAAACTATGCTATCATGTCAACAAATGAAAAACAAGAGACGAGGTAGAAAATTAACGTATAAACTTTCTACCTAAATATGATTGCACTGCGCTCTAAGTTTGTTCGTAAGTACACGAGGTTGTAATAACTGAGTGAGTTCAAATTGCCAAGGCACAAAGAAAGTACATGGGATCTCAATGTGATCCATTATGTTTCTCATACTTCCTATGCTATTTGAAATCGTTTGCAATATGCTCATACATGAACGAATACGGAAAAAATATTGGTTACCATGCATTTTCTGTAGTGCTTTCAAGTTTGTAATAAGATAACATGCAGCATACCAAAGTGTGTGGACAGTGGAGTGTAAGTCGTGTACCCCTGTAGAACGTGTAGTGTCGCATGCAACAGTTTCCGAGAAATCGCGAGATCATTCTCGAACTCTAAAATTTCGACGGACACGATTTCTGCTTTCCTCTTAAACGACTAGAAACCCAGTGGAACACTTCAAGGCAAATATAATTTGTAGCTAATTTGTAGAGTTATTTCAACGGTTTTAAAAATTGTTTGAAAATTTTACTGCCAGTTACTGACTATTATTTCTCAGTAAGTGCACGTATAATGAGGAAGCCTCATATTCTTAATTATAATCTATAAGAGGTGAAATATAGGGGACTTAACGAATCCGCACGATTTTCGTGTTTGCAGTTTCAATTATACAAGGTGTTTCAAAACGTTAGGTCCAAACTGAAGGAGCGTATAGAGGGACTCAGAGAGGACAACTTTCGAATAGGAATCCATGTCCTCCGAAGTTATCCTGAGTCAGTCGAGGCCATTGAAGGTAGGGAAGTCTGATAACATACCGCTGAAATAATTGTACTTTGCAAGAGCCTCGTTTACGAGACACCGGTGTACGACCCAGAACAACTTTTGGCCAAAATACTTGCTGCATCTGACGTGGTCCGTGAGACTCCTGGGATATTTGAAAGGGTGCGCCAGAGTTTCGTTGGCCGATGCAATGCCTGCATTGAATGTGGAGGACGCCACTTTGAAAACCTGTTGTAAATTTCGTTTGTAAGATTGCTAATGTAATCCTTTACATTAATAAAAAAAACAAAATTAAGCTACTAAGAGAATAGCAAAGTACGATTATTTGAGCTGTATGTTATCAGACTTCCCTACCTTCAATGGCCTCGCCTGAATCAGGGTAACTTCGGAGGACATGGATTCCTATTCGAAAGGTGTTCTCTCTGAGTCCCTCTATACTCTCCTTCAGTTTGGCCCTAACCTTTTGAATCGCCCTGTATGTGTATATATATATATATATATATATATATATATATATATAAATAAATAACAGCCACGGTGGTCTAGCGGTTAGAACGTTGGCCTTGTAATCCTGGGGTCTCGGGTTCGATTCCCGGCGGTGCCCGAATTTATAACTTGTGATGGGCAAGGCCGTGGTCTAGGCAGCACGAAGTTTTCCTCCGGGGGCTTCCCCGGTTTCTCCGTGGCATCCCAACAATTACTCCACTCACACACAGAAGAAGGCAATGGCAAACCACTTCTGGATCATCTGCCAAGAACGTGTATGAACAGGTCCCAGTCCGAGAAAAGGATGGAAGGATCCTGTTCATATGGACCTGTCGTCAGACAAAACACTAAATAAATAAATATATATATATATATACATACACACACACACGCGAGTAGGTGTGAAGAATAACAGCGTTTTAGCTACTATCAAAATAAAATAAAGTGCAATACGAATCTAAAATGCAGTTCATAATTCATAAAATAAAGGGAAACACCAGTAAACTGAACACAAAAATAATTGTACCCAAAGTTTGGGCCAGGTATTTAACACTCCTATTTCGTATTCGGAAAATCCCGGGTTCGAATCTAGGCCCGGAGACATGCTGTCATGTCTGGAATGTTTGTGATTCTCCTTAGTCTGTCCAGGAAAATGCCTGGGTGACACCTGAAATCAGGCCACGACCGTTTCCTTTCTTATCCTTTTAAATTTATTTTTTAGTCATCTGCTCATTCGACGCTATATAATCTAAGATAGTGGCAGCAACCATAGATAAACCACAAATAATAGACATAATAAACGAATTAAGTTTTGAAGTTTTCCATATGCCATTACGAGGTCTATTAAAATCAGAATGGAACAGAACACACCACATATCATCTGTGCTCATGAAGTTAATCTACTGGCGAAAATAATTGTCAAAAAACACAAGATTCTACTGGACTTTACTCACGAAGTCAGTCGGAACAGACACAGAGGAGAGATGGTACGCTTAGTGGTAGTACGTTTGTGACTCGTCAACTTAACGCAGAAAATGGTTGCCAACATTCAGGACAGAATCTTTTGCTTTTGTCTAAATATCTAAGATATAAGTTCGCTGCACGTGCTTTTATAATTACATGGGCGTAAAAACTTGGTCTGATTTCAAAAGGGGCAATTCTATTCGAAGAACCTGAATGGACGAGGCAAACTTAGATGGAAATGGGATAATAATATTAAAATTGTTTTTAAAACTATCATTTGTAATTTTATGAAATAAAGTCAGTTGACTCAGCGTAAGTATAGGGTACATTTTTGTGAATATGACAACAAAACTTCGAAGCCATAAACGGCAATGATCCTTTTGAAGTACGTGAGCAATTATCAGTGTCTCAAGTATTTCCCTGCTGCACTGGAACGACTCTAGCATCCAGCTTCCTTTACCATGTGCGCTCAAACAAATCATGAAATATAAGATGCGTGCGGAGGTCAGGCTGAAAGAACGATAACTTAAGGAAAATGTCGAAGTTTATTAAACCAAAGTGAAGCACATTACGGTGAATCCCAGTATTAAGAAAAAGGGATGGGGGTTCTCAAGGCGGTGAGTATGAAGTTATCTGTCTTCTGGGCTATTATGACGTATAGTCTGGTTTTCCGACCTTTCGAAGGCGCTTGCAGCGAGCGGCTTACACATCGCCCTAATGAAGAAAACAGCAATCACCTCTGAAACGTCTGTAAACTAGTACCAGACTACACGGCACAACAACCCAGAAGACAGTCACCTTCAAAAGTAAAATGGATATCGCTTTCCTAAAAGAATTGAAAGGATACAAAGTGACTTCCTACATTACTGGAAATTACCTTAAGTGGTGCAGTCGGCCTCAGTACATGACACACAAATACAAGTGAACAGTCTCTGAAATGTTATTGCTGGAAGTGTCTGTCCTCATTAAAGTGTATACAGGCATACCTCGTTTTATTGCGCTTCGCAGATATTGCGTTTTTTTTACAAATTGAAGCTTTGTGGCAAACCTGCTTCGAGCAAGTCTATCGGCGCCATTTTTCCAACAGCATGTGCTCACTTCGTATCTCTGTATCACATTTTGGTAATTCTCGCAATGTATTTTAGACACTTAATAGACTACAGTATAGTGTAAACATAACTTTTATGTGCACTGGGAAACCAAAAAATTAGCGTGACTCGCTTTATTGCGGTGGTCTGGAACCGAATCCGCAATATCTCCGAGATATGCCGGTTATTATCCGTTTATCCGTTAGCATGATTGCTTTCTTTACCGTTACTATCATGTTTGTAATGGCGCAGACGACTTCTGGGACGCAGCCACCCGGTCGAGGGGGTGCCACCCCTTCTATATTAGGTTACTTTGGTTGTTTTAGATAAATTACACTGGACTGGGCTAGATTTATTTTAATTAGGAGAGGCTGTGTTGTCAGGTTATGGTGAGTTTAGTTTCCTTGACGTAGGTAACATTGTAATTTGTTTTGATTGAGTTCTAGTAAGTTAGGTTAGGTTAGGTTAGGTTAGGTTAGGTTAGGTTACAGTAGGTTAGATAATTTTAAATTGCTTTATTTACCCCGGTGGGACGCCGTGCCGTTGTGTGGCCTCTGGAGTGTGCACCCATTGGGGATCCGGTGTGGTGGGTTTCGGGTTCTGGTGATAGGGTGCACCGTTGAGACCCCCATATGGAATGCTGCAATGGATGGGGTAGTGTCCGGTTTCTAAGGCGTGGCCCTAAACAGCGATGGTGTTTGCTTTGTGGAGCGGAGGCTAACGGGTGTGATGAACCCTCTGTGGGTTTGGTTGTGTCTGATTAGGTTGGATGAGATAAGGGTAATTAAGATAGGGTAATTATGTAACGTTGAGGGCATACTTGAAAACAGTTGACGCTTTCGACAAAGATATTTCTTACGGCTACACGAATTTAGGAGTAAAAATTAGCATAGAACGCGTGTGGAAACTGTGTGTATTCCGGAACAGTTTAAGCTTTCCAGTAGTGTTTCACTGAAATGTAATGATTTGGTTGAGGCCATGTAAAAAAGTCAAAGCTTCATTGCTTCCCATGTATGAGAATCTGAGTCGACATTATGTGTTAGTATAAATTAATTTCGTTGAGAATTACTATAAAATACATTCTCACGTACAACAGAAATATGTTTGCGTACTTGGTACTTTACACATAAATTTACACATCTACATAATAGCGGAAGTACCAATTCTTCGCCGAATATATTTTATTATATAGGCTTGTACTCTATTAAAATTATGAAACTCTTTCAGTCTCTCGTAGCATTCATTTAATTAGAGCAATACAAGAAAGAAGCAATAAGTTATATTTAATTTCCATTTAATTAAAATATTTAAAATGAAACTGTGTAATATCATTCATATTATTATTTCTCATTTATTTACTATTTTTAGTAGCACAGACTACGTAGCGTCATATGATAGGTGCATCTTTTCTATCAGTCACACCAGCTAGTGATTAAATTCATGTTCTAAAACGGAACGATGTAACGTAACGTATCTTTTGCTTTATTTACCGCTATGACGCAGCGTAGTGAGAGTTTATTTCATTACTCATGAATTCTTTACAAGAAATACTGGCATGCTACATTTCACAGATTATAGACCAGATAGAAGTTCATTAGCGGAGAAAACAAACTCATGCGATGGAAGGGTTATATGTACATACAAATACATACATTGTTGTTTAATTTTAACCGTCTAATCACAATAAAATATTTTATTAAATATTAAAATATTATTATTACAATTAACATTTAATTTACAGGCCGATTATAAAAAACCACTACAAACATTTCACCCACGCAAGATCACACTATACGCGACATACATTTACGAAACAACATTGAATGTGATAACAAAGTACAATTGATCTAGAAGAGGATAACTTTTCGATATTTAATGGACATCTGACGAAGGATTGCATTTAGAATATTACATTTAAATTTATATTGATTATACACCTGAAGATGGTTCATTGAAAACCGAAACATGTCGTGAAAAAGATGATGCTCTAATTGTAAATCGAACATTTCGATAGAAAGAGCATCATTTTAATATATTTTAATATATTTTAAATATTTTAAATATTAAATGTTAATTGTAATAATAATATTTTAATATTTAATAAAATATTTTATTGTGATTAGACGGTTAAAATTAAACAATTATAATCATCACAATATGACGCAACATTATCATCTCAGAAATACATACATATATACACACACCCACCATATAAGGCATACCTCGTTTTATTGCGCTTCGCTTTATTGTGCTTCGCAGATTTTTACAAATTGAAGCTTTGTGGCAACCCTGCGTCGAGCAAGTCCATCGGCGCCATTTTACCAACAGCATGTGCTCTGTGTCACATTTTGATAATTCTCGCAATGTTTTTTCTAGACATAATGCTATTGCACACTTAATAGACTACAGTACAGATTAAACATAACTTTTATATGCACTGGGAAACCAAAAGATTCGTGTGACTCGCTTTATTGCGGTGGCCTGGAACCGAACCCGCAATGTTTCCGAGGTATGCCTGTACACTGCCTGTTTAAACACTAGGCAAAACTTGTGGCCTCCTAGGGTAGTGAAGGGTGGGGGGACAGAAGAATGAACAATAAAAGAAAGAAATTACTCAAAAGAGAATAATAAATATAACCTATTAACTAACTAGATGATTTGCGGAACCCGAAGGTTTATCACCGAGTTAACAAACGCCCTCGACCGGTTCCACTCCTGGGCTAACAAAATCCAGTCGCCTTCAACTCCTATCTCCCATAGATTCCACTTCATATTGTCCTCCCATCTACGTCTAGGTTTCCACAGCGGCTACAAATATATAAATATAAAAAAACGTATTAAACAATAAGCGTATGTTGGGTCTCGCGGCTTTGTAATATGACGTCAACAATAGTTGGTGTCTTATACAAACAGATGACCACGTGACCTGGTGGAACATTTCCTGACAGAATTTTTTGATGGACACGTTCAGTTGTCAACATCGGTTGCACAATAGATGTTCTGTTTCGCTTTTGTTAGGGATTTTGTTCTGTTTGTACTTGTATTCTTTAGAGGAGTGACTTTAAAATGGATTATTAAAATGAAAGGTTTCTGTTGCAAAGAATTGGAAGCACATCGTGGGTCTATCAACGTTGAAAACAGAACATGAAATTACACTGAAGTGAATTGAATTTGTTTCTACAATTGCTAAACTGACGGTGTGGATAATAAAATTCTAAATTGTAATTTGTTTTGCTTTCAGTGAACCTACTATTATGACCTAAGGGTTAGGGTATCAAGGTTTATCCCGGTAGGGACCTATTACCTCCACACTCCTAATCCTATAATTAAGTCACAAAATCTATCTTAACTATTTTAAGAATATATACTGAACAAAAATAAAAGTTACATTGAAGTTACAATTCACATCTACTGAATATGGGTTCAAATTGGTAGGTTATTACATAATCCTAAAAACTATTTCAACGTATATTGACTACTAACTTATAACAATCTATAACAACTTATGGCCCAAAGGATTAGTAAGTTCTGTACTCACATAAGTACCAGAGCCATCATAGTTCCATTCTCCCGCAGACTTCAAGCTTCATCGCAACAGTTGAGCACTCAAGTGCGAGACTAGCGCAGGCCTCCCCTACGAAGATCACGGAATTGTCTCCAGTAGTTACTGAGGATCAGAGAACTATCCCATCACTTGGTACGTACTCGGAATTTCGTATAATGCAATATTTAATACAAAGATTTCTATTGAATGATCACACCCTTAAACCGAAAGACTCATTTGTAAAATGACAGAGGATTGGTGTCCAACTCATCTTCTTATGACTTGTTACATCCTAGGAACGTCCTATCTGGCATTCAGAAGACGTCAGTCCTTGTGGCTGTTTTGAGGTTACTAGCTTTCTTTAGGAAGAATATTGTGGTTGCTTTACATTTGAGGTTTATTTGTGGTCAACCATTCTTTCCTGTGTCCAATTAGTACATACATATCCTGTGTTTTCAACTAACTCCTTGTCAGCTACTTACAATCACTTTTTTAATTAATTAAGTTACAGATTAGGAAACACATCCGTTTCATTTAGTTTCTTTCTCTTTTCTTCCTTTATGTATATCAACATTATGAGTTAATGATAAATAATATAAGCACAACTAAAATTAATTAGTAGCATTCTAAATGGCGGAAAGCAAGCATAGTTCTGACGAGGGAGCATGTTGGGACAATTCTTGTGCCTCGATGCAATCTGGATCAGTACCGTCGTCGCCGTGGGCTGTGACGCATCACTATTCCACCGGAAGCCATCCCCGCCGTGCGTACGGTGTAGGTATCCGATCGCTTTTCTGGTTGGCTTCTGCTTCGTCTGTTCCTGCTATACAGGTGCTATTCAATGTCTGCAGAAGTAAGGTAGTCGGTGTATTACAATTTGAATGTAATTGATTCGACCTAAATAACTGAGTTCCTGAGGGTGAACGTTTCCAAGTTGTCCAACATCCCTCATTATTTCTATGAGTGAACTTTATGTATATTAATAAACAAATTGAAAATGGAATCAATATTCCAACAATCCATTCAATTATGGATGTCCCTTCTACTTGCAACCTTCGACGTAAGTTATGTGAAATGCTGGCCACATTTATTCCCGGCCTGGAACTCATTGTTTCGGAGTGCTGAATGATGGCTTCCACTGCTTTCAATTCTCCCAACTCAGCGGAGTGATTCTGGAACAAGGTTCGTTCATCCTCGTTTAGTATGTTTTCAACACTTGGTAATACAATACGTTCTTTATTCAGCCTAATCGTGGTCTTTCCCAACGAGTGAGGTAATAGTTTAAAGATTTCGGAGTATATATATATAACAGTCTGACGAATCTGGTAAGATTCCAGTTCCTACTAAAACTCTTTCTTGAATTGCTTCTTAATCCTGGGGAGGTTCTGTTGTTCGGCACTTCAAAGTGACACGTGTTGGTGGGCTAAGACTGTAAACCCAAAATTTCGAATCTGGCGATCTTATCCAAATCGGCTAAAAATCATTTTGAATTACTATCCTTTTGCATTCATTAATAGCAGTTTCAGTCTTCCCGAAAAATAAAGTAATTAGACAATCGTGGTGTCCGGGCTTTCTTAACACAAAATCTGAAGGGCAGACTGTATAATAATTCTTTGTACATCGTGACAAGGCTTAAGGGCTTAACTTTGTAAAGAACTGTCTATCCTCGGCCACAGCTAAATAAGATCATGGTTCATTAATCATTATAAACTTATTAATTCCCGTGCATATGGAACGTATATATCCAAATTTCTAGCAACTTTGTTTACAAAATGCGAAGTTTATGCAATGTCCCACAAATTCCGTTCACCTGAGCATTGGAACTACTAGTCTGTATCTTATGTATTTTCAACAACTTAACATGTTTCTCGCATCAAAGCGGAAGTAAAAGATGTTTCTTTATCAGTGAGTAATACTTTTGGTACTCCAATTTGTGTAATGATCCGTATAACAAATTCCTTAGCAATCGTCTCTGTTTCCTGATTTGGAATGGGTCCGGCTTCACAAAATCTAGTGAAGTGATCTATAAAAGTCAACAAATAGCTGTTCCCGTTTTCTGTAACAGGCAATGGTCCTACGACATCTAACGAAACAACGCCTAGAAATTCTCTAGTTTCTAATGCATCTTCTAATGTTGCAAACTGTTTTTGATCTGACTTTCTTTTGGCACAGGCATCAAATGATCGAATGTATTCTATTACATCCTTCCTAAGAGTTTCAAACCACTGTTTACTTTCAATTAACTCTATAGTCCTTGCTTCTCCTTGATGAGCGTTTGTTGTGACCTCATCGTATACCTGTTTAACTTGTTTATGTATTTGATATTTGATTATATTCTATATTACTTTAGATTAATATTATAGTTCATTGATTGATTTTAAGTAGATAACAAACACAAGATGTGTTTGTACTAATTGGTCACATAGGAAAGAATGGCTGACCACAAACAAACTTCAACTGTAAGACAACCACAATATTCTTCCTCAAGAAAGCTAATAACCTCAAAACAGCCACAAGGACTGACGTCTTCTGAATGCCAGATAGGACGTTCCTAGGATATAACAAGTCATGAGAAGATGAGTAGGACACCAGTCCTCTGTCACGTTACAAATGAGTCTTTCGGTTTAAGGGTGTGATCATTCAATAGAAATATTTGTATTAAATATTGCATTATACGAAATTCCGAGTCATGGGCTAAGGAATCCTTTATAAACGTACCAAGTGATGAGATAGTTCTCTGATCCTCAGTAACTACTGGAGACAACTCCGTGATCTTCGTAGGGGAGGCCTGCGCTAGTCTCGCACTTGAATGCACAACTGTTGGCATCAGGAGAATAGAACTATCATGGTTCTGGTTCTTCTGTGAGTAGAGAACTTACTAATCCTTTGGGCCATTAGTTGTTATAGATTGTTATGAGTCAATAGTCAATTTACTTTGTAACACTTTTTAAGTTTATGTAATAACCGACCAATTTCAACCCATATTTGTAGGTGGAAATTATAACTTCAGCGTAACTTTTATTTTTGTTCAATATATATTCTTAAAATAGTTAAGATAGATTTTGTGACTTAATTATAGGATTAGGAGTGTGGAGGTAATAGGTCCCTACCGGGATAAACCTTGATACCCTAACACTTAGGTCATAACAGATTTGGTGGCTGTGTCCCGATTAGAATTCAGTAGGATTCTAAAGAATTCAAGCTTTCGAAGTGAACAATGATTGAAGTTAGAGAACAAAACAATGGAATATTGTCAGAAATGTTATTGGTATGAATTTGTGTTATATTCTATTATTATTTTTGCCATTTTGATAATAATTACTAGTGCTATTGCAATTTTGTCTTGAAATCTTTAATACATTTTTTATTCGGAAGTAACACGGAGGTAAGTGCTAGATGGCTTGTTGTTGTTATCCAAAAAGAGTCATGAGTTTACAGTGTTGTTTGGACAAGTTTTAAATGTCTCTCACCCCTTAGCTTTAGAAGGTTCTAGTGTGTTTGGTAGACAGCTTGTAGAAAGGTTCTTTCAAAAGTATACGCATATTAACCCTGCATTAGTAGAGCCTCTGGAAACAGACTCGCGATTAGAAATAGGATTTTTGGGTCTTCCTATAGGATTTCAGGCTCCATCGTATAAGATATATAAGTACGAAAGTTTAAACGGATTATTAGTAGTATTTGAGGTAGAGGTTTAAGTCATTCGTTACTGAATTAGGCGTGGTTTAAGTGCTTCAGAAACACTTAAGGAAATGAGTGAAGCTTATGGTGATAAGTGTTTAAAGAAAACTGCAATATGTAAGTGGCATAAATGATTCAAAGAAGGATGAGAATCTGTTGCAGATGATCCAAGACCGTACAGCCAACATCTTCCACAACACCTGAGAAAATTTTTACGACCACATGAAATCTTTGATCACGACAGACGAATTACACTTAGACAGCTGGCCGCGAGAATGAACATTTCCTACGGAAGTGCATACAAGCTTGTCACATAGTATCTGGGAATGTCACGTATCTGTGCCCGCTGGATTCCACACAATCTGACCCCGGGACAGAAACAGAAACGTGTTGATCTGTCAAAGAAGAATCTACAATAATATGAGAGGGAGGGTCAAGCCTTTTTGAACCGCATAGTCAGTGGGGATGAGACGTGGGTGTATCATAATGATCCCGAGACGAAACAACAATCGAGTGAGTGGACTTCGGGAAGGAACGTGGCTTCTTCATCACGATAATGCAAGGCCCCACACAGTCCACCTTGTGCAGTCTGTGATTGAAAAAAATTGGAGCAGAGGTCTTGCCACATCCTCCGTATCTTGTGAATTTTTCTTGTTTCCGCGACTCAAAAAAGTTCTTAAAGGGAACCGTTTTGAATTCGATGAAGAACTCCAAACAGCCACATCGGCAGCACTGCATAGCAAACAACGGGTTCCATGAAGCTTACGAGACATGGATAAGACGATGGAAAAAGTGCATACATTTCAAACGAGAGCATTTTGAAAAGGAAAAAATGTCAGATGATTTGTCAGATGAAGATTAAATTTTTTAGTTCTTTCCGCGAATTAAATGATCAACCTTATTTATCAGTAACTCATAATTCAATTTCTTTATTAGAGTGTTTGTCAACAGCAAAGAGCCTATGACAGGCAAACACTAAGACAAAGGTACAAGAAAAAATACAAATTAAATACAAAAACAAATAAACTACCAATGTATACACTAATATAAATGTAAAACACTAAAAAATACTGAAACATACAAGGAAACAAACTAAAAGCAATAATAAAATTAAAACAAATAATGTTGATATACATAAAAGCAGGAACGAGAAAGAAACCAAAGGAAACGAATGTGTTTCCTAATCTGTAACTTAATTAATTAAGAAAATGTGTTTATGATCCAAATTTTCATTAAAGGTGAGGAGAGTGTTGTGACCTCAGAGTATACCTATTTAATTTGTTTATGTATTTGATATTTCATTATATTGTATATTACTTGACATTAATATTATAGTTCATAACCTACATTTTGAAACCATATTGTATAAATGGGAATTGCAGCTTCAATGTAACTTTTATTTTTGTTCACTATATTATTAAAGTAGTTAGATTTTGTGACTTAATTACAGGAGTAGGAGTGTGGAGGCAATAAGTCCCTACCGGAAATCTTTGTCCCTACCGGGATACACCTTGATACCCACCCTTAGGTTGTAACACTACACATTTTAAGCAAAGTGTAGACTAATGACAATGTACATCCAGTATCATATTATTCTTTTGTGTCATGCAGACCAGACCGGAAACTATAAATGTATACATTTTATTTATACCAATGAAGAATATTAATTTTAGGAAGTTAATTGTTCGGCCAAAGACTGAATGATTCGCCCAGGGCGTCAAGTACCCTTGAAAATATTATATTAAAACTGATCTGAGACATATCAGATTTCAAGGTTTCAACTAGCTCAGGCTAGTGGGCGATTATGATTTTTAGGGTTCCTTAAAAACAATAAATTTCTCTGCCAGGTAAATAGGGCTTGCCTGTAATATTTACATTTGCACCATCGAATTGTGTTTCTGTGTGTGTGTGTGTGTGTGCTTGTGCGTGCGTATATTGCATTTGTAGCGCAGTATTTATTTGAACTCATTTAATGTAATACGACCTTTTAATTTATGTGTAATAAAATACTTTCCTAAGATGCGTATTTTATATATATCCAAATTAATGCCTTGAATGCTGTAACAATTTCCAAATAAAAATTCTCTTCTCATAAGAAAAGTAACTTCCTTACTAATCCTAACCAAAAGTTACGAGGAGTAACAAAATAACACGATACTTAAATATGAAAACACTGACTACGCAACGTTCCATTAGCTCTTCAACTTTCGGCTTTGCGTAAGACGTTCGAAGCAACCGTTGCACGCTTTGTGCAAGACAAGTTATCAAACAATGGGATTCGGGTCGAGAACTCTTCATCTTGTAACAAGTGTCTGTCTTTGAAATATCTGTTGACATTAAGATGCAGAAATTTAAATAAATTTATGTGGTCCCTTAAGCGAATCCGTGTCGAAAGGAAGCGGTGTTCTATTATTTGGTCGGATTGTTTGACCTTAAGTGCGTGGTCAACCTTGGACAAAACATCCGGTTTATCATAAATCAAAAACATAAAACTTCTATCATTTCATTGTTCTTTGTTCAGCTGGCAATAGAAAAGTCTTGTTTAAAGGCAGGAGATAGTAAGATAAACTAAAATTTTTACTATGTTTCTGAAGACGTCATCGTGGCCTATTTTCAAACAATATTCCGGAATTTTGCTAGAGTAGTAGAGATATTTCAGACAGCCAGATTTGAGCCTCTATCGAAGCAAACACTATCGGTCTGATCACAGACCTAATAGATCAAGAACCCCATTTTTTCCATCTAATAGCTTATTATTAGAATAATGGGTGAACAGACAAATAACTCGATGGTTGCACCATTGAAGTTACAGATGGATGGTCAGGAGGTTTGAAGAAAAGATGGATGGATAAATCGAACGATGGTTCGATGGAATTACAGGTAGAAGAATAATCGGGCGGATGGTATGATGGATAATTCAATGGTTGTATGTAAGGATGAAAGGAAATATGTGTGGAAATTATTTTTTGATAGTCAATGGTTGGCAGAACTGGAAAAAGTAGGTTGTGACACTCCACAGGCCATATGATTTAAACTATTGTAATATCGTACGCAGAACTAGGCCCACATCTAATTAAGATCTATGGTTTTCATATTTTAAACGAACTGCAATATGGCGAATATTTAGCGAAATAAGACATAAGTCTGATTCTGTGTAATGCAATTCTGTAAGAGTAGATCTGTATAGACCTATACTATAAATGAAAATCAAAGCTTGTGAAGTATTTAAAACAGCAAAGAGCGCATAAGGAACAGACTTTAGTTTATAACTCGCAAGTACACTTTCCTCTTTCGCAGATTTCTAGTCGTTTATATCTTGTGATAATGGTAGGTCATACAGTATTTAGGTATATGATTTGAAGCTTTCGTGGCGATATAACTCAATAAAATCTTCTCGGGCGACAGCAGCGTTAACCCGCCAAAGAAGAAACCGACGTTTCAGGGACCATCTCTACCCCATCTGATATCAGAACCCTGATGATGGGGACAGAGATGGTCCCCTAAAACGCCGGTCTCTTCTTTTAACCAGTTGACGCAGCTGATCGCGCGAGATTTTATTGAGTATTTAGGTAATTTAACATTAATAATCGTGTAACGAACCGTAATGTTACTCATGTGTTAGCATTGTGGGTTCATGTGCAGATGGCCATGAAATTGAATCCCAGTCCTTCATATTTTTAGGCGCTTTCGTTAACCTTCGGACCTCCTAATTAAATCGCTCATTCCATCTGTACGGAAGTGACAAATCGCGAACGGCTGAATGGAACGAATTTTCAAGTGAGTTAAAAAGCAAAAACTAAAAACTATCGAGTTATTTAAATTTCAGTAGGATTTGAGGTTTTATACGGCGGTGAATCTGAAGATGGCTGTCTTCTGTATTGTTGCTCCTGATGATGGAGGCAGAAAGGACTTCAGAAACGTCGGTAAACTTCCACCAGACTACACGGCGCAATAATCCAGAAGACAGCCATCTTCTAAATGAGAAAACAATCATGAACTGTGGGTTGGAAAATATTTGGAAGGATTGGGTCCTGGCGTGTTTGAAGGAGAAAACTAAGAATGGCTAAGACAGACTCCCGTGTTACCGTTACATAATCTTGCCTGCTCCGTGTTATGGTATCTGTCTGAAAGATCATTAAAGGCTGAGAAAACCCTACACTTCTCTTGTAAAAAGTTTCCCAAAGAGTGATAATTAAATAACCGGACTGTTACTTCTTTCCAGCCACTGGGAAGGGTTAAGGCATATAGGAGCACGGGACTACATGATTTAACAACCAGCTAAGCATCTAATGGTATCTGTAATTCAGTTTGAAGAGGGTCTTCTGGGATGTTGCGCCGTGTAGTCTGGTAGACTTTTAGCGACTTTTGAAGGGTGGTTATTGCCTGTAGAGTTTGGTTGGTTGATCGTACGGCATACTCACTGACAGAAACAACAAGTACCTCTGAAACGTCGGTAAACTTCTACCAGGTTATACGACGCAACATCTCAGAAGACAGCCACCTTCATACTCGCTGCCGTGAGAACTTAAAACTTCGCCGGTGTTCGGTTTATCCTGTGCTTCCAGTAAGTGTCTTACTGGCGCAATATTTTGTGTAATAATAAGGAGGACAGACATTTATTCTTAAATTTAAACAAGAATAAGTTAACGCGAAAGAAATAGAGCGACAAGACTTGACTAATTCAGCATACACTAAAATAAAACGCGTAAATCTCAAACTGGAGCTTTAAGCGTATCCGAGTAAAACGGTGATGATCTGCTGTTGTTATTTTTAAGAAATTGTCTATTAGGAAATTGTTCCTCCAGAACAGTCAACCAGATATAACTTGAAACATCGAAATGTTTACTATAGCTCGTTCACTTTAAGGACAATATCTTTAGCCGAACGAGCTAATATTGCAACATCATAATACGCTTTCCCACACAACAATTTCGATAATGCGTTTTATGCAATAAAAAATATAGCCTATATTAGTCTTGGATCATTCACTGTGTTCACCTAATTTGGTTCCGTGTGACTTTTCCGAGTTCCCAAAACGAACTACCTCCTTGCAATTGTCTCATTTTGAATCACTTGAATACATAGGAATATGATTAATATACTAAAAGGGATTTTGGAGAAATCGTTTCCATATTTTTTCAGGCATGGTAGATAGTATGGACTATAGGCGTAAATTGAGAAGGCGCTAATGATTAGTGTCAGTACAGCTCTCTTATATAATCAGTCATGTTACTTAAATTTCAGGCCTTTCATTACACAGCGCTGAGTAATATTTACGGATTGACTCAGCTGGCTTTCCATTGTTGTTATACAAACCACAAAGACTTATTTCACCTTCCGCAATGAGAGAGAGCCGACCGTACTGACACGCGCGAACAAACAAACAAGAACGAAAGTTAAAATTTAAGTAGTACAGTACCAGTTTTTTCAGGTCAATACCGGAAGCAAAGAGAAGAACTGTTAAGTATTTTAAACAAAGTGCATATAATCATTACTCTGTGGAAATGCAGTGACACTGTTTTGTTTCCAAAATCAGACGAGATATCAATAGATTTTAGAAAATACAGATTTCGCTTACCCTAAGACCTGTGAACCTTGTTCAGTGTTTTATACTATTCTTGTAAAAACTATATGCTTTCCTATGAAAATGTAAAACTGTTCTTTATGTCTCTTTAAAAAAAGCAACTGATTTCGAGGAGGGCAGCCTTCTCGATAGGCCAAAAGTTCAGCTACTCAAATCTCTAACCTTTGTGAAACTCGAATTTCATTGTCATGTTCACAAGAGCCCACCGGCTGTCCTTATAATGAACCAAACGGATCTAGTCCACATCCTCATATTAATTCATCAGCATCCCTATTAACTCCTCTCATTTAAGCTTAGATCTTCTAAGCAGCTTATTTTCCGCAAGACTTAAGACCATACTTTTGTATGTACTTCTTGTCTTCCGCAAGCGAGCTACAGACTTCGTCCATCACATTGGTTTTGATTTTACCATCTTAACAATATTTAGTTCAGAGTAGGCTACACAGTTTGAAGCTTCTAATTGTGTAACTCTCTCTCACTTAACCACTCTTAGGCCCAAATATTCACCTTAGTACCCCAGTTTCAGATAATAACAATGTCCATCACTGCATTGAATGGATAAAAATTCAGACTTGTACAAAACACTAAGGAAATTTTTGGTTTTATAAAATTTAATGTACATATTTCTACGAGGAAGGTGGAAAGACGAAACATTATGAACTGCATAGGAGCAAAAATCATAGAATTTAATCCACTGTAAATTTATTCTGGAGAGCAACTTTTATTTGACAAAGTCGTTCCTAAATATTTCATTCCGTACTTGAACATAAAGGATTAATTATATTTTCTGAATCTACTGATGCGACCCAAATTAATGCTGGGGTATATAAAGATTTACTTAATTGTGGTACTGAATTTATTTTTTCGCTCATCATCATCAGAGCAAATAAGAAGCTGATGTTTCCCACTCACTTTCAATCCCTCCCTGTTTCCTCAAACCTCCCTAGTGGCGTGTTTCAGAATAACGTTTAAAAATAACTTCAAGAAAGAATTTCCTTTATTCAGACCATTACAACAGAAAAAGCATCCGACAAATATTTACCCACACTGCCCCCACTGTAAGTGTCATTTCAGCATATTTTAATTAGCCTAACTAATTGCATGAGAATGTTAAGAAGATGGCTGTCTTCTGGGTTGTAGCAAAGTAAATTCGTGTAGAAGTTTACCAACGTTTCATAGGCCATTAGCGTGTGCCAAGAGTGTGTTGTATAATACGTCACTTCTAAATGAAACATATACTCTCTTGAAATCTGTAAATACCTGATGTACACTCTCATTTTATTCGAATTTTCGGACGAATGCTGAACACGTGATTTATAGATAATCGATTATGCCTAAATCCACACAGATGATCTCAATAATTTCTTCTATATATGGAGCTAACAATGGCAGAGATATTCTGGATAAAATTTTATATATAGTTGATAACAAAGATCTTAGAGAAATGGGATAGGTGGTATTAACTGGATTCAACTAGCTCAGGAGAGCGACCAGTGGTGGGCTCTTGTGAACACGGCAATGAACTTTCGGGACCCATAAAATGTTTGGAATTTCTTGAGAGGCTGAGCGACTTTTGGATTCTCAGGAAGGACTCGGCTCCATGGAGTAAGTAAATTAATGCAGTTGATAATTATTATTATAAGTTTTATCGCCTTTCATATACAGATGAACAATATTAGACAGCTTCCACTCCTGTGACAATTCTTTCTTATCAAAAACTGAATTAACAAGTTTATGAATTTCAGAACACAATACTTTGCTTCCTGCTTGGATCAATTCTGCTAGAATTTGATCAATATCTCGTCATTTATGTCTGTTGAACTTGTCAATATCAGTCTCAAGCTCAAAACTAAACTAGGAATAAGTTAGTAATAGTGATCTGAGCGTATTTCAGTCTGCCCAACAAGGTTATCATATATATTATATTCCTGATAAAAGTAAATCCTCCAACTAATCAAAATATTGTTGGAATCTCGTCTTTTATCAAGTTATTTCTAGGTTGTGTAAATCTTCCTTAATATTATTTATGCTTCTGTACAGACTCTTAAATTCCTGTTCTTACATTTAAGTTGATTAATTTTCTTTCAGATATTCCATATTTTAGACGTACTCGCCCATTAAAATCCTTCTTAGAGTCCATACGTCCGTGGAAAAGATGTGGAAGAATTCGAGAATGGCTAAAAATATTTTAATTATTATTGCAGAATTTTGTTAAAATTTATCGATACATTCCAGTTTTCCTCACAATCGAAAAAAAAAAATGGGAATTTTACATGAAAACCAATAGGCTGTGCGTTTCTACGCTCCAAGGTAAAAGAGTGAGTAATTACCGATTGCGGAATCCCAAGCCGAGAATATCCTCAGCCGTTGTAAAGGGACAATTTTCGGAGAACGCGCCACAATTGTTACATGAGTACAGTTCCTAATATTTATGTTCCTCAAATATCCACTATCTTGACATCTTTCATTGATCAAATTATCTTCATTAATTTCTCTTCAATTGTGCAAAGACTGTCGTTCAGCCTGCTTTATTTTGTCTAAAAAAATCTTTATTCTACTATAGCACTTAATGATCTAGATTCTCTTGACCAAACGTTTTATAATCTCCCTAATACTTAACCAAGCAATATTGATATCTCATTATCATGCAAGTTTTGCAAAGCTGCAAACGTAAAATTTTGGCCTAATGCTGTTTCATAACATCCAAATCGTTTATTCTATTAATACTTACCAGCAGCGTCTACGTAAGTATTGCAACTACCGAATAGTAGCCAGTTCCTTCAGAAGATCGGACATCACTTACATACTTGATTGACGTTGTCTGCCTATCAAGATTTGATCAATATGATCTGTTCTTTTTCCTCCAGGAAAAGTACTTAATCTTGTTGGTAACAAATTTTACCCTCTTAACAGGCAATATGAATCTCTCGTATACAGAAGGTTTAACCCTAAGTGATGATCAGCATTCTCATTTTCACAGAAAAATATATAGATGTCTGCCAGTCTACTGTCACACTAGTCCCATCTGACCTGCTACACTACACCTAAACCTTTAAAACTGAGTGGTACCTGTACGTAAATCAGTGTTTTTGCATTTTATTCCTACAGTTTATTCATAAATTTCGTACGATTCCCAGAATAAACTGTGCTTTGTCATTTAATTCAACAGCATTAACTAACTGATCGTTGTAATTGAGATGAGTTGTATTTTCTTTGAGGGACGGATTGAATTCGTACGAGGTGCGATCGGAAAGTTTATAGACTGCGCCTATAAAAACCCGTACACTTATCTCAGGTATTAAATTCATCCATCACCCTCGAAGTAGTTCCCCTGGGAGTGAACACAACGATCCCAGCGCCGCTGCCAAGCCTGGAAGCATCCCTGGAAATCTTTCTTTGTCAGCCTGTCAAGCACCATCTGCGATTCTGCCTGAATCTCTTCTATCGTCTCAAATCTCCTTCCCTTTAGCTGAATTTTCATCTTTGGGAAGAGGAAGAAGTCACACAGAGCTAAATCCGGCGAATAAGGAGGGTGCGGGATGACGGCCATGGTGTTTGATGCCAAAAACTGCCAAACTTTGAGGGCGGTGTGCGCTGGCGCGTTGTCATGATGCGTCGCACGTGGAGTTCTTCCTTTAGAATCAGCTGACAGGTCCCATAGCCTATCCCAACAATGTCGCACAAGTTGTTGATGGTACTACGTCGATCTTCTTGAATGGCCTGCCGAATCTTCGTAACATTTTCGGGCGTTGTGCTCGAAGATGGTCGTCCAGAACGCTCGTCATCATCGACAGAGGTTCGGCCATTTTTAAAACGTGAATGCCACACAAAAGTTTGTGCACGACCCATTGCGGACTCCCCAAATGCTTGCTTTAGCATTTCATAGGTTTCCGTAGCCGTTTTGGCGAGTCTTTGGCAAAATTTGATGCACACGCCATTCCGAAATCGCAGGAGGGTCGGTGTAATGCACTACCAAAACGCCCGTAACTAAGAAACAAATGCTAATTCGATGATGCTGGCTGGCACACTGATTCACTATGAATGTAGGCCGCACCCCCTAGCGGCAGAAGCTCGTACTACATCCGGTTCGCCCTCTATTGACACAGTCTTGAAACTTTCCGATCGCACCTCGTATGTATTATTATGCGTTCTTCGCACTATGTGCATGAAATTAACGCACATACGACTGGTCATATGTCTGTACATATTCGCATGATCCAACTCGAGAACCGCTGGGCGGATTTGGATGAAATTTGGTATGGACGTTATGTAATTGGATATTACCCTAAAATCATATTTCATAATTTCCTGCAATCGGTAATACCAACATGGAGGGAAAACAGACATGTGAGGTTGGTTTGACAGTAGCTCTAATTGCAATAGGAACATACAATGATGAATGTATAAAGGTTTTCGAAAATACGAAACGAAACTTTTTTTTTCCTGTCTGACGACAGGTCCATATGAACAGGATCATTCCATCCTTTTCTCGGACTGGGACCTGTTCATATACGTTCTTGGCAGATGATCCAGAAGTGGTTTGCCATTGCCTTCTTCTGTGTGTGAATGGAGTAATTGTTGGGATGCCACGGAGAAACCGGGGAAGCCCCGGAGGAAAACTCCGTGTTGCCTAGACCTCGGCCTTGCCCAACACAAGTTATAAATTCGGGCATGAAATTAATGCACATAGGACTGGTCATATGTCTGTACATATTCGCATGATCCACCTCTAGAACCGCTGGGCGGATTTGAATGTAATTTGGTATGGACGTTATGTAATTGGATATTACCCTAAAATCATATTTAATAATTTCCTGCAATCGGTAATACCAACATGGAGGGAAAACAGACATGTGAGGTTGATTTGCCAGTAGCGCTAATTACAATAGGAACATACAATGATGAATGTATAAAGGTTTTCGAAAATACGAAACTAAACATGGTGGGTGTATGAGAAAATAAAATTAGACTTAACCAAAACTCGATCCTGCGACGTCATGCGTACAAGACCCATATGCTAACACAATACTATAATTTATATTACATTAAGATGACATTAACACCACATAAATCGTTAGTTGGAAAGTAACTGACGTAATGTTTTATTTACAATCAGTCAACAATGAGCGCATGAACGTATTCCGGTATGGATTACACATTTCTTCACTTGTTTAGATGAGCTTCGTAATCAGAGGGTTAAATCAAACTTACATTGGCTCAATGTCTTGCTACATATTTAATGAACCTTACCTGTAGAGAATCCTGACACATTTCGTCAAATACGCTCAAAATGAAAAGGTACTTGATATAACAATTATGTATATCTGACGCCCGCCAGACAGGCTAGTGTATTTTGCAGGATTGTCAGCAATATAAGGATTGTATCAATGGGTTGACTGCATTACAGCTGCAACTACGTATAAGGCGCCAAGTCGATTTAATATTAACATATTATCCTTTCTAGCTGCAGTTACTGCTTCCTACGTTCTGCACCAGTCGACTTGCTTTCACAGATTAAAACTAGAAGTTTTCTTTACCTTCTGGCAGAAAATCTTACATTGAGCACTGAAGGAGTAGACAGCAAGAAAATAAATAAAGTGTGTGAGTACAGACTGCATTCAGCTGACTAAGGATGGAGGCCAGTAGCGGGATGTTGTAAACAGGTAATGAACCTTCTGCAATTCGCAAGACACAAGACATTGCGAAGGCTGGGGTATCTTCTAAATAGCCTACAGAGTGGACGTCCGTCAGTTTTACGTAAAGAAAAGGAAACTGCGAGATAATAAGACATTTCTTGCTTAACCTTAATACAGCATTACACGACAGTATTATTTCTTTGAAGCTATATAGAAAGAGCCAATTTTAATTAATCCTTCATTTGACGACGCCTTCTGAACTCCATATGTTGCATAGTGTTGTCTAGGAGGAGGATTTTATTTAACTATCCTAGCATTTGTGTGTGTAGGGCTTACTGGAAAAAGACGAAAAATGTCAGTCAGTATAGCCGGTCTCCGGGTCGAGGTTCGAACTCATTTGTTCCCGAATAACAAGGACTTTTGATCCGGTAAATATACTCACAACCACTACAAAGGATCGCTGTTTCCGAGACATAAAGTCTGCCGTCGGTCTATGGTACCTGGTGCAAAATTTAGACGTAATTCAAAGAAACGGTTTGAATTATGTTTAGGCAAGAAAACCAGCACAGGCGTATCAGAAATGATGCAGATCAAGGATGCGCCAAATATTCTTTCTGGATCCAATGAAAAATGAGGAAATTACTGCAGTCACTGGCACCACAAAGTCGGCCAGAGACACTGACAAAGTCGAGGTATATTCCGATCTGTCAGTCTTCAGTTTAATATTCTATATGCGCGCAGCGTACCCAAATAAACGCGGTTTATTCGTCTCTTAAAATATTCACTCCCAAAAGGAGAAAGGTGATAGATTTGAATAAGTAGTTCAATTCATTTGAACCTCATAAAATTAAGGGGTTACAGCCTTTACCAGTAAACTTCCACATGACGCCAAATTATTCAATTAGTGTCGTCCCGAGCATGTCTAGATACCAGAATTATAAATAAGAACTTGTTTCTATTTTAGAGTGTAAAGCCTGCTTTAGGACCTGGATGGATACAGGTGTTCTTACGGCGTGGGCACAGAGACCAGAGAAAGAAACTGATCGCTCGTCTCTGTCTGTATTTTCTTGTCAAAATGCTTGGGCATAAGGACTTCTTACATTACCTTAAAATGCACTATTCGTATTATTAAGATGTGTAACATTCAAAATGATCACGATAAACATGTTTACGATCAGCTCAGTAACTGAACCCCTATTGTAAACAGTGAATCGAGACTTCTGTTTCATGCGGTTTAGGCAAAGTTAAAATTAATATGTAGGCGTGAAATCAAGATTAAATTTAAAAAAACAACGTATTTTTCAACTAGAAATCTACTGCTCAAAACGCATCAAATTTATTCAATTGATATGCATAAAATGGAGTCTTGGCACAGAAAAAAATAGACTACTGTAGGATACAACAACGAAGAGTGTTAAGTACGAACTTCAGAGGTGAGGGAAATAGATCACAGTTCCCGAAACGTTCATACAATATTCGATTACAATCTGTGAGCATTGCATTGGCATTGTACCAGCTGCAGCTACAAGAAGGTCAACCTCGAATACGCTCACCAAACAGACGGAGACAGGTAACAAGGGGTTGTTATTCAAGTTTCTGATTGTGACATGGACTTGGAGGACGATCAGTACGGCGGAGGAAATTATTTCCCAATTTCTGATGGTTTTAAATAATTTTCACATTTCAGTAAGAGACATATTATTAGGACAATAAAATGAAAGGAAAAACAGACAGATATGTGTAACGAATGGGCAAACGAGAAATGTATGCACAATTTTAGTCGAAGAAACCTAAATAGAAGAGATCTTTTCGGGTTCTACGCATAGAAGAGCCGAGTTGAGGGGAGATATTAAAAGGAGAATCTTAAATAATTAAGACCGGAGGATGTGACTGGATTAAATTAGTAAACTGTTATGAAAAAAGTAAGGAATCATTAACTAACTAACTAGATGGCTTACCGAACCCGAAGGTTCATCACCGAATTAACCAAAGCCCTCCACCGGACCCTGTCCTGGGCCAACAAAATCCAGTTTCCTTCAACTCCTATCTCCCATAGATCCCGCCTGAGATTATCCTCCCATCTACGTCTAGGTCTCCCCAGCGGTCTCTTCCCTTCAGATTTCCCAACCAGTACCCGGTGCACACCTCTTGTCCCATCCATGCGCGCGACATGCCCAGCCCATCTCAATCTTCTCGACTTAATCACCCTGACAATACTGGGGGAGCAGTACAGATTTTTAAGCTCGTCATTGTGCAGTTTTCTCCATGCCCCATCGTAGTAAGGAATCATTGGGTTCCGTAAAGTATGGGAAACCGCTTCACAACTCTAGCGACTATCAGCTTCTTAATAAGGACTCTGCTTCATGGACTTAGTACTAGGTAAGGTAAGAAATAAATTGTGGTGAGAGCGATGGTAAATTTGGAAAAGCATGGTAGTACGTTCTGAAAGGAGTGAGGAAATTCTTTTAAGATAGGCAGTCCTCCGATTCGAACCCCGACTGAGTCCGTCTCGGATACTAACAGACATGGTAGCTATTGTGCTGACAAGTTCTGCTGTCCTACTTTCCTTTAGCGATTGGTTCTGTGAGTCTTTCGCCCTCCAGACCCAGTACACACTTTCATGGCCCCGAGTTTTATGAATACGGATAGCTTTATAACCTTAAATATTACTTTTATATTTGTCATTATTATCATCTCATTATTATTAAGTTGTTGTTAATTAATTTGCAAATGAGCGCAATCCTACTGGCACACGTGGAAGATAATTTACAAATATCTGTTAAGGTTGCTCGTAATTATTACACTGATCTTATAAATGTCACGGGATGACAGCACACGAAATCATTAATTTACAAATACACTTGCTATTTAATTTGCAAATGACATTATAAGTACACATCGGTCTACAAATTATTTATTTTAAGTACATGTATATAATTAATAAATTCACATATAAAATTGACAGTAATTGTCTGTTAGCCAATACTAAAGTAACATGTAAATGAAAAATAACATTAACACGGAAAAGGTGGCAGGCTTATTTGGTTTTGATGTGTGATAACGGCTAAGATTAGAATCCTCTTAATACATTACATGAATTTCATATACGTGCTGGAATAAGAGAGTGGCGGTCAAAGTTAGGATTGATTTTAAGTTCTCACGGCGTCGATGCCCTGATGATAGAGGCAGTAGGCTCCTCTGAAACGTTGGTAAACTTCTATCAGACTGCAGGGCAGGCAACCTCTAAGGTTTCCATATTCAACGTTAGGATTAAAGTATACCAATAAAGAAAGCAATAGGAACGCACAGTTCAACATTTCTCGTATTAGTACGTGGATATAAAACAAACTGGAGTTAACAAAGAAAAATCTAAGCAGTCAAAATGAAATACATGACATTATTTTTCGACAGAGCCACTATAACAGTTTACATAACAATTGAATGTGAAGTGAACTGAGAAGTTTTAACCTGTAAGAAAGAGTTCAAACTCCGTATAAGTTGCCATACGTTCAGCAAATGAGACCTCAAAGAATGTTAACGCAAAACTGGGTCGTCGCAGTGATATAGGTTGTCGTAGATTTTTGTTATTATTATTATTATTACCTAAATAAAAACTTAGGAGACTTTGATACTTTCCACACTTCGTTTTCATGCAACAATTTCCTTCGGTTGCGTCTTAGATGCCAATACGATTCGTAATAGGCTCAATGTTAACAAGTTTAACAATAAACGTTTGACACGAATCCTTTTTTAAAATCGATTAATCGGTAATTAACATTTTTCTACCTTTAGTGTTATTATGCACTGTGCACTAGAATGTATTACTGTGTTAACTTCACTCCTTTGTTTAATATTTGTTTAAATCTTGTCAGTCTAATCACAATAAAATTCCTATTAAATATTAAAATATTACTACAATTAACATTTAAATATTTAAAATATATTAACTGATGTTCTCTATCGAAATGTTCGAACATTTAAATATTAAATATTTAAATGTTAATTATAGTAATATTTTAATATTTAATAGGAATTTTATTGTGATTAGACTGACAAGATTTAAACAAATATATATTTATCACAATATGACGTAACTTTATCATTTCACTCCTTTGTTTATTTACATTGTATTCAGTTTTCTCATACTGACTCTAAGTGGCTTATATAAATGTAGTTACTACGCCGAAATAAAATATGGAACTGAATTTAATTGTTTTTTATCGATTTCAATATATCCTATTTGAAGCGACCTTTAAAATGTCCTTGTTCTTTGTTCCGACACTCTGTTGGTGGAGGTTGTTCTGTACTCTAAGACATTCTACTTTCAAATGATTGGTCTTTTTGCACAAGCAGTTCTGTGCAGACTCTGCTATTAATAAACTGATTCTTTAAATCAGCTCTTTGTTACACGTTCTCCAGTTTGAATGCCGGTTTAGCAGCATTTTAAATATCACATTAAAAAAACTTTCAATACTTTCTTTGTTAAAAAATAAACCTGACAGGCTACATACTGTGCTTTTTATTTTATTAAACTTGTAAACATGACTAATTAATCGGATACGCAGTGGTTACAGTCTCAAAACTTAATCTAAGCAGATTTGGAAATGTGTTTCTAATTTTAAAGAGAAAGATGGTATAAATTAAAGTATTTTACAGTTTATAACAAAGCGTAAAATTATCGATGACACGTCTGCGAATCATTTCCATTTTAACACACTTTGTCGGATTGTTTGTCTTCTTCAGTGTCACATCAAACTTTTTACCTACGACACTACGAATGTCAGGTGGCTTATAAACCGTGTTAAACAATCCAAGTGTGTTATTTACTTAGATGATATTCTATAATTCATAATATTAAGATGCATTCTTACATTTGAAACCCACTTTTAACAAAAGCTTTTAAATTAACAGCAACATGTAATAACACCATATCATTGTGAACAAAGACTATTGCTGCAATATTAAAAATAAATACTTTATTAGCTGTGACTATTTATACTATAGCCTATTAATTTTTGGTACAGATTTAATTCTTCTTATCTTAGCCAGTTTGGTCACCAAACTCAATAATGTCACATCTTCGGTGGTTACACGAGGACAAACTGATTCTGTTTAAATTGACTTAAGTCACGCTTCTCACACAGCTCCCTATAATCTGCTTATTAGTAAGCTTTCTAACTTTGAATTTCTTCTTATTATAACAATAAAATTAATTTTATGTGCGATTGACCAATACAGACAGGTTTGTATTTATAAAACCCTTTCATTTGTTAAGTTTGACGCTTCACAGCAATTTACTTAAGCACCTCTGATTTTAATTATGTTTTATGCTGTAAGCTCGTTTTTATCATCACCTTGACCAATTTTCTCAGAGTTTAAAAATATTTGGTTATACGACTTGCGATCGGAAAGTTTCAAGACTGCGCGTATAAAAACCCGTACACTTATCTCAGGTATTAAATTCATCCATCACCCTCGAAGTAGTTCCCCTGGGAGTGAACACAACGATCCCAGCGCCGCTGCCAAGCCTGGAAGCATCCCTGGAAATCTTTCTTTGTCAGCCTGTCAAGCACCATCTGCGATTCTGCCTGAATCTCTTCTATCGTCTCAAATCTCCTTCCCTTTAGCTGAATTTTCATCTTTGGGAAGAGGAAGAAGTCACACGGAGCTTAGAAAGGATGTTGGGGTCGGTTCTTGCAAGATCTTTGAGCTCCTGACAAACAAGAAGTCGATTCTGCTTCTGGTCCTCAGACAGGATGCGTCGCATGTGGAGTTCTTCCTTTAGAATCAGCTGACAGGTCCCATAGCCTATCTCAACAATGTCGCACAAGTCGTTGATGGTACGACGTCGATCTTCGTGAATGGCCTGCCGTTTGTTTAAGAGCTTGATAATTACAGAAGTAAACTACAGGCAAGGACTTAAGATGAGATTAGATATAGACCTAAGTTACGAAATACAAATAGTACATTTCAATGTAAGAATTACAAATAACAGAAACCAGATGCAAAACATTACGTAAAACTAAAGAGTCTGGATTGAAACGACTTCAGCCATTGTTTATTAATTAATGAAATACTTTATATTATTTCGTGTTCTGTCTGACGACAGGTCCATATGAACAGGATCCTTCCATCCTTTTCTCGGACTGGGACCTGTTCATATACGTTCTTGGCAGATGATCCAGAAGTGGTTTGCCATTGCCTTCTTCTGTGTGTGAATGGAGTAATTGTTGGGATGCCACGGAGAAACTGGGGAAACTCCGTGTTGCCTAGACAACGGCCTTGCCCAACACACGTTATAAATTCGGGCGCCGCCGGGAATCGAACCCGAGACCCCCAGGATTACAAGGCCAGCGTTCTAACGGCTAGACCACCGTGGCTCTCCATCAAATACTACAGGCTGACAAAGAAAGATTTCCAGGGATGCTTCCAGGCTTGGCGGCGGCGCTGGGATCGTTGTGTTCACTCCCAGGTGATCTACTTCGAGGGTGATGGATGAATTTAATACCTGAGATGAGTGTACGGGTTTTTATACGCGCAGTCTTGAAACTTTCCGATCGCACCTCGTATGGTTATACGCAACACATCTTTAAGATAGCTGTAGTCTGGTAGACACCGACCAGCATTCCAGAGATCCTTGCTGAGACGTTGGTTAATATCTACCAGACTACAGTGTTGCATCCCATAAGTCAGCCATCTTCCTTCATGTGACCATGAGAACCTCAAATCTCTTATTACGTCTCTTTTTCCAATACTGGCAGCATTTATGTTTTACATAGACTATGAATCTATTGCCTGTATTACCATTACAGCTTAATATCTATGCAAGCTTGAAAGAGTTCAAGAAATGTAAGACTATGCTAATACTATATCAGACTTGATATTGATTTATGTGGCAAAAATTTAATTGGCATACTTATTAGCTGGGCTGAATCTTCCGACACTGCATTCAAATGATTCTCTGATTCTGTTGATTTACGAATACCTACAAGAATAATTTTAGTTTATCTCTACTTTTAACGTACATATAACTTATCGGAGAAGCCAGTTCTGATTCTGTTGCTAATGTAATGTGAAGGGACAATTACATCATCAACATGCATTATAAATTACTTCCTGAAATTTTTAATCTTTAAGTATCTCATTAGAGAGCCACGGTGGTCTAGCGGTTAGAACGCTGGCCTTGTAATCCAGGGGTCTCGGTTTCGATTCCCGGCGGTGCCCGAATTTATAACTTGTGTTGGGCAAGGCCGTGGTCTAGGCAACACGGAGTTTTCCTCCGTGGCATCCCAACAATTACTCCATTCACACACAGAAGAAGGCAATGGCAAACCACTTCTGGATCATCTGCCAAGAACGTATATGAACAGGTCCCAGTCCGAAAAAAGGATGGAAGGATCCTGTTCATATGGACCTGTCGTCAGACAGAACACGAAATAATATAAAGTATCTCATTAATTAATAAACAATGGCTGAAGTCGTTTCTATCCAGACTCTTTAGTTTTACGTAATGTTTTGCATCTGGTTTCTGTTATTTGTAATTCTTACATTGAAATGTACTATTTGTATTTCGTAACTTAGGTCTATATCTAATCTTCTCTTAAGTCCTTGCCTGTAGTTTACTTCTGCAATTATCAAGCTCTTAAACAAACTAATTTAGTTTAACTGCTAACAACCTTATTACTGCATTACTATTTCGTCCCATAAAATCGTTTAAATCTCTGCTACACCGCTATGTAGGATGTGAATTATATCATGACGTCACTCGACCGGTAAAAACTGACGTCGCTAGCTTTATGTAAGCGAACTGCTCGCCTTTCTTAACGAGAGCACAAAAAAAAGCTGCCTTTCATCTCAGACACACAGCAACAACAATAAATTCTGCCACAGGCATTGGCAACAAAACACCTTGAGATATGTCGGATATAGAAAGCCGACTTAAACCGTTAAGCGACATGTATTTTTAAACGAAAATGAAAGGAAAAGAACCGGAAATAATGATAAATCAGTATGTCAGCTAGTGCCTTGAAACACGAGTCGGCATTACTTGAATATTGCAGCACATTCGCTACAATAAGTGCCAACAGGAGTTGGTAAGTGGCGTAGGGGAAGCAAAACCGAGGGAACTTTAACACTGTCTTAATTAATTTTACAAGGACTGTGACGTAATGTATCTCAGCCATACAACATATGGAGAACGTAACGACCCTAGAAAACATGTCCCGCATAGTGCAAGGAAACGCCCGTTGTTATAAAATTATACGATCAGGTCACGAGATAAAAGTGTAACGAGCAGACGAAACTGGTCCATTTCAACAGACAAAAGGGAGCGAACAGAATATATCAAATCAAAAAGTTCTTGACGATGGTGATGAGTTATTTGAATAAAAATTTTCTTTTATATTATCCATCGTCTAGTAAATAAAATATAAAACGTAAAACGACGTTTCGGAGACGGGGCTCTATCTCCGTCTTCAGGTTCCTACTCAGTACTGAGATAGAGCCCCATCTCCGAAACGTCGTTTTACGTTTTATGTTTTATTTATTAGACGATGGATAATATCCAAGAAAATTTTTATTCAAAAGAACAGAATATAGTTTCCAAAAGTTTTATCGGAAACATATTACTAAACAGTAATGAAGATACTGACCCTCCTATGATACCGAGGTCTGATTTAGCCTTTTGTAGAGTAGCTGTTTCAGACTGTTCTAAATATCCGTTAAGACAAGCGGTAGGATCACTCTGATGACGGATCAAACGTTCGCAATACATCCACTTACACCAGCCATTGCAAAATCGAATCCCATCGTGATAAAACATGTGGCTGAACAGCTCTTGGGCAACGAACTAACAAAAGCGCAAACATTCGTGCCACCAGCAAGAATCGAATCAGATGTTCAAGGTATCTAACAATAACAAAACCCCTCTCAATAGTCAGACTCTTCATTGAGCAATCCTTGTACGAGATCACGAATCTCCCACTTCAACTTTCCTGTTGTTTATTTGTATTTTCTGTCCCGTAGCCGAATTCCTTCCCATCTTGGGAAAGAAGTAGCAGTTGTCTGAGCTGCTAATGTGATTTCAGCAATGAGTCAGGCTTGCCTAAGATATGCTTTATTACAGTGATCTACCTGATATCATCTGATAAAGAATAAATATATATAACCTAATTTATAAATTTATAAAAGCTACGTTCATAACAATACACTATTGGAAATGTTTTTAGGTTAAACCCCAGTTTAATCAACACTTTGAAAATAGTAGTTTTTGTGGAAATGAAAACTATACAATGAAATCAGAGGACAAGCCCAGAATTACAGTAACTGAAACGAAATTCTCTAACAATTTATTTATGAACAAAATATTTTTATAATATTCCATCTGGCCGCCACGGTGGTCTAGCGGTCAGAACACTAGCCTTGTAATCCTGGGGTCCCGGGTTCAATTCCCTGTGGTGCTCAGATTTATAATTTGTGTTGGACAAAGTCGTGGTCTAGGCATCACGGAGTTTTCCTTCGGGGGCTTCCCCGGTTTCTCCGTGGCATCCCAACAATTACTCCACTCACACACACACACACACAGAAGAAGGCAATGGCAAACCACTTCTGGATCATCTGCCAAGAACGTATATGAACAGGTCCCAGTCCGAGAAAAGGCTGGAAGGATCCTGTTCATATGGACCTGTCGTCAGAGAGAACACTAATAATAATAATAAAAAATATTCCTTCTGCGGTTAAGTGTTCCATGCAGAGACGACATATTCGGATGGAGAGTTATCCATGACCTCTCGCTTATGAGTTCATGTTATCTACATTATTCTTTTAACGCACAAAAGAACACGAGAAAAGGAAAGTGGTTATAACTTCTGTGACCAAGTGAATATTTGGCATGGGCTGAGAGAGGCCTGAGTCCCCGGAACATGAACGTGATAGTCACAATTTTGAATATTCCTGATATTCAATGTAACAACTTTCAGCGTTTATGTCTAACAAGACACAGACAGCGTACAAAATTTACTGAAAAATACTTGGTAGACTGCTCGCTGTGCTGTGTGATTTTGAAGATTTCTGTCATCTGGGTTGTTGCGCTGTGTAGTCTGGTCGATGTTTGCCAACGTTTCTGAGGTCATACTGCCTCCGTCATCAGGGCGATGAGTATGAAGATTTCTGTCTTCTGGGTTGTTGCGCCGTGTAGTCTGGTCGATGTTTACCAACGTTTCTGAGGTCATACAGCCTCCATCATCAGGGCGATGAGTATGAAGATTTCTGTCTTCTGGGTTGTTGCGCCGTGTAGTCTGGTCGATGTTTAACAACGTTTCTGAGGTCATACAGCCTCCATCATCAGGGCGATGAGTATGAAGATTTCTGTCTTCTGGGTTGTTGCGCTGTGTAGTCTGGCAGATATTTACCAACGTTTCAGAGGTCATACTACCTCCGTCATCAGGGCGATGATATTCATCGACCAGACTACACAGTGCAACAACCCAGAAGACAGAAATCGTCGTACTCACCGCTGTGAAAACCTCAAATCTTACTGTGCAATTTTATCTGAAGACATTCATAAACGAAACTCCGGTTACGTAAATTTGAAATATTCAAAGATAATTTTCTGATTAATATTTAAGGTTGTCAAGGTGATGAAGATGTCGATTTTGGCCTTCCGGGGTTGTAAAGCCGTGTGGGCCTGTAAATAGATATTCTTACGTTTCGCAGGAACATACAGCCTCGATATTCAGGGATCCTGAAGATCGAGGCAGTATATTCTTCACTAAATTTGATAACTGCCTACAAATCCAGAAGACCAAGATCGACATCTTCTGGATTTTTGCGCAGTGTAGTATTCTGGCTGTGTGCCAACGTTTCAGAGGAATATGATGCCCCCGTCAGGGTTTCAATCTGATTGCCTACAAACTGAGACAGAATAACCCGAGGCCGCAATTACTCTTATGAAAACCGTGCCATTGGACACGATCATGAGCCAGCTAGTTTCATCAACCATCGATCTACCTACGAACACCTTTTTTTCTTCAATTTCCTTTTCTGACTTCTAAGTTGTCCAAGTTCCTGTAAGTTTCGTGAGCTCTCCTCTTCAATCCGAGAAAACATCGTAATGTCATAGATTTCACTATCCTAACAACATTAGGTGACGTGTATAATCACGAAGTTCTCCGTTACGTAATATGTTGAACTGCAGATTTCGTCTTCAAATACAAGCAATTTAGGCTCATCTCTCAAAGCGGGAAACCGCGTTTTAGATCCGATCAAAAATGACAAAAATTGTTCTACTTTCAACTGCATACTTTAGCTGCTTCAATAAACCAAATAATTTACTTATTTTATTTGGTTGTGTAGCTTTGGCATGTTTTTCGGGCAAACAAAACGCCAGTCAATGAAGTTTTCTCGGGCCATCAGCTGTGTGAGAATGGCGTTGAAATACAACGTTTCGGATACTGTCTCTCCTCCATCATCAGGGTTGACTCCATTACATGCATGTGAGTCTCCCAAGCGGCTCAGAACTGGAAGTGTGTTCGTGCCTGGATTACGAGAATGCAGAGCGCGATCAGCTGTCGAAGTAAGGTAATAATAGGTCGAGGCTTGTGCAAGACATGTATCTCCCCACTAACGACTGAAAGTAGGAGGAGAAACTGTAAAGAAAGCTGTTCCCATTTCCTTTCAGTCTGTGACCAGTGCTGCAGGTGACCGGGTCGGTTGACAGCTGCTGGATCTGGCGAGGCTAGCGGCCGTGAAGACTTTCTCTTCTACTTACACACGCCAGCAATTCCGTATTATTACCATTTCTGTTATTGTTGTCGTTGTTAAAAAGACGTATATAATTCGACGTCAGTGTTACAAATCATGATATAACAAGTATTTAAACATTTTGCAAAATCGCTTAAATCGGATTAAAGTGTTATTTCAGTGGGAACAAATTACGACGGAATCGGCTGTCGGTGTTTTGTGAATTGATATCTTCTGGCTGAGTGGTGACATTTTAAGGGGACGTTATTTAAGGGGTCGCTGATTTTTTTATGGGCTGATATCTCACTTTCAAAACGTCTATGAAATGGGATCCAGAAACTTGCAAACGTTTGTGTTGGTAGCAGCCGCCGCACTTCTAGTCCTGCATTACGGTGAGTAATAATTTCATTCCAATTATTTCCTTTTGCAAGTCGCAAAGCCCGTTACAATTTCACGGACGCCATGAGAGTATATGAGTATGTTAAAACTCTGAAGGGCTCACTCCCTACCTCACCTTCTCTTAATCAACTCGCTATTCTATTGTTCTGAATGAGAGGTAAAAAGAATTAACTGATGGATTTATATTTGTGTTCTAGTACCGAAATAAGAGCTGTGTTAGTCTTTAATTCCTCTCCTCCATAGGGTTTTATGGCGTGGGGCTTGGGCACATTGACAGTTCCTTTACCACTTGGGCATGTCGGATTTTCATTAGAAAAATAAATGACTGTGAAAACAACCGGAATGTTCCAGAAAGTCAAGTACGGAAGTCCACCATTTTACACGGTAAACACATAACCGTCCTCACAACCTAATTTCATCTCATTTCTGGCCTTGCGTCTACTTCTCGGGTTTCAAAGACGTTAGCTCCGCCAAGACTGTAGTCTGCCCCATGATAGAGCTTCAAGTTGAATTCTTCGTAACCTCTCCAACTGAAGATAATAGATTAGCTGTGCACACACGACGTCCTTCGTTATGCAGTATTTCAAATTACTTTAGCCATGTTTTGTCTAAACTGGAATAGGACTTTAAAATCTTACATTTGTTCTGAAGGTATCCGTTCTGCAACCGACTCAGAAAGTTTTACTGTTATTACTGCTTATAAGTAACGCGAAAATGTGTTTTCGCCATTACACTTTTTGGTGTTGGAGGTTTTCCATAGAAGCCATTCAGTCACGTTGTAACGCAGGCAAGTTAATAAAACACTGAATCTAACAAACGAAGTCGTATAAACTTCGGTCTCACGACAAACGCTACCACAGAGGACGTGGTAATGGGATTTATCTATATTGCCATGACACAAGCTTAAGTTAAGAAGGAATAAAAAATTTTGGTTTCATTTAGCCAGAGAAAATTAAATTGCCAAGTGACGTAGGGTTGCTGGATTAGAACCATTAACACGAACATAATTATCCATGGAAAAGGACAGGTATACAGGCAAAACTAGTCGCACCAGTTGGGTGCAATGGACAACCTGCACTACAGCTTCAGATCACATAACCTGCACCACGTTACAATTCGACAAGGTGTCGAGTGGACAGCCAGTAGACGACTGTAAGGTCGGAACAGGTTCGAGTTTGATTCGCGAAAGGAAGAGGATTAATTACATCAGCACGTTTTACAAAATCTCTACAAAGCAGTTCTAAGAATGTACGATTCACAACTGGCTTCCAATCAAGAAACGTGTTAGAGACTCCAGTAGTCTACATCTCAAGAAGATCCGATCACAATGACCACGTTCTTAGGCGAGACTGACTTGTCACACCCAAACACTGGGGACACCATTTCGAATCCCATTAGGGGCATTAATTTATATTTATTTTATTATCGGTTATTTTCCATAAGCTTAAGACTTCAATGGTCCGCTCAGCATTCGAAATAAACCGACAAAATTTCTTAAAGAATTTGTTGTTAGAGGAGATATTTCTGAATTTTAAAGCCTAATCCATGACAGTCGTATGAAACAGTTAGACGTAACACATGTACAACGTATAACAGTATGATCTACACTCAGTTAATAGAAAACTACAGTAACTTGTTTGTGAAAGTTTATCAAAATAGATACACGCACGCAACTAACACTTTGCATAAAATATGAAGGTCTTTAAATTGAAGACATAATTAGCAAGTTCAGAAATGAAATAAAGGGCAACAATTCTGGCACCTGCGTTCTCGTGTTGCCTTTACAATTTTAATTCATGAATTTCAGCTCTAACGCTCTATTACGCCTAGCGTAAAACAAATGGAGCGGACGATAGACTTCAATACAAATGTTGATCAATATCAGTCCAACAATCTCGAGTTATATAACATGCCAGTTTTATGTAGTTCTCTTGAAAACCGGAAGATTTGTTAAAAAATGTAATGGACATAAAAAGTGTTTAATTAATTTCTACAACTTTTGTACGAAATGTATTTCGATTAATGTTTAGCCAGTAACACTTGACAAGCGAACATAACACATTAGGTCTTCACGACAAGTTCTATTTTAATCAAGATTTTAAATTATCGCCAAGTTTCAGTAGGTTAAACGTACCTGATGTAAAATGTTATGGAATGCTGACAAACAGACATGGCGAAGCTAACAGTACAACTGCTTGCAACTTTCCGTTGCGTACGCGCCAGAGGTTTTGGTGAATGCAGAAGTAGGCACGGAACATTACTGATTGTTTGAAGTTTCAGTGACATTTAGAATACGACTATTTTGCGGTAACATGGCTGAACGTGAAACAGAAATGTTTTGTGAATCTATGCAGTTACTAGGACAAGGGATAAGAATACACAGTACTTATGCATTGGTGTTCGTTCCGCCAAAGAAAATGTTCTTAATTGGCATTGTGTTATATCTCCTTTATATTTATTTACTCCAGTAAGGTGGAAAGATGGAACGAAAGCCCCACTCCCTAGGGTTAGGATACCTTCCGTTATGCTAGTTAAAAATATATTATCTTAATGCTAGTTAAGTGTATAGACTATTATCATTAACTAGCATAACCAAAGTTATCCTAAACTCAGGTTGCTTGATTATTCCGAAAGAATGTGCTTCTCTTTAAAGGATAATGATGTTTTTGTAACTTTCTTGTAAACGAATTTCAAGTGGCGGGGATATGTTTCAAAAGAACCCGGTGCAGTATATAAACCGGTTCGCAACAGAGTAAAAATATCAAAGAAATATATTAATAACATGTTTCATCAACTAACAAACAGGTACAGTGGATGTAGTCACACTCAGGTATTTATGAAGAACGTTTAATGAAGATAATTTCGGTCGATGTCCTTTAATGATAATTACTTTTAAAGGTAGTTAGAAAATCTGGCTTGAGAACTACGTATAAAAACTTATACTGATCTCATTAAACAAGCTAACCAGTTTCTAGCACATCAGTAAATATGCAAGGTTCTCGAAATGAATCTAAAAGAGAAGGCGGTTTCTCAGTACAAGAGCTCAAGCATGTCTCCACAGGAAGTTCCTTCCATCAGCGAAAAGAAACCACTACGGAAAATACCTATTTTATTTACTGACGGTTATTGTCTTGTTTGGGTGACAGATGTGTTGAAATTAGCATAAATTTCTCAGAAATCCCATTACAGTTTTAAGAAGGTAAAATCTTCAATAGACACACGCTTGAAGGTCAGTACTGTAAAATGCGAATGACATTGAGGCACAGCCGCTGTCTGTCCGGAAGTTGGCCGGGCGCAAACGGAGCCACTAGTGGCTAAACACGACCACTAGTGACCGCCACCGGTGGCCGCCACTTGTGGCTAAATACGACCACTAGTGGTCGCCACTTTATGCAGACATTTTCCCCAACCGCGCGTCAGTAGCACAATGGACTCCGATATGGAAGCATTGGTCGCAATACTAATAATACGACAACGCCGAC
This sequence comes from Zootermopsis nevadensis, assembly GCF_977971745.1. NCBI lineage: Eukaryota > Metazoa > Arthropoda > Insecta > Blattodea > Termopsidae > Zootermopsis > Zootermopsis nevadensis. The sequence continues at coordinate 12,558,888 of NW_028259152.1, read as the reverse complement.
GTAAACGACGACAAAGACAGCGCCGTTTTTGGATACATCCAATATTGCGAACTCGCAGGGAATACGGCCATTTTGCTACGCTTTTTGAGGAGCTAACGAGGCACGAAGATAAATTTTTTAAGTATTTTCGAATGAGTTTGACAACATTCAATGAATTATTGTCCTTGTTACAAGATCGTTTAAAACGCCAAGATACCATCATGAGAGAAAGCATACCTCCTGCAGAAAGACTTACAGAACAGCAACTGACCTGACTGCCCTGCCAGCTGTGTTGAGGGTAGTGGGTGGGGAGCTAGGGTTTTTATGGCGGACGCTAGTGGCTACGTTTGCGCAGGGTAAACAGTGGTCGGAGGCAGCCACATGTAGCGAGACACGGCCACTACCCCAGCGAGTGGCCCGGTCGGGCCACTACGAACGCCGTGTCTGCGCTGAGTTTATTAAAACTCCATACAAAATACAGTCCGCAGCTTGTGGCGGCCACAAGTGGCTGTGGCTAGTGGCTCCGTTTGCGCCCGGCCGTAATCTCCTTCATAGTGGCCACACTATGAACGGTGAAATATAAAACGCAACACTAATAACACTAATAATAATATCGGAAAGATGTATTGTTCCGAATAAAAATGCTTTCAAGCCATATACCTAAGTCGTTGTTTCACTTAATTAATCTGTTACTTCTTACGTAATTATTGATCTGTCATCCTGACTCATGCAGAATATGAACCCCCGTAGAAACAGAGGACTCTGGTATTGCAGGTTGAGTACATCCTAGGAATAATGACACCCAGTCACGGAGGATGTGTATTCCAGTACGAAAAATGACAAACTGTCATGTAGGTTGAGTACACCGTACGAAAAATACCCTCCCGATGATGCAGGTTGAGTACCCTGGCGAATATTGCGACGTACAGACAGACAGACTGACATGGACGGACTCATATAGTGTTCTGTGCCCACGGTAGAGCATAAAAACATCTAATAACATAAAAATAAACAGAATACATTTTCTACTGAGATGCTGGCACAAACGCAAACAATAGTGGTAAGTTGGATGATTTAACATTGTAACTGTTATACACTCGAAAAGGACAATAGCTTTATTTATCCATATAACCAGTTAATAATAATAACCTCAATGAGCTTCTGGCGTAAAACTGCTTGTCTTTAAAAAGTAAAGGAATGTACATGACTTGATGAAAGAAAGTTAAAAAGTTATGTAAGATATATTACAAGGAAAAAACAACATACTTGAAAATATTTCCTTTATTTATTTGTGCTTTAAAAATTAAATCACGTTGTTACTGATTTTAAAAGAGAATACAATTAAAATACAAAATAATTCTATACAAATAACGCAGTGATATTAAATTGTTTTAAACAAGGGCTCCTAAAAAATTAAGGCATAATTATTATTTCGCCATATTTTCAGAATATAAATTTCACATATACATTTACACTTTATTCTTCGCTGTATGGCCTGGGAGGTTCAAAAGGTATCGATAAATGATTTAAAAACAGATTGTCACCGTATAAAGACCATACATAGAGCATCACAACTATTGATTCCACCGTCCGCACGACCAGAACTCCTGTTACAGAAAGTTAAAAATTTTGTTGCGGGGATTTTTAAAACTACATGATATCACATCAATTTGGTTTATAAATTTAACATCTGTTATTGAATAAGCAAGCGAGTTCTTGGGAATACGGTAATGAACCTTCTAATTCCATGAAAGGCAAAGAATTTCTTGGCTAGTTGAGCTTCTCAAGGACTCTACCACATGAGTTCGTTATTGAAGAAACAGACGCTGAATGCTAATAGCTTCAGTGTGTGTAGGTGGCACAAGGAGAGTACACGACTGGACTACTGGAGTATGGCATGGAGACTAGTTGTACTAAGATGTTATTTCATGTCCTTCCTCAGCCCAAACATAAATACTGGAATGTTACCGAAAATAAATCACAACCCCTTCTCCCTATATAATTTACAATCACCCTATTTGACTGCAACTGATGCAGCTGAAACAGCATCGTTGCAAATATAGGTGTGTCTTGTATTAGTAATTTCATTACTGTATTGCTGTAATGTTTGTTTCAATTCCTTTCAATAGCTCTCTGTGGATACTGATAGGATGCTGGTGTAGTTATATTAGTACGCCTAAAACTTATCGTGTTTCATCACTCATTAATGGCAAATTAGCCTCAATAGGCAAAATATCGCTTCCTTTCAAATATTTCTCTGCTGGTCTCACGATAATCTTTCCAAGTCATTTGTTGATATAACCTTTATAAGTGGAACGGCGTTTATAAATAACCTAATCCATCAATTTTTGTAATCACAAATAGGAAGCATATATTACAAAATCAAGTAGATCAGTCATGCGGCCTTGTTTCAGCAACCATCACATTGTGAATCTGGCTCGTATTGTTTTAGAAGTAAATATGAACTCAGACATTCGAAACAGTTAGCACCATTGTCTCTGGTAGTGTGTATTAAGCCACTAATTCTATCCACAAAGTCTAAATATGAAGCTTGTGTCACGAAGGTAACAGAAGATCACATTACACTAACCCCATAGTGCAGGGTCAGGTATAAACTGAAAGTCGCCCGACTATGACAGAAAATATCTCCTTTAAAGAATGTAGACGAGAACAGAATCCAACATTCGATCCCATCATTCGAAAATATATTTCATTTCTTCTAGCGTTATTTCTTTAAGGTTCATTTTAATATTATAGTCCCATATATGAAAAGTATTGCCTTTAACGATGCTGTCTTTCGCCCATTTCCTGTAAGAAAGGGAAGCAGCAGTGTGTGTTCGGCGGGCTGCATTCAGGCAGTGGCAGGATTTACCCTCTATCTCCACTTATACACGGAAGCACAGAATAGTGAATGATTAATGTGGGGTTAGAATCCGCGATACCGGCTTTCAGATAAATATGGATTATAAGATAGCTGGGTTATGTAGCAAGCACAGGATAAATAAGATGGATATAAAAATCTTGAAGGGGAAATACCAGTTGGTGGACCTGGTGTCGGCCAAGATGGAGGATAATAGGTTCTTAAATAAGTAAGGTATAGGCTGGATTAGACTGCGTCTCAATAGGGTCCAATGGCGGATTCTTGTGAAAAGAGTTGCAAACCTACGAGTCCCATAAATTTCGGGGGATTTCTTGACTGGCCCATGAAACGTCGGTTTCTGTTTTTAACCAGTTGACCCGGCTGATCGTCCGAGAAGATTTTATGGATTTACTTTAGTTTTCTTTTGGGAAGAATAACGACAGCTTCTTGTCAGAAATATTCCAGAAAAGCCTGTACGAGTTCTGCTCTTTGGTGCAAGTAGCGAGTGTCTTTTTCTAATATTAGTTTCTCTGGGTTATCCATAATTGAAGGAAATTTGGCAAAATTAGACAAAAAACACCTTATTATGTCTTTATGTAAAGAAACTTAAAATGGACTCTGAATATAGAATTTTCAAACGATCAAGTGTGTTTCTATGAATCGGGAAGATTTTGTTGAATCTTTAGTGAAAGTTATTTTGTTTTGAAAGAATGTAACTTTGCTAGAAATTACAATTTGAAGCACAAAGGAAAATACAAAAAATATGTCGGTGCTCTGAGAAGATTTAAAAAGGTGCCTTGAGTCACAACAGGATGTACTTAGAAAGCAATCCAACGGTAGTTCCTCGGCATTGTGGAAAAATTATCGTGTTGATCACTTATTGGCTAAAGAAAGTAATCCGATGGGGAATTAGCAAGAACATTTTTGAAGTATAGTCCAAAAGATTCGTCCGGACCTAGAAACTCTTTTCATGCTGTAAGTTTGTCTCGTGCAAGAATCCCATGAGTTGATATATGGTGTAAATCTTTCTCGGGCTATATGCCGTGTCAGTTAGTTCGCTGTGATCAGAGCACTGATTATGGGGACAGGGATGGTCCCTGAAACTTCGATGATATTAACCAACGACTTATAGCCCGGTAAGATTTTATCAGTTACTTACATAATCAACTCAGAAACGCAACAAAAGTATTTAAAATCTTTTATTGAGACTGCATTAATAATTGTATAAGCGATACTGTTCAGTTATAATAGTCATTCCAGGCATAATGATCAAATCTTCTGAAGTGGTTTAAGAACGAACTTCTCTTAAAGGTTTGCACGTCATAATAGCATGGGATTATTTGCTTTTGTGTGTGTAAAACCAGTGTGTGAAGGAACTTGAGCTGCCCCGGACAAAATTAAGTTTAGGGGGTGATTACAGACAGGGTTCCAAGTATTACTGGAAACAAAACACGTCTGACGGATAGAATTAAAAAAAATGCCTAATTATGTCAAATTCACTGCAATACATTTGACAGCTACGTGTATGTCGCTGTGAAAACGCGAAGATAGCAAAGTAAGCTAAACTACAAGACATTCTTATAAACCAAAAACTTCTAGAAAATAATCATAAAATGGTCAGCTATTGTGCACAAAGTAAGAGGTCGTCAACTCTGGGATCCACTGGCTCTGTCATATCACAACAAGGAGCTACCACTTCTGGTTTCACAACCAACAAGAGGTGGCGGTTCCAACTAAACTGAGGACGATGGTAGTCTTCGATGTTGGCAGGCTTCATCTAGCTTAGACCAAGTGTCTAGAAATGCCAGACGGAAGCTTAAAATCAGGGAGAGCCAAGGCAGCACCAGGGGAATATGGTACCAGGGACAAATGGCATTAGCCAAGTTCCTAAATGTCAATAGGGAGGCCTTGACTGTGATAATAAGTGAGTTCAGAAGACAACTACAAAATCCTGCTATTTATGATACTAAACAAAATAACAGGTAAAATGTAATATATGGATTTATGGATAAAAAACGGAAGACTGAATGGTAACAAGTATTTCCCTAATTTAATTCTGCTCTTAACGTATTCATTAATATAATTTCGATTTCTTACTATTGTCCCAGAACATTTGAAGTTTGCCACATGTTTTAAAGATTTATTGGCTACCTTCGCATTATGAATCTGGTGACGAGACGTGAATAGGTTGTAACCTGTATTTGGCTTTCGTTGCTTTTATTTTAGGCCACACTTCCTATTATCTAGTACGTTTATGCGTTTTAATATTATTTCTAATTTATTCTAGTAACTAAACATCGCCAGTATACAGCACAAGCCAACGCCTAGCTGGGTTCTTTTCCCTGCTGACATTATTGGGTCTTCCTAATGTAGTTTCCTTCGAGTATGGAAAGCAAGGTGATTCAGATTCTCCATGTTTCCAAATACTCCGATATCAGACAAATATTTTCTGTGCTGTACACAGAAATTACATGAAAATAAAATGGTTTTAATAATTTAACAAAGATATTGGTCTTATAAATAAAAAAATTCTTAACGTTTTAAAACTTCAGAGAAAAGAAAACCCTATCATTAAATTCCAGAACTAATATTTGACTTAAACTGCTGTCTGTTATTATCATTACGTAAGCACATTCACATTCGCATTAGCTTTCTAATGCAATATCTCATTGCTATTTTGCTTTTATTTCTTGTAAGACAAGTTATAACTGTTAGGAATGGAAAATGGCCGTGGGCTAATTAAACACGGCAGTGGGTGTACCCTAAAGAAATATTAGTGAAATGCAGGCTATTAAATATAGGAAATTAAAATCGCTATTTCCTTGGCAAGAAAGATAGGTAACCGGCCTGTCATTGAGGAGTCTGTGGCTTGTGGGTGATTAGTAGTAACAACTTTCAGAGAACAGAAGCAGAAGTTACGATCCAAGATCAAAATACGAGTGAAAGGAATTGTAGATTCATAATAATACACAGAGAATTTTAGACTATGTTTTATGAACATTTTGAATGAATTTAAGCAAATCTTTCCCACAAAACGGTTTTAATTATGGTCCACAATGTTAAAGGAATATTCTTAAGCCTACAAAAATGGTTTTAACAAAATGTAAACGGAAGACAAAATGTGTCAGTTTGGTTTAATCATAAAAGTAGATAATAATTGAACTCAACATACCGAACAAATAGCCTATACGCCTTATCAGATTTGATCAAAATCCTAGATGATAAGTGCTAGAGTTCAGTATGTCATCGGAAGGATCACTCTCACTAAACGTTAGGGCAGCGGGTCCTATTGTATGGTAATGCTAACCTCCATTCTTCCTTCCTGTCGGTTGTAATTTTATAGACACGTCACAAGGTCATTTTCTTGAGAAAGTGGCCGTGCAGGGCTCGTGTGCAGACGGCCATACATACGGTCCTTATTCTGCTTCAGTCACATTTATTTTATTTTTTACAATAAACTTAAATGTTTTACGGAATGTACTACTTTGTTTTTTGAAAGACGTTATTACTTGGGACCGGATTTTATCTACGTTAAATTTGAAGATTTCTGTTGGTAAACGTCGACCAGACTACACAGTGCAACAACCCAGAAGACAGAAATCTTCATACTCATCGCCCTGATGACGGAGGCAGTATGACCTCTGAAACGTTGGTTGACATCGACCACACTACACGGCGCAACAACCCAAGAGACATAAATCTTCATACTCACCGCTGTGAAAACTTCAAATCATACATACGTTAAATTTGTTTCCGAATAACCTTAAGTTTCTAACTGTTGCCCTTTCTGTAATTATTGTCTTACAACATTATTTCATGCATAATTTTCATCTGAGCAGTCCTTGAGAAGCCGAACGACACTCACATAGTAAAGAATTACTCTATCTTTTAAAGAACTCGATGCTTTAGTACTGGGCCGGATTCTCAGCCAGTCAAATCGTTCAGAATTCCTTATGGCCTTAAGGTCGATTGTAACACAGTATTACTCTTCTACCTATGCCTGCATTTCACAAGTAATATCATCTCTTCATAATTTTCAACCAAAATATTGTACATATTTATCTTTTGTGTATTTTCTAAATGACAAGACCAACTTATCCTTGTTGTAACTATCCTAATAACAATTCGTGAACAATACAAATCATGAAACTCCTCATTATCCAACTTTCCTCAGCCTCCTGTCGCTCCATCCCTTTTAAGTCCAGCAATTCTCAACACCGTTCTGAATCGTCCTTAGTGTACGTTCTTCCTTTAGGGCAAAAGACCAATTTCACAGTCATGTAAGGGAACAGGCAGCATTATAATTTTCTATACTTCGTTGCATAAATATCTATAATTGAAGACCTGGCAGCAACAGTGGGCTGACCAACAAATTTTCTATTTATGTTTTTATATAAATGCGAGCCGTCACAGTGGCCGCGCGGTCTGAGACGTGGGCCTTGTGCCGCTTGGTCTCTGGGACCGTGGGTTCGAATCCCACTCAAGCCATGGATGTCTGTCCGCGTTTTTCTGTGTTGTTCTGTCCTGTGTACAGGTAGAGGCCTTGCGACGGGCCGATCCCTCGTCCAAGGAGTCCTACCGAATGTCTATAGAGCAAGCCAATGAAAAGTTGGGACCCGTAGTGCTCAGGCACTTGAAAAACGGGTCCTCAAAGTATCCTAAGTAAGCATAAAATGCGAGTCTGGCTACATTTTCCAAATTCCCTTGCTACTGATTTCAATATATATGTATGATTTGCAGATAATCCTGACGACCAGGTCGCAAAACCCTTCATCTCGTTCTGCAATTTATTAGGTGAGGGGTTACAGTTTCTCCTCGCAGGGAGAGGTGTCCGTCGATGTCTACGCACAATTTCATTCCCACTCTTATGTAAATTAACTCTCAAGTTACTGAATTCAATTTTAACTGCAGATATTATACGATGAGAATTGTGGTTAAGTAAGGTTTTGAATGGAGTCTTCTACTGATTTAACACTTCGCGAGAGTATGAAGGAACACGGTAATAAAAATATATGCGTTCTGGATGCTTGCTATGAAACTTAACACATTAAACGCCTACCCAGTGAAATGTTTAGATTTTGCATCTACATTTCACGTTATGTAATAATATTTGGTATAATAAAGGGGAATTAAAAGGAGGACGGACTTTATAATGAAAATCTTCATTGTAATCATAATCTGTTGTCGGGTTAACAAATTCAAGGAGAATGTGATGGCCAAGACACATGGAACGCAGGTGACAGGTACAGAACTGAAACAAAATTGTAGTCTGAAAACCTGAAGGAAAGAGAGAGTATAGGAAAATTCGCAGAAGATCGGGGGATAATTTTAAGCACTCTATAGCGAGTTTTGTCCAATGAAGACCATTTCACTTAAAGGAAATTCGATATATGGGCTCTTTTCCGTCCATGTATTCAAAGAGGCAGTTTTCCAAGGACTTTCCCATTTAGAATTATTATCGATGTCTTCTTCCCTCCGTGAGGGGCCTCTATAGTCCTTTTGACATCTCGCTTATCTCTCGCATGTGCATTGAAATGTACGGTCATTATGTTGTTCTTGGGCCTACATGAAGTATTCTCATCAATATGCAGACAAAACGTGTTAACTCATTAACGTAAACACAACATCGTATGGCTACTGGAAAAATGTGTTTTTCTACCGTTCATACCGCTAAATCCACATAGAAACTTGGTTTACTACACAATGGTACAAATTAGGTATTATACCAATCCACAATGACAAATAATTACAAACTTTTGAGAAACGTCTAATACAGACATAATTGGACTCGGCCTATAGCGTAAGAGCTATTCGTATTTAGCTCAACACAGCAATTCTAGTAGTAAATTATTATCTGGGTGGGATTCGGAACCATAACTTCTGAGTACTAGCTCGCAAGAAATAAATCGTGTCTTACGCAATCCCAGTTTTAATAGAAATACGTTTCTCCTCCAGCCATTCATTTCATACATACGTAATTGTGAAACCGTAACTCGTTCAAATAGATAGCTTTCGACATCCTGAACAGAAAAGTTCTATCAGACAGAAAGGCCATTAGCATTACTTGACATGGACGGCTGGTTGGTAAAATAAACGTTCTTCACTCTCAGATTATTATCCTTAACAAAGTTTCTCCTGAACTAAGTAAAGAACGATGTTGTTTACTACCACTGAAAACATACATCACGGTTGTAGCAATCAGATAGAAATTTTCTCAAAGATATTAATAATGTCTACAATTACAATACATTTTTGTTCATGATCTAATGTCGTGTATTCTGCGCATGCTTGTTCCTATTCATATTTGTCGTGAACGTTTCCTTGATCATAACCACTCCTTACCAACGGGACCTACTATTGGACTGAATGTAAATTTTTATCCCAGTTTGGAGTATATTTATTTATTTAACGAGGCTATAAGTAGATCACAATATAATCACTTCGGTTGATAAGATGATTAATAGTTGATGGAATAAAGGGGATATATAAGGAAGGGATCGTGACCTATTTTAAGGTATCCCAAGGCTTTACTTTAGAGACTAACGCCATCCTCGAAAATCCTCAGCCAGGACAGCCGGTCTGTGACCTCTCGAATACAAAGCAGGAGCATTATATATTCCATATGGTTTCCTTTCATTTGTATCTACATGCATAACTTGTTGAACCAACGTTCACTTATTTCTGATGCAAATATTGTAGGGGGACAGTCTTTAACAACAGAATCAAGGGAACAGCAGTACCAGAGTGACTTCCGCCATTTTTCAGATACAAATATTCATGCAATGTAGTCGGAAATATTATTTTCTTTTAAGCTATTTATTTAAATATCCACCGTATCGAAACAATAAAGCTGTAAAACCCATGTTTTGTGTTATATATAGTATTTTTAGGAAGACATGCTTCTAATGAAATCAATATAAGTTTCATCAAAGTGAGTGTCACAATTGGCCGATACGAACCAAAATTAAATTCGATCATCATTTTTAGAGCAAAAAGAAGGCATATACAAGATTCGTCGAAATCCGATCCGGAGTGAAACATGTGGACCAACGGAAGGACGGATAAAACCTCCCCATTCAACATTTATTTTATAAGTTTTAGTTCGCAGAACGAAGAAAAATTTTCTTTCAAATTACGAAAACAAAGAATGTGTTTGCTCATATTTTACTTTGCTGTCGGTCAGTATAGGCCTATGAGTTTAATAATTAAAGTGGTTTCTAAACCAACTGTGTCATAATATTGTGGGTCGAGCGTGATGTATGTGGCCTCTATGTTGAAATCAGGAGTTCTTGTGATTTTGAAAGTTGCAACAGATTTATTAATGTACATTTAAGCATTCAGGTCGGTTGTTGTTTCTACTGCAAACCCACACTCCAGCTTCACTACTGTACTCAGAAAACAAAATAAAAACGAGCTTCTAACTGTGGCGCGTGCAGAACCTTCGTTCAGAGTACATGTTCCGAAAGACGTTTTCTTTGCGATCTGACAAAAATCTTAAAACGAGAGAACAGCAATTTAAAATTTATAATCAATATGATTTTTAATGCCTTTTAGATGCAAAACATTACGTTTATTGCCCTTTTAAAATGTCTGCAGTTACAGGAATGTATATTATCAGTCACCAGATGCCAAGAATGTCACTTGTGTACTACGGTTGTCCAAAATGTTACTTGTTTTATGCAAATCCTAATATGGTTGTCCAGAATTCTTCATGTTTTGTGTACTATTGCTGTTAGAATTCTGCTAATTTATTGTACTACAACTGTCAAAAATTCTGCTTGTTAAGTGTGATAGGCTCTAGAGAGTGCGATTTCTCTTGTGTGAGATTTGAAGTTTTGACGGATGTGAATACGCCGATCTCATACAAGTATATACATATGTTTCTTGGTTCTAAGTTACATGAATCCAAGGGTAAATTAATAGCCTAATTTCGCAGATTAATAATGATTTTTTTCGTATTTTTAAAATATTACTGCGTTAGCTTGTCAATGAGTGTGCGTACAACGGCGTTGGATTAATACTTTTTGCATATATATTAATTATAACAATCACGAAAAAGTATCGAATATTGTCATCCTTCCTTCCCTCCTTCCTTCCCAGTTCGATTACAGTTAAGAATACTGACTTAAAATTGTGGTTTGGTAACGGTAACCCGGCAAGGCTCAGCACCTGCTATCCTCCTTAAGGTTTGTAGTGGTCCTCCTCATCTTCTCGATAGCAATCTACCTGGAAACAGGACACGGCGTTCTCCTTTAAATTATCTTGTTACAATTAAAAATCAACTCCGCAACTCAGTCGATGCTACAGAACCTCTTCGTGTGAAGGACTGTAATTAAATATCTTAAGAAATATTCATAATAATTCAATCTATAAGATCCATCACAAAACTGTACTTAAATCTAAATCTATACAACATTTACTCGACTTCTTAGTGGATGGTACACATTTCGAATCTCGTAGGGTTACCTGGTATCGCCACTATATTATCTTTGAAATAGACCACGGCTGACTCCTTACTTACAGCTAGGTATGCAACCTCGCAAGTGAAATAGTGTCAGATTTCAAAGCTTGTGCGTACACGGGCTACAAAATTCAGGACAAAAGACCGAATATCGCAGTGAACTGGAAAACACTTGCATCGTGTTCGGAAGCTTCAGAGTTCGAATACAGATAGTGTATGAGTATGTTCCTGGTTCCTATCGAAGTGTGGCCGAATGTTGCTGGCAGAGGAAAGTGCATGGTGACCGACATACGCATACCGGGAAGTCAGCAACGGTACTTGTTACAGCGTCTTACTTGGGTAAAGGGGTTGCGCGTGTTGGAACGATGACTACGATTTCAATCCAGACCATGACAAGAATATAAATAATGCTATTAAATGTTGTTGCCGAAGAGGGATTTTCAAAAAGTTCAAAATCTAAATCAAAATTTATCACGCGAATTTAATCCTGGTTTAGGCCTTGATCGTTTCAATACAGCTGTTACTTACATGGAGCTCAGAGCCCATGGAAGAAAATGAATGCACGTAACACTAAATGTAAGTCACATTTCACATGAAAATTGTGTTACGCCATTATGGTGCGAAAGGAAAGAGATGTGGTATATTCAAATTGAGATGGCTGTCTCCGGGGTTGCAACACCTTGTAGTCTGGCAGAAGTCTACATACGTTTCGGAGGTGCTTGCTGGTTTCATCATCAGGGCGACTGGTAAACTTCTACCAGACTACACGACGCTACAACCCAGAAGCCATTTTCGTACTCATCGCCGTGAGGACCTCAAATGTTATCTTAAAACTGAGTTCACATGAAATTAGTATGTCTAATGATAATGAAATTAAAATAGTTAACTTTCCTACGCCAACAACACAACTATTAGTCATTACCTTCCCGCATTGTTATCTTCATAAATTCAGTTGGAATGACATATTATGAGATTCAGCAGAAATATCGAAATATATAATACATATGAACCATTAGAATATGGCAGTTATTTTGGTGTTAAAATTGCCATTAAAGATTTAAAAGATTAATCCGTTAGATGCTGATCAAATTCCAGCAAGAACTGATCGAAACATTGCATTACGATATCCATAAACTTATTAGATATATGAGGAAACATAATCTCACCCATTACAACAACAACAACATCAAAGCTTGTATTCTGGACTCTTAGTGAGAAAAATGTGACACGGTGGTAACTTAATCTGTGATGATACAAGAAAGTGGTCCACGAAAGCACCTCATGCATAAGATTATTTAACGTCATCGTGTGTAGTTAACACGAGCCAAATATAAATTTAGAAGTGATTAATTATCAGGTCGATTATTCCAGTAATGAATAGAATGCAGTTTCACCTTATATGACTCTGCTTCCCTTACAGTAAACCCCAAAATTCAAACACCTAGCAACAAGGCCCACCGATCAACCATTATGCTCAGTCCATCTTAACTTTTTGAATTTCACTATTCATACAGGAAATTGTTAAGAGGGATGTGTTCGTTACCTAATGATCTTAAACTTTTTGCTTCTCTGGTTTAAATATGTTCGTTTTCAAAGCCCTTTAAATTGTATTTCTCTCTCGGAACAGTAAACACCGTTTAACACTAGTACAAAACTAACTCCACAGGGCAAAGTTTTCATGAGATGTACAGACCATCAAATTCCCCAACTTTTATGAAACCTGATTACTCATTACCGTTAACAAGAGGCAGCCTAATACAGAACAACTATAAACACTCTTATTTTTTATATCTTGATCTCGTATGACAAACTCAGCTACCTGTTGCTCAGTACGTGGATTAGAAGTTATTTCTGTTGTCAGCACACAAATCTTCATATCCGGCATGCAACGTAAAAACGTCTCAAGCTGAGATACTATGCGGCAATATGGCCGGAGGGAAGATGCGCCCTTTGAAGGCTAAACTTTGTTAATTACCAATGACGCAACACATCAGTTAACGTTTCTGCACGAGGCATGAATGTTTGTATGTCTTTATGTAGTTTTCTTTGCGTAGAGACAGAAGGGCAGTTCGACAGTTTACAGTTTGTCCCTGCTCTAAAAGAGACGTTGAAAGCAGTCGCAGACAGAGTACTAAGGGACGTATTAGTAATTTTTAATAGTCTCTTAGAATATTTAACAAAGCTGTATCGATCGAGAGATTATGTAATTTCGTATTCGGTACGAAAATTAAAACAAAATGTGAGTTGTCAAGAATTTTAAGGGGGCCGCTGTGGCTTGTTTCAAGGATTCACGTGAAGGGATGGAGGAAACCCATGGAAAAGCTTCATGAAGCCAATTATTCAGCAAAATTCAAATCGGATGCATCTAGAATATTACCATTACAGAAATCTGCTACGTAGAAAATATTTTAATCCAATATTGTTAAAAGGGACGAATGCAGAAAATTATGTTATAAGAAATTTCGTGGTTTATATTTTCCCCTGTGACTGGGTAGAAGAGATAAAGGCTGATATACATGCAGCTCACACTGGGCAAATGGAAATGAGCACTGACCACAATTTATACCAAACATGACTGTTGCAATACAATATATAGGTCCTCGCATAGGCTTCACAACATAGTGTTTGTATTCAGGAATCATAAAACACGCTGCACATCACTGACAAGAAACGGATCAAGGTCAAGGAGTAAAATTTTTTTTTGATTTGTCTCCCATTTTTCAGATTTCGAACTGTAAATTTATAACTAGCGTAGGTTTGAGGAGCTTCGTTAATGCAACATTGGCGAGTTTAAACGTCCAGATTTAGAAAATAAAATTAGAGCGAAGTACGTACAATTTGCCGGTTATTTTTGTTCATTTTGTGAATGATCCGTCGCTATTTACTTTCAACTCTTTCGACACGTACAAGTTGATAGGAGCTGATGATAATAGTAACTCACCTCTCCATTGGTACTGGTCTGTTGTAATCGGTTGCTTGGCTACATATAAGGGACAGCATTTTATACACAGTGTCCCCCACGCTCACCTGACTTGAGTCCTTGAATTTCTGTGTCTGGCATCACTTGTAAATGTATCAGAGAACTGAAAGCTTTTATAACCCTTTCGGTGCTGTAAGTAAAAAATGAAACTTTTGCAAACCCATGCTCAGATGAACTTTATTACTGTGCAGAACTCACTTCCAAAGTCTAAACAGACTGCCAGATATACATCTATAGTCTGAGATACTGATAGCGTCGTTATGGAAACCATAAATATAAGACGTGTGTTTTATAATGACTTGTATGTTACGTGCGGTTTCATGCTAATATGAATGTAATGATAATTATATCATTGCTTACGGCGACTTCTAACGATCCCGCACGAATCCGTATGACCAAAAATGTCTTTCAAAACATTCAGAATATCCTAATGTGTTTTTGCAGCGCGCATTTAGAAGTATTAAATCCACCTTGTCCCTTGAAATAGATATATCGCGGATTTTAAAATTGTCTAATGTTCAAAATCCCAAAATCCAAGAATCACAATTTATTATTCGAAATGCCAATATTCAACTTCAAATTTCAACATTTATCATAACATGACATTTCTTAACTAATATTAAACCAACGAAACCTAACCACATCTAACCTAACGCAACGTAACACAAAAAAACAATAACAAGGATTTCTTAACCGAAACTAAAATAACCAAACCACACCACACCTAACCTAATAAACATAACGTAAAATAAAAAACTAACCTGTCCTAACCTGATAACCTAATCTTCCTATACGAAGCAATTGTAACTTCATCTAGACTAACGAAACTTTATCTAACCTAACGTCTAACCTCAAGTAAATCTAATCTGCCCAAGCAGCCTAAAAATTACCTAAACATATTTCACTTAATCGAACTTAACTTTCCAAACCTAAACAAAACGAACTTAGCCTAACCTAAATTAAAATAAGTTAGATTAACCTGTACTAACCTAATTGTTTAAAATACCACAATTTTAAACATTTCACAACTACTCAAATTTCAAAATTTAAAATTAAAACAATCACAATTCCTGTATTCGTAATTCCAACACTCAAAATTCATATTTAAATATTGTCTTAACCTGAACTTCCTTGACAGAAACTAAACAAACCGAATCTAACCTAACATGTCCTAACCTGGACTAACCTAAACAAACCTAACTTAACCGAACCTCACTTGACCTAAACTAACAAGCTGCTCCAACCTAACCTGACCCAACGAAATCAAACAATCTTAACATAGAGGAAAATTTCGGCTGATTCTCCACGTACATCAACACGAAATACGATGGTAACCACTGTACACATTCAAAGAAAACAACAGTGGTAATCATTATAAAGAACCGTTTGGATTTCAATAGTTCACACTTTAACTACCAAATCGCACCACTTTACTGACCTACTCTATGTTCACCTCATGAATTTCCTCGCCAGTAATTTTGTTATCACAGGTTGGAAGATATTCAGAATTTTGATATTAAAGTAGCGCCGAATGGCACAAACTCCATATCAAATTTTATCCCAATCCGTTTAGTGGTTCTCGAGCTAAATTAACCGGACAGACAGACACGACTAGCCCATAATGTGTTCTCCCCATTCACTTCGTTCAAAGACCGCATAAGAAATATATGAAAAGTACATTACAACCGTGATATCTAACCAGAAGTTACGAAGAAAAGTTGCTGTTTAACAAATACATTCTGTGCTTTTGTAAAAAATAGAGTAATGTTTCTTAATATATATTTTAATGTCCCATATTTCATTCGGAAGTATTCGAAAAACGATTCATGAAAGAGAATTCTTTGCCATCTTGAGTAAGAAAGAATTTAATAACACTCTTTTCCATGAGGTAGAAATCCAAGTCATTCATGATTGTTACAGTTCACTGTTTCCGTGAAACTTTATGCATTCGGTAGAATTCAATTTGAACAATCCGGTCACACGAATGCGTGTATCGAAAACTGTACGAATTCGCGGGACCAGCAGTCACATGAATTCACATCCAATGGAACGCTGTTTAACACAGGAGACGGATGGTATCAGACCTATGAGCAGTGCAGTGTTTATACTTCTTTATAAACAACTCGTGCAGAAACAAGAAATTATGAGCATTTACGACACATATTTTCCTTCAAGGGCTTAATTGTATTTGGACAGAAGCGATAAATTAGGATTATCCGGTACCAGGGTAAAGGAGTACAAATTCAAAAATTAAGACTCGATATGGTTCATTCTTTAAGATCTATATTTTACATTTATTATAATTTATTAAAACTAGCACCTAAGCCTTATGTTCTTGTCGAAATTATGTAATCGGATTTTTATAAATATGTTTTTAAGTAAATAAATTCAATTTGTTAGGACACTTTGTTCTTTAGACTTCGATGACTGATACCACTGGCATCTATATTTTACATAGTTATTTATTTATTTCAATAACGTTTCTTAGTGCAGATTCCGACTACGTTACAAACTTAATATCTGTTAAATACAACCTTAGAATTTCGCACCGAAACTTTGCAGTGTTTGTAGCCTAATTAACATCATGTGAAAGAATGCTTTACACATAATTTGTATGTGCGCTTATGATTTCTCTTTATGCCAGTTTTTTACTTGCATTGTTTTAGATGTTCACGAATTACGGCTTAAGTGTTATTTTACGGTCTGTAATAGAACTCCGTAAATAAGCACATTTTTCGGCCATCAGCCGGTTCTGAACGTATTAGCGGGACAAATATACAGACGGACACAAAAATGTGAAAGTTCCACAAGCCTGTTTTTAAATTAATTTAATTAGGTTAAATGGTACACGATATAGATCTCTTTACAATCCACAATTATTGTTTGTCACTAATTTCCATATGATGCCTATCAAAAGAAGTGAAAGAAATACGAAATCAGTAATGCCAACTTATTTATCTGTAAGAAACATACATCAAAGCCATGTAGTACGCAAAACTGCATAGATTCATTCAGAGAATTTGTGGATCCCAACCACACGAACAGATCCTTCATCATCACTGCGATACGCCGAAGGCAAATAGAACTTTCGACTAACAGAATATGAGCATTACTCAGCATTAAACTTTTCATGAAAAAGGATACGTTTTACTGTACTTTATGCTTTAGAGTTAGTTACAGATCATGAACCATCGTTCAATAAAACCACCTCTTATTAGACTCTCCACTTATGAAATCTGCACTATAATACGTTCTGTGATGGATGTTCTAAATACACTGGAATAATACAGTATTAATTTTTGATGTCTTAAGCAATTTTATAATCACTGTGTCAATCGTATTGTTTTGCAAAACATGAGATTTTATTCTGTAATACAATGCGTGTTAATCCTATACCTGCATCTTTGTATGAAACAGTGTTATATTTTCCGTTAAAATACATACTTTATAGAAAAGGTATATAGGCCAGAGCCAATAATATTAATAATAACTATATACGTTAACATTAAAATGGTAGGCCTCTATAATCACACACCAGGAACATTTTTTAGGATATATTAAGTGGATGTTCACATCAGAGAATATTCTGATGCCCTCTCCCCCGGCTCCATAAAGGAAATATTAATTAATGTATTGTGCATATACACTGCGTAATCAAAATCATTTACTAATGAACCAGCATTCAGCACTGGGTGTCCACCTATACAAAACCGGAACTTAGAAAAGGCCTGCCACACAAACATTCTAATTTAGAGTTCCAGACAATAACGTAGTCACAAACAGAGAACAGCAATTAAACACGAACAATACCATAAATCAGTACTACGTAAGAATATACAGAATGTCTCAAAAGGTGTTTACACACCTCGAACTTTGGTGATCATTAGTCAGTTACTTGTTCACTGCTGTCATGTGTACCAACAAGTTAACGGTGGTCATTTTGAACACGTAATCTAGATCTTTTAATTCACTAAGTGCCAATACTGGCGTTTGTATTGGTTTAAAGTAAAGTAAAGTTTGTCCCACTATACGCCATGTAGGCGTTTGGGAGAGTGGAGGTATAGCTCCTCTCTTCCTTGACCTCGGCACTAGAGGGGGGTGAGTGGTCAACATCACGCCCCGGCCGGCTTTACCCCTTGGAAAGGACCCCCGGTACCCATTGTAGAGGAGGCTGGGTGGGCCCCAGAGCCGGTCTGGACGCAGAGTCTAGAGGAAAAATCCTCTGCCCCCGTCGGGGATCGAACCCCGGTCGTCCAGCCCGTAGCTAGTCACTATACTGACTGAGCTATCCCGGCTCATTTTGTATTGGTTTAGTTTATTAGAATGTATTTATTTAATTTATTGATATGTGCATGCATTTTTTGGGATACTCTTTGTATATGAGAACTACGGGAGAATAATAAAATCTAATTCTGCACTATTTGTAGAAATTATAACACAGTTATATGTGGATTGTGTTAGCGTGTATTAGACGTTCCTCAAGAGCAGGGAAAACTGAAGACCGCTTATGCATTCAAGGGACTGAACAACTTAGAGTAATACATTAATTCGAGGAAGCACGCAGACAGACAGCACGTGTTTGCTTCATGCAAAAAATGAAACAGTATGAAAATTCTGTTCAGTTCCTGGTCAAAAATAAAGATTTTAGCTCTAAAAAGTGACGTTCTAATGTGAGATTACTCTAGTTTTTTACATGAAGGGCATTCATAAAAAGTGGTCTCTCTGTTTAACCCCGATGCTGCAGGAAGTAGGTCTCAAAAGAATCAGCAGATCCACACGTGATTGATGAAGGACGAGCGAATCAACAGGACTTGAATGTCCAGCTTTCACAGAGAAACTACTACACAGTATGCTTACAGTAGCCTACAATTCTTCTGTTTGCAGTTGAGCAGGTCCCATTGCTATGGAAACAAATCTCTGCCTGAAAGAAAACTTGTCGTATGTTGTTGACATAGAAATGAACAAATACGAACTTATCTCTCCTTTCTTAAATTCTCTTGTTTGTTCGTGTTACACTTTGCTTTCATTGAAGTCCACTTTTGGCGTAGAATTCGTCTAATATTGGTGATTCAACAAACTAACTTACTATAAATTTCGAAATCGCTAATAAATTCAGCCACTGAATGAGTTCCCTGAAACTCCCTGTTCATATATTCATGTTCAAAATATTGTCCAGAATTCTCAGCATCCCCGTTCGTAGTACAACACACAACGCAGTGACCACTGAGATCAGCATATCTGATATACGTAGGATGCTAAGAACTGAAATCACAAACTTGGCTTGGTACAAATCAGTCATGTTATAATTCCATCAAACAGATAAATAGGAGGCCACTGTTACCTACTGCGTATTCTGTATAATAAAGTATATATTTATTTATTATTTCAGTCTATACACAAACTTAATTTTAATTTTTTAAATGTTGTTGTTAAAATTAAAGTTAAAATTAAAATTTAGCGCTTTTCATCGTTATTACGATGTTACATTTCAGCGCTTATTTTACGACATGTTTCGATGCTATTGCATCATCCTCAGGTTTTTTATTGTTATTTTCATTTTTAAAACTAATATATATTTATTTCAATACAAACATGACGCATCTAAACTACAAATTGTATAATAAAGCTTTTAAGAACTCCACATACCACTGCATAGTCACCCTGAAGATGTAAAATATAGTGTTTGCAGAAACGTTGGATAATTCTCAACATTTTACGTGACTAATCCCCGGAAACCGAACGTAACACATTACCGTAGGCTGTACAGAAGTTCACCCTAGAAGAGGAACTCAGGCCTCATGAGACCTAACAGGAATCATTTCGAAATTTATTGATCAGAAAGTGCAATATAAGAAATATGCAGAATTAGAATGTCGAAGCCTAGTTGCTAACACTCCTACGTCGCATTCTATAGGTCTGGGATTCGATTTTCAACACAAATGTCAGGTCTTCTGTCTCTGGCTTTGTGATTTTACAGTTTCTTCATTAAATTCTTTAAGTGTTACATGCTTCCAAGTTCATCAGTCACATTGCATAACATGTACATTTAAAAAAAGGATCGTTGAAGATCCAAATAAACAAACATCTTGTACTTGTTAGATGTTTATAAATGTGCTTCGAAGCTGCAAACTGTTTTTACGTCCTTAGGTAATGCTCATTTGACTGTTGTATATATTTATTTTATTTTTATTTAGTGTTCTGTCTGACGACAGGTCAATATGAACAGGATCCTTCCATCCTTTTCTCGGACTGGGACCTGTTCATATACGTTCTTGGCAGATGATCCAGAAGTGGTTTGCCATTGCCTTCTTCTGTGTGTGAATGGAGTAATTGTTGGGATGCCACGGAGAAACCGGGGAAGCCCCCGGAGGAAAACTCCGTGTTGCCTAGACCACGGCCTTGCCCAACACAAGTTATAAATTCGGGCACCGCCGGGAATCGAACCCGAGACCCCAGGATTACAAGGCCAACGTTCTAACCGTGTGAGCATAATTTGATACTTTGATATGAATTTGCACTAAACCCCGTCTGTAATACGTCTCCAAGCGATCTGAACATTTCTCCGTTCCCAGGACTGAAGACGTTTCCCGATGACAGGTTTCCGCTTAATCAAGGTTCGGCTGTAGACAAGTTTCACTGTAGTGATATTGAACTGGTATGCCAAAGTACGTTTTTGTCCATACCAGTTTTCGGGGTAGCAGTTCTCCGTAAAGGAAACCACCGAAATGAGATCACTCCCATGTCCACGCAAAAACATGACGAATTTTTACTCGGATGTGAAAGGATAATTTATACTGTAAAATATAGAAAAAAAAATTGAAGCAAGGCTTAAATGTAGCACCAGATATAAAACTGATAGTTGTATGTAGGTCGCGACAATAATTTGAGACTAATTCAATCACACAGCTGCTCGTAATAAAATGGTGTCTCACTAAGATACGAAAACGCATAGCCTAGAAAAATAAATACATAAACACAGGCGTACACAGAGAGGAACGTACAGCATGCTGTAACCTATAATTTATTGAAACGCACAAATTATATATCTATAACTAAGTAACTTGGGGAAGTAAAATGACTGGGCTGGTGAGTCGCTGGTTTCTCACAGAGGAGGCCTGGGTTCACGCCCAGGGCAGTCCATGTGGTGGACAAGGAAGCACTGGGACAGGTTTCTTCCGAGTCCTTCGGTTTCTCTCTGTCCATATAAATCCACCGAAGCAACATATTCACTCCTGTTTCATGAGGGATATGGATAATTGTTCAGTTGGCGGCCCAATTCCATAGATACAGTCGTAACCCATCGTAACAATAAAAATAACTTTCTAACTTAGTGACTCACTGACCGAATAAAGCCAAGTTGTAAGATTTGCCTTTAAATTTACAGTTATTAATCTTGTCACCAAACTCTGTTTCACGAAAACCGAAGGTCAGTCACTGTGCTCACAAGATATCACTGGAACTAGTTATAAACAGGCCAGTTACGTCTACTTCCCTACTAAGAAACATTAATATTATTCTCTCAACTATTCATTGGCCTCTCGAGTGCTCTTTTCAGGATTTTCCGTCAAAAATTTTGAAATAATTAAACTTCACTATGCGTCCTACATCTCCTGCAAATTTAAGGTTTTTTGGTCTGTAAAGGAATCTCTTCGTTACGTAATTTTCTACATTCTCGTGTTTACTCTATCTTATAATAATACGCAAAGAAGAGGCCAGTATCAAAATTTTTTAAGACAGCCCACGAATAAAACTGCTTCTTCGGCGACCCGGATTATGACCTCCGGCTTACATTAAATCAGACATTCCCTGGGTCTACTAGGCCTCTACCTATCTACAGACTACAACTGGGACACACATCCAGGCCCCAGGCGGGATACAAACTCGTGATTCGAGTATCAAACAAGCCCAAAACTGTTTGCACCGCCACTAAGAACGCTCTGACCTGATAGAAAGTTGGTCAAACAGCGAAGTGAGTCGTGGCTTTTGCAGTGACCGTGGCAACGTGCTGTGTTACGTGTATCTTTAAGACTCGTATTCGGTATATGAAAATCTTAAGAAATGTTTTCCTTATTGTGTTATTCTTCTAACACTTAAGTGCTAAGGAATAAATCTCTTGAGATCGGTAAGAGGGCGTATGCCAATACAAATTGACTTGAGCCCTTCCTGCCCGTCAGCAAAGAAATAATCCACAGCTTAGAATTTTGTTTCAATTCGTCCGATGTGTGCGGATTGTTTATGTACATGTTCTCATTTAGAAACCACCGAAGATGGATAGATTCGGTGATCGGGGGGGGGGGGGGCACACTTTTAGAGAAATATTGTGACCTCCAAAGAATTCGCTCAACATTGCTGAATTTGCTTTATGAGTCGTAGTCGTAGTCGTATTTCAAGAGGAAAATTAAATTCGTAATCAGTTTCTGACAACGACTGCTGTGATCGTTTGATCGAAGAAAATGGGACTATTTTTCCTCCGCCGAAAGACAGCACACCATATCCCGAAATTAAGAGAGTGTAACCGTCTTTCATGGAAGGTGTGCTGATTTTCAGCAATACGTATTCGGATCTTTTGGCTATTAACGTGTCCACTCAGGTGGAACCATGATTCGTCGCCATAGAAAACTTCATATAAAATTTCTCTACCACCTCGAATGAAATGTGTAAACCACCTGCAGTACTGAACCAGTTCTTCCTTTTTGTTCGTGCATGACAGTTACACGACTGGACGAAGTTTTAAGTCTTTGCAGCCTTATAGTACACTTCCGTAGGATAATTTACTCTAAAGAGAAAGTTTTCTTAGTGACTTTCGTGGAGAGCGTAACAAACTTGACGGATATCGTTCAAACTATCTTCTATTAACATCGACGGTCGACCGGAATTGTTTCTGTCCTGAATGCTTCCTGTGTCGCGGTTCACCAGACGAGGTATTGTAGATTTATTTGAGACAGGAGAATCGACAAATGTATCAATAAACTCATTCTGGAAAGGTAAAGGTACAATTTGGCTGCACGCGACAGAGACAAGCGACCGAGGCAGGCGACAGAGTTACGAGACCGAGACTGGTCGCTTCCTGTCTGCTCTCTGTACAATCGTATGAAGTACAATTACTAGCGCGAGACAAAGACAGGCGACAGAGACAAAGCACAGGAGACCGCTCTCGGACCAGTAGTGTCTCGCGACGGGCTCAGGCAGCACGTGTGTTGTTGAGTAAAATAATGGCAGAAATTAAATTTACTGGTGACCAAGATGAGCAATTGGTAGAATTAGTAGCAGAAAACCGACCACTGACCACCGACAGAAAGATCCTTCTTCGCGTCTGGTTTTGAATATTGAACTCATAGGTTTTCTTTGTTTCTTTCGCAACAAATAACACAACAACACATCATCTTCTTCTTCTTCTTCGATTAACCTTTTTAGAAGCATTTTTGTACTCATTTTTCACAGAATATGTGCACGTATGTCTCAACAAAACAAAGAAAACAAACACTTTGCCGCATGTCTCGGTCGTCACCTCAAAAGTGTGTTGCGACAAGCTGCGATGTGTCCGTCTCCCGTCTCTGTCGCCTGTCTCGGTCGCTTGTCTCTGTCGCGTGCAGCCAAATTGTACCTTAAGAAAGAACGAGATGCCAGGTAGTGTTCGACATTGAACATCGTTGCACTTGTGAAACATACGTACATCGTACATCCAACTACTAACCATTCAACCAAAAAGCTAACTAAGGGCGGAGTTCTACGCAAGCGCAAGACATCGTCCCACTCTAGGTAACACACCATTCCTGCGCACCAGACGCATTGCTGGAAATGGTAACCAGAGCCTTTTAACTAAAACGGGAATTTGCTTACGCTAACGGGGTTCTGTATTGGCGGGAGCCTCGACCATTCAAACTACGGTCTGTTGCTGCTGATGGAAGGTTATCCCGTCAGGCAACCTGTCCAAAAGGATTTGGTTAGTTGGTTCTCTGGGGATTGAACCCAGAGAGGATGGGGCCGCTTCGGCTGCAATTTGACTGTTTGAAGACAGCTGACGGACTGGTGCGAGCGGGTTTCAACATCACTTTCTCTCCGTGGGTTCTTGTGTGATCACAACAACGCTGTGTTTACTAATTCACTGGAATTGTATTTAATTGCAACCACCAACAAAAATCTTAATATGTGTTGCATGACTTTTTGATCACCTGTATAATTGGACTACAGGTTAAAACCAGAATGCAGGAGGAAGTGAAGAATTCATTAACTCTTTCCATGCTGAATTACTATTAGTCTTTTTTAACGTTTTCTTGGTGTGAAGAAAACTATACCTAACAGGATGAATTGTTAAAATAAATTAGTTTCTACCGACGCCATGAATATCTCAAAGCGCTTGTATCAGAAGAGATTAATTCTCTAAGCGATTTATGTCGTTCACAGCGTTGAAGATGTTAATAAAATTTCATTGAAATAAGAACTAAAAAGTTGTGAAAACTGAACAGAACTTAAACCGTGAAGACGATAAAGAAGGGACGAACAAAGAAATGAACAAGAACGTGTCCAAAAAAGTCGTAGGACATAACATGTAAGGGATCGACACTAGATAGGATCGGATTATGTAACATGCTGAATTCAATTCCTGCAAATTTGTCTCCAGCACTTTTTGAACAACAAGAAAGGCCTATCATTACAGAAAAACGTAGATGTAAACTTTGTTTATCGTTTCGTCTCATAAAAAAATATTTTCCTCGTTACCTACTTTTGAACGTATTAAGGTTGTATTAGAAATAAATTTACTTTTTGTATAATGAAAGTAAATCCCCACTGAACTGGGTGGTCGGCTTCTCACTTTGCACTGCGTTCTCGGATAGGAGGCTGTTATGGTTTTGGTGCTCAAGAAAAGATAAAAGGCCAGTGATCAATTCGGGAATCGAAACCATCCTGATATATATTCACTAAATCGAAAAATGAGTTTAAACATTCCCCCCTCTCCCTCTCTCTCTCTCTCCCTATCTATCTATCTATCTATCTATCTATCTATATTGAGGATACGAACTTTGTAGCATATCTTACCGAAAGTACAACATACTAACACCAAGTTCAGCACTCAACAGGACCTCTTTAATTAAGATAATTAATTCAATGGACTTGCGTCCTTCTTGTGAAGTTAGTCAAGAATTCTCCGCCTATGTCGGCCCCGTTTTGTAAAGATCCGCTTTCCAAGACGTTTCTGCACCAAAATTAAGCCTGGATTATTTGTCTTCTGCACTCGAGTTACATGTGCAGATCGATAGGGCAGAGTCAGTCTTGAGAAGCCGATAGTCGGTCTGTTGGTCGAGAAGTTCTAGGTCGTTTGTGGAACCCAAAGGTTCATAACATTCCTCTATTGGACCATATACTGAGCCACATTAATCCAGACCACACTTTCACACCCTATTTAGTTGTATACGTTTTAATAATATCTCCCATCCATAAATGGTTCGCTGACTCAAGGTTTCTCTTCAGGCCTACATAGTAAAACGTACTCATCCATGCCTTAGCAAACGCAAGAGTAAAAAGTTGTCAGTGGAACCACGGTTCCGGAGAATTTGACGTAAATACGTCTATACGGAAAGGAAGTTTATATATTGGCTTTATTCTAAATATTTCCTTTATACATGTTTTACAATTGCGTAAAGTTTGATTAAGACATTGCTTATTTAACTTGAATTAGTTACGCTTAAAATGGGTCTGTGGTAGCTGAATGTAATGTAATGTAATGAAATGTTTTATAGGTAACAACAATGCCGAGTAAACACTACGTTCCCTAGGTAACCATTGTTATCGGATCTTACAGATTTTCCTGTAACTTTTTCGTTTCCCTTTTTCGTTCCCTTTTTCGTTTCCCTTTTTCGTTCCCTTTTTCGTTTCCCTTTTTCGTTACACATTTTTGCCGAATGACCCTTCCTTATAGACGTATTTACATCAAAAAAGTATATATATAAATATAATATCTGAATGTTCAAAGTTCTTTCCAACTTTGTGTTTCGGAAGCACATGTATGGTAAACAACTAAGTGACAACATCAGTAAATCTTTTTAACGGTGCCAGGGTTAGAATTGGAAGTGACAATAACGCCATTCACCATGTAACATGTTAACATTTTAAGCATTCATTAGTACTAATTTTTTTAAGCAAAGAGAAATTACGACATTGCAACTATGTGAAATATGTAAGTTTGGTGACGTAACGACACACGCATCTTGTCTGCAAGAAGGGAGGGGGAAAGAAATATGTTAGGAACTAAAAATTTATCTGCGCAGTTTACGTTAAAACTTACTCGTGTAAGTTTTGGTTCACTGCGCAGGACAGAGCAAAACATGATAATGGAAAGTGAGATTTCGGGTTCTTATGGCGTCGAGTATGAAGATAGTTACTTTCTGGGCTGTGTAGTTTGATAGTTTACTAGCGTCGGTGAACTTAAACTTCTGCCAGGCGCCCTAATGACCTCTGAATGTCGGCAGACTTCTACCAGACTACTCGGCGCATCAACTCAGAAGACAGAACCGGAGAAGTTTCACGAGCTCGATTTTGGCACTGACGTCTCTGCTTTAATCACATAAATGTTTCACGGGTTTAATTTTATTGCTCAAGTAAATTATAGTAAAACCCGGCACCACAATAATATTTGTTTTCCTATGTCCGACCGAAAATGAACACTGAGAGTTCTTGGCCCTCGTCCTCAGCTAACTTGATCACTTTCGTTGGAAACTGTTATCTGCTGCGCACGTGGCCTGAAGACAGACACTCACTTCGAGCCTTGACCGCTTCAAGCCCTATGAGAGCCGGTGTCCCTGAACGAAGTGAGGAATCTGAAGTCATAAGATGCAAGCATTTCTATGTTTTATATATATATATATATATATATATATATATATATATATACGTGTTATGCCTTCTGACCTATTCCAGCTCAGAAGTAACTTCTGAAAGCGTGAATCCTTTGCAGACCCTTTGGGCCAGTAATCAGCCCCACGCAAGGCCTCTATCTACACAGCACAATACAATACAAAAACTTGGGCAGAATATAAATTTCGAGTAAGATTCAAACCCACAATCCTAGGGTTCGAGCTGTGAAGATCGCGTTACCTTAGACTTGTCAACCGTTTCATTACCTCTGACAGTTTTGGCTATTTATATCTTTATCGAGGGCCTCAGAAAAGAATTAATGTCATAGACAATAAGGGAAACTGAGTTTCTTTATCTAATAAAACTAGTATTCATTTGAAAACGGTTAACAGCATAACAGCGAGTTTATTGTAAATTAGTGGTTATTAGCCTTCAAAGAGTTTTGATTTCAAGTCATTGTTAATTTTAAAAAAATTCATACTTTTAATATTTGCGAAAGTTTAGTCTTAGCTTAGATAATGTACAAATATATATATTATTTTTCTCTCCAGAAGCATAAAATGTTTGCCCTTATCGCATTGGTTAATTCCCAAATAATACGACAGGCCACATGTGGACCTTGCAACCAGCCACAGCCCTGAAACGCGCAGGCGCGCTGAGTGTCCAGATATTCAACCAATTGCTGGGATAGGATCAAGCTCTACAATTAATTCACAGTCATAGATATGCGGAACAATAAAGTTACCCCTGAAAATTTGAAAGGCACCGTGAAGAGGTATAACGACTGTGGAAGTAAAGATACACGCATTATTAACGTCGTCCTTTGGAAAGATTCCAAAATTAATTACCCATCAGTAAGCCTGTGGGGTTGTTCTTTATCGCCCTGTTTGTGCTGAAATATGAGTGGGCAGTTTGTTGTAAATGAAGAAAGATATAAGGAACCGTCACTGGTAGTTCAAACGTTTAAATAAATACAGTCGAATGATTTCTTCACTGTTCTAAGATTGCACAACTAACATTTCAAGAACTTTTGGAGAACGTTTCCATCAGACTTTTATGAAATAATTTAGTTGGTTATAAAACGATGAAGAAAAGCGTAACATTAAGAAAATCTACTTCAGTGACGGAGAGATCAGCTGTAACGCTGCTCTACCAAGACAAATGTAGCACGACGCAAGACCATAACCGCAAAAGTCCAGCCAAGACAAGCAACAAATAACATTTAAATTTCGTTCTAACTGTGAGCTGTTTTCGTATCCTTCTTTCTGAAGAAATATATTTTCAATACAGCGTAGTGTTTGGAAACAAACGCAAAACATGACATGATTGGAAGTAACATAACATAACGCAGGAAAGAATTAATTGTGCGTTTGATGCAAATTTTCCACCTCCTAAAGTTATCGAGGACGCACGGACACCCAAGACTCGGGTCTTTCCATCCTCAAACCGAGACATTTAGTGAAGCAGGACCGTTGATTCTTCTCTGACCAACTGGAGTGGGTAGCTAAGATAAGTGAATGCAAAGTGTCCTGCCATGTCCAGACAAGAAAACCAATAATGAACAGTTTTTAACAACAGAAATTAAAAGCTACCGTAGAAAACGACCACTGGGCAGACCAAGAAGGAGATGGGAAGATAATATCAAGATGAATCTTAGGAAGGTAGGCTGTGAGGATGGAAAATGGATGGAGTTAGCGCAGAATCGTATCCGGTGGCGGGCTTTGGTATTGTCAGTGTCGAACATGCGGGTTATACTACCAGGGAGTTAGTGTAATGCAGTAACATAATATGGCATTCGAATGATAGGTCTAAGTTAACCCAGCATGGAGGTAGTTCATTTGTCAAATTCCTTTTCATGTTGTCTGACGAGGAACGTGTTCCAGCTTAACACGTGGAAATAAACCGACAGTGAAAATAAAATATTTAATTCTTGGATTTATAAAACATTTAGGTTATGAAAGTTTCACGGAGTATAATGAAAGGAAAAGTTAAAGCTGCAAGTGGGAAACTAATGTTTCTTCATGCAGGACAAGTTCTACTTTCAACGGAACATCGATAATCTGACCGCTTTATCCGGAACATGTACACCCTCCCCACCCATTTCATTCTTTCCTTCCGTTTCTTTTGTTTCTTCATCTTATACCTGGCGCTACAGAATGTCCCTTGTACGTTCTGACCTCTTCCTTTCTAAATTTTCTGTCTACAAACGAAAGCGTCTCTCAGCACCACCAGTTTCATTGCCCACTTACCGGGATCAGCTCGATGCCAATTTCTACATTTTAATTATTTTTTATTTATTCGGTGGTATCACAGTACTACACAAAATTTACTGCCTGCTGAGTTAACAGAACCACGTGTTTTACACAGACGATAAAAGTCTGATATATTGTATAATTCAATCCATCAATCTACTTTAATAACCTTAATTTTGAATCTACTGCGTTCTCTCCTTAACATTTCATTGGCAGATTACACGGACACTGTGGCTGTTTTTTTTCCAAAATTTCAGCTACTTGGCTAACCCATCATACTTATGGTGCCAACTGAATTCGATGCAGAAGAGAAAATGGTGCTGTTCGAGAAAAATGATTTCCGAAACAAGAAAAGAGCTTTGTAGGCCTTAATGTTGCAACGTAATAAATGGGAAGAAACAAGTTGTGACACAGGCGTAAAGTTAAGTTGTGTAAATTTATTCTAGGTCTCCACTTCACATTAAGGAAGAATTAATAATTCAGCTGTACAAACAACCTTCTCCCAAACATCTGGTGTGGCGCATTTGATTTGAAAACTCCCCAGTATAAAGCTGGTCTAGATGGGGTCTGATACAGATTTACAATGTTGTTCAGATCCTTGTGTCTGTTTAAGTCGTTTAGCTTTAGGACAGTTATAATGTCATGAAGAAAATCATTAAGAAACCTAATCATACAGTTCCATTCAACATTACATGTCCTAATTCATAGTTTATATACTAACTGACGTCATCAAAATACTCCCTGCCGACGGAACACAAATATTGAAAATCGTAATAATAAAAGCCCGCATTTGAAACCAATTTTCAGATCTGTGCCAGTCTTCACATGATACTACAACATTGACCTGTCATATGATGATGGTTGGAGACGCAAGTTATAATGTATTATTAAGACGAGATTACTTTATGCAAAACAATAATGAGAACAATGGGATGATAAGATAATGAGTACGAAGATAATTATATCACATGAATTGGTAAGCATAGGCACTTACTTTACAATATCCAATTTTATTGTTGCAATGGGATGAGATTACGTCTCTGTAGAGTTCGGTCATCTCCCACATGGTACATGGATGAATGCAGCGCAGCATCAGAATTATATTGACAGGTAAACCAAAGGACTCGAAGAGAAAACTGTGTCGCTGGTACTTTGTCCACAAAGAATCCCACATCAACTGAACTGGTGCGAACCCGGTCCTCCACAGCGAGTAGTCGGCGACTAACCGCCTGAGTTACGGTACAATCCGATAGTCATGCCTGTGAGGAAGGAAAGATTCCTGTAGTAACCACAATAAGAAAAGTAGCAGTAAGTAGGAACTTACCTACTGACTGACTCCATCTGCTCACGAAACTAAACTAGATTAGGTGAAGATGGTTGTCTTCTGAGTTGTTGCGCTGAGTAGTCTGGTAGAAGTTTACCAAAGTTTCAGAGGTCCTTGCTGCCTCCATCATCACCCTGACCATGAAGGCAGCAAGGACCTCTGAAACATCAGTAAATTCCTACCAGACTACACGGCGCAAAAACCCAGAAGACAGTCATCTTCAGACTCACCGCCGTGAAAACCTCAAATCCTACACGAATGAGAATATGAAATAATCTACATATCTCATTTTAAGATGTATATCATCACTCAATACATTTTGTATAGTGAATATACGTATAACGAAATGCAAAGCAATGTATTCTCTGATTCCATAGTATATTATGATTAATATTTCGGGACTGGGATATATCACCAAGGATTTTCGTGGTATTCATAATTTCCTTTATATTTGAAAGCTGTCACAATGTCTATAAACAGGACATGACCGTTTCCTTTCACATTAGTTATTAGTTTTATTACTTCGGAGTTGGTATGACAGACCACTGCACAGTACAACACAAAATAACCAGATAGCAGAAAGCATTCACTTGTTCTAAGCGATGATTCGATCTACTTTCAAACTTAGAACTCAAGTAACCGACCATTACGTTCATTCTGTGCAAGCATTGACAGCATATTCTAATCCTCCGTAGTCTAATATTTCAAAGAAGCATGACACAGCACAAAAATGTCACCTGACGAAACGGGGTCACAAAATTTTACGTACATGGTTGGTACACTGCTGCAATCTTACAAATTTGTACGGCAGTCATGTATGTTACGAACGTTTTAGAAGAACGTGGTGCCTCCACATTCAGCTTTGATATATGGATAGAGGCAACATGTTTTCCCGAAACGTTGGTAGCCACCTACAAGACTATATGATGTCTCAACCCAGAAGACCATAAATTATGGAACTCACACACGAGCGCGGGCGCGCGCACACTGATGTTTAAACTCCAAGTCTTAAGAAGGCAAAGCTAGAAATTTTCTTCTTCCTAACCACCACGCCAAGACAACGTATGGAAATGAAGGTAGAGCAAAGCTGTACGTGAAATTGCTCGATGTAGATGACTGATGGCTTCAGACTCCAGTTGCTTTCGGCTGGTCCAAAAGCCAGTCTGGAAGAAAGGATTTCACGTCCGTGTCAGGACTCGAACTTCGGTTACCCAGTTGGTGGCTTCCAGTTTTATCACAAATTTTGTTACTATACCGATGTTCCAAATCCAGTAACAATATTAATTATATTACTATGATCATCGAAATAGTTAGGTCTGAAGGAAAAAAGATAATTTATTATACAAGTGGTGACATCATGTCTAGAAGAAAGGGAAAGTGTAAGGATTCTAACACGCTTAAAAATACTTTTAAGAAATGCTAAATGGATGAGGATGAAATCTTAACACTAAGGAAGAGTGAGTTCAGTGCGCCGAAAATATCAGGACTGCCAATTGAGAAAATTTTTAAATTTGCTCATGTGCAAAATTTTATAGAAATTACGAATTCACATAAAAATATAAAAGAGCACAAATAATAACAGATTTGATAGTTTAAATTACTTTGTAATACATCCTGAAACCAGTATGACTAAAATAAAATATACATTTTAAAAGAGAACCGTGTGATTAAATACATATTTTTCTGTTAACGAAATTGGGAGGAATTAAACTACCCGAATAGTACCAGAGTTTCGTTAGGGCTGCTTGGCATGCAGTGACTGTGAGTGTCACAGGTAATACCAATATTATCAAGCATTGGAGTCCGACAAATGTGAGGAAAGGAACTTCAAGGAAGGACGTCCGATTTCAGCATTTACTGAGTTTCCACCGTCTGTTCTATACTTCGCATTCGACACTATTAAACTTACGACACCGCGTTTTTTTATTATTTTAAAAAAGAAACATATTCCTTTATTAACACATATTTTTAATCTACGTGTATCTTCTGCTACATTTCCATCCTTGTGGAAACACTATACTGTTGTTCCTGTATTTAAATAAAGGGAACATTACAAATGTTAGTAATTATAGACCCATTTCTATTCTTAACAATTCTTCCAAAATGTTTGAATTTGTTATTTACGACCACTTATCTTATTTCTTTTAAACACAGACTTAATCCTGCCCAAAATGGGATTCGAAAATTAAATTCCATATCAAGTAATCCGGTTACTTATTTGAACTCCATTATGCCAATTGTTAGCACACAAGGTCAAATTGATTCTGTACACTTTGACTTAAGTAATGCTCTTAAGATTGTCCCTCCCTCATATTCTTCTTCACAAGCTAAGTAATTTTGGACTCTCTTCCAGTTTTGTTGATTGGATTCACAGCTATCTTAGCAACAGACTTTCCTTCGTACGCATTTCTGGAACGCTTTCGTTTTCTTATCTTGTCAAGTCTGGAGTGCCTCAAGGTTCCACCTTAGGCCCCTTATTTTTAATATATTTATTAATGATATTTGCGACAGTCTTCACAATTCCAAGTACCTTTTGTTTTCTGACGATTTAAAGATATATCGTAATATTAGAAACCTTGTTCATTGTAAAATCTTGCAACATGATATTCATTCAGTGCAAAATTGGTGCCTTGACAATGGTGTGAAACTTAATTTAGGTAAAAGTACGATTATATCTTTTACTCGTAAAACAAACAGTAAATATTTTAATTAGAAACTCTAACTATTTGATATCACGTTCTCAGCGTGTACTATTGTA
This sequence comes from Zootermopsis nevadensis, assembly GCF_977971745.1. Classification (NCBI taxonomy): domain Eukaryota; kingdom Metazoa; phylum Arthropoda; class Insecta; order Blattodea; family Termopsidae; genus Zootermopsis; species Zootermopsis nevadensis. The sequence continues at coordinate 12,525,422 of NW_028259152.1, read as the reverse complement.
CTGCAAGCTGTATTTACACCAGCATGTTGATTACTTATGTTCACAGGCCCTAAGAGTGGTAGGTTCGATCCGGTATATCACCTCTTCCTTTTCCACTCTGGGTAGCCTTTTGGTTCTGTACAATAATCTTGTTCGGTCCAAACTTGAATATGGATCTGTTGCCTGGAATTCCATTACTTCCACTGATTCTACTAAACTTGAAAGAATTCAAAGGAAATTTGTACCTTTATGTTACGCCAGATTCTTTAATGGCCTATGTACTAACTATAAATATGAAGACTCCACCTGAGGAGGAGGCATCTTGATGCTCTCTTTCTCATTAATACGTTCAAAGGCAAAATGTGCTGCCCATCCGTTTTGGATTCAGTTTGCTTGCGTGTTCCCTCTATATCCATTAGAGACTACTGCACGTTTTCAGTTCATCGTAGTTTCAAGGTCAGTCCCTCTGCCACATGTGTTTCTGCTGCCAATGCAGTCTGTCAGAGCATCGATATCTTTAACAAGGAGTGTATTTCGCTTATTCATATTATCTAGCCATTTTACTTGTACTATGTCGTCTAATTTGTTTTTCTTTTTTGTATCATATTTTGTTTTTTTATTTCTGTTTCCCTGTAATTGGCTGTTATACTTAATATGGTTCATTTATATATTTAGTTTATTTTGTTTGTTTTTTGTATTTGTAATATTTTTAATTTTATTATTATTATTATTATTTTATGTCAGTTTTTGTCTGTCATTGGCTTCTCGCTGTTAGCATACACTTTAATAAATGAATTGAATTTCATTATTTTAATCAGTATCGTCATAATTACATACGCTACCACCATCACTGCCATTATCACTTTCAGTATCAATCCGTCTATAGCCGGTCAAATATGACAGATCGACATATTTTTAGTTAATTTCATATTAATTTAATCCATAACTGGAGAATAATTATGGTAATTATTTATTGATTGATTTTATAATGATTAGCGTATGAGATTTATTCGTTTTGTGATTCTGGATTACTATTACTAAAATAGCGTACTCAGCTACAATGTCCGACATACTAGCAGAACGCATTCTCAACTTCTGTGCACACAAATTCACGCGTTATTTTACAAAGGTAAACGTCACTAATATTTGGAAGGAACGGACGCAGAACCCTGAAGCTGTGGGAAATATGTGTTCCACGAAACTTTGGTAGCCGTCTACAAGACAACATAAAGAAGGCCACAATCGACGAGATTAGATTCAAGACTGAACAGCAGTGAAACCCTGAAATTGTCTGAATGATTATAATAGCCGTAACCAAATTACATGCTTTAGTGTCACAGCAGAATCTTACAGGATTGCAACACCAACAGCGGAGTGCAGGCGAGTGAAGACAATTCAGATGTAACAGCGCAGTGGAGCTATTTTAGAACTTAGAACGGATCGTTGTTCCAGTAGCGCTGAGATTTTTAAATACCAGGAATTAGCATACTTTTTTAAGGCTTTAAATTTGCCAGCTTCTAAAAAAGCTATACAGACCTAGATTGTTGTTAACCAATTGTTTAAAACAAATATCAATATGAAAGAACTGTATGACAGCACCTAAATAGAAGTAACGAAAACAATGACTTCCGGTCATAACTCATAAAGCCCATTTTCCTACAGCACAGATTTCTACTTCAAGAAGTCTTGTGACGTGAGACCACAACAGGCCACTATGAAAGAAGCTGATCATGGTTATGACTAACTTGACTGACTTGTGTGGTTAATGGCTTATTCAAGTACTGTAAATTTATAATATAATAATAAAATGCAATTTAGCTCATAGACAACCCATTAGTTGAATTGTATTTATTATTTGTTCACACATCTACAATACCTGAATATACTTAGTGCGCATCGAACGGTAGCCAAGAAAACTTTCAGTTGTAAATGTGATAAATATATTTAATTTTTACACAGTGTTATGTCACCGTGTTCGTTGTTGTTGCCTAAAAGTTTTCATATAGAATATGTAGGCATATTTATTTTCTATCACGTCACACGCCTGGCTCGTATTTTCCAAAAGGTCGTGGTCTTTTCAACCATTGTATTTTTCGGGAAGTTAACCCTCTTGGTCAACGAGGTATTGCTACATTTCTTCTAAAGTCGATTTCATTGTCGTAATGAACAGGAATATCTTCTTCCCACGAAAAAGACTGTTGAAAAACTTTAGAGGAGGATTTATTTCACTGCAAACTTCAGGAAGATCAAGTCCATTTAATATATGGGAAGAGAGCACTTAAGATACTTAGGCATAGTTTGGAGAATAATATTAAAACGAATCTTAAAGAAATAGAAACTGTATGAAGTAAGTTAAGGACTGATTGAATTTTGGCCAGTAGCGGGCTCTGGTGAAAAATTTAATAAACGTTTGGATTATATAAAGAAAAAAGAACTTATTAATCAGGTGTGCGACTGTCAGCGACTCTGCTTCGTGGAGTAATTGGGCTGCGCTTGGAAGGCACAAAATTAGCTGTAAGTGAGAAACAAGCCTCCTTTCACTTGCACACTATTTGTATGATGTTACATAACTCTGACTTGTCTTATGTGAGAACATTGTTGTACGTGTGAAGGAGGAAGTAACAGCCAGGTAGACAGCCGGTGGAATATTCTCTTTACATGCTTCGTCCAGCATCCGTTACGTCACCGCGTCAGTGAATAACTTCAGAGTACATTAGAATCGCACGTTAAATATTTACCGTGGACACAAAATCTACTTTTATACACAGAAACCCCAAATGTGAACGCTATTTTGATAAAGTCCCACTTCCCAAAACTATCAAATGAAAATCCTATATAAGGAAATATAATTTTGAGTTCGTAATTTTTTTCGTAACAGAGACGTAAATGACAAATATTCCAAAACAATACACACCAGAAGATACAAAAGTAACTGACATATTCATAATACAGTCACGAGTTAACCAATTTGCTTTTATTATAACTTGTCAAGGAAACGTAACTTGTTTTAGTCCTTAACAGATCATCAGTTACCATGCTGTCTAGTCAAGCAATTTATGTGTGAATATTGCTGACGAAGTATAATACAAGATAGTTGGTAGCTGTAGCTACACGTTATGATAAATTATAGAAAATTATTTAAAATATGGAGGATAAAATAGGCACAGTACGCAATTTATCACATATCGAACTAAAGACTTCTTGATTACTGCAGGTTATCTGCTATCTTTAGGACACCAAAATCTAAATATTTAAACAGATTGACCGAGGAAAAACAATGCCGACAGAAGGTTGGAAACTGTTTCTGGATCTTGTCAAATGACTGCTACCAGAATGAGATGAACTTTTACCTAATTTTGTTCTGGTGCGAAATGTACGTGTGTTATGTGAAACTGAGTTATTCCGCCTAACCATTTCGATACGTTCATATTTTGTTCCACTCATGTTTTCCGCTGAAACCTATCTGATTTACTGATATGACAAGAGGTCACAGTGTATAACCTGCGATATATTATTACGTAATGTGATGCACTACAAAGTTACCTCACCTTTAATGTGATTAAATATTCTCCACATAGTTTTGAAGGTGGGCTTCTGGGCTGTGCTGTCGTGTCGTGGCAGACATCACCTTTCGGAAAAACATACTCCATCTTCGTCTAAGAAACGTTGGTATCTGCAAACAAGTCCACACGGCGGTACAACCTAGAAGCCCAACATCGACATTTTCACCGTCGTAAAACCTAAAATTTGCAGAGTTTTGGTCCCAGACAATTTATCTGCATTGTGATCTTTTAGTTAATGGTGCAGTAAATTCTTGTGGGTGACTTCCAGTTACGGAGAAACCAATCGATGCAGTTGCTTTGCGCACTGACGGCGAAATAAACACCAATGTTTGCGTTTTCTTCTCAGTTGCGAGCTTGATTTTGTGGCGAAGGTTGATGTATGCTCTAGACTGGATTTTGTTAAGACTGTTGCTAAAAGCAAGGGCAAAGAGTAGAAATAAATTTTGGTTCCCTCGACTTGTAAGTCAAAGATTGTTGAAAGCCCAGTTTTACAAGATATATGAAGACATGCGTATGTATCCAAAGAAATTATTCAGAAACTTTATTTTTTTGTAAAGTTGGCCCGAGTTCGGCAGTAGAGCTTTGCAGACTTCTGTCCACAGTTTCTCTTTAGTTTTTGTCACTGTATCTTGTGCCGGCCTTTTCTCCTATTCAGTTATTGGCCTGTCAAAAACTTTGTTGTCGTTTTAAAGAATGATAGAGTTTAGGTTCTCAAGGCGACAAGCATAAAGCTGTCTTCTGGAATGCCGCGGCTTGTAGTCTGGTATAAATCGACCGACGTTTCAGAAGAGTTTGGTACCTTCATCTCTCAGGGCTGAAGATGGAGACGGTATGTTTATCGAAAAGTTGGTTTTTACCTTTGAGTCCACACGGTATCATAACACAGAATAACGACATCGATATTTTCACCGCCTTGAGATCCTCATATCTCACATAAGAGGGACGTACTGAATAGTTACAGAGGCAAAACATGCAGCAGAATGGTCGACCATACAAGTAGACAAGAATACCTCCCTATTACACATTTATTTAACTTAGTACAAGGAATTTAGTGAACAGTCACGTTGTTTATTTACGTAAATATATGTAAGATAATACAGATTGAATTGAAACATTTCTCTTTTAATTCTCGTTTCAATTAGTGAGTCAAATATCACTCAAAATGAATAAATTTCATTAGAAAATTACCACTTTCACATTTGAATAGTGAAATTATTAAAGTAAATATTAACCATGTATGTAATAGCTGCTGTGGGAAAGTAACAGACTATTTGTTCGTAATATCCGCATTCGGCTGGTGTGCCTAGAAGGTCGCTGGCAACGTTGACATTTAATATCACCGAAGCACGATAATGTGCAAGCAAGAACCAAAACAATTACGAAGGATAGATAGCCTTCGAATTGTTCATTTTCTATAGAGAATTGCAGTAAGGTAAATTAATGTGAAGGCAGACTGGTACAAGTTGGTGAAAGGACGCATGACAAGAGTTGCAAAATAATATTTACAATATTCTATTTCTGTTAAATCATTATGCTCCTTTGCACAGCTGAATGTGTTATGGGGAGGTATTGATCGTCATATGTTACACTGGGTAAAACACGATTCGAGCGTATGAATTTTTTTATTCAACCAGTATTTTATAAATTAATAGACATATTTAGATTACATCTGGAACTGGGAGTCTACATTAAAATTTGACTGGGTAATTTAATTTTTCCTCGTGATAATATAATGATAGTATTCACGAGATTACAGTTTAAGCATTCGTCAGAACTGTATTATGAAAATATCTTAAGATTTGCTGTGATTCAGAAAGACATGTCGCAGCAAAATTTGTAGAAATCAAAGATCATAGGCCTGTTTGCAATTATCCGACTCTCTGGTATGCAAAATATCAACCCCCCCCCCCCCCCCAAACAGTCGTCATCGGCCTGTTCTCAGACAATTTATTGCAACTAAATCATACCTTAAGTAAATTTTTCGTATTATTTCCCATAATTAGTTTCCGTATTATTAATGCATGACCTTCAAAGAGATTTCACCACTAAATTCTGCATGCAGTTATTATTATTCTAACCGAGATATATGCCTAGATGACTAAAGTTTAATTATATATCTTTGGTGCTCAGTAAGAAAGACTTAAGCCAATGCAAATTGATTTTTGATGACGCCCTCCCTATCGAGAACTAACGTTATATATCTGTTGTGTGCATTACATATTACCTGCTTCAGTTGATGCTTTTTAATATTATCAGCACTTGCCCTATGCGGAATAAGTTTGCTTCTTAGTGAAATAAGACGGACATTAAAATGCTAGAAGGGTGTATAAACTGTCCAGTAAGTGTTCTTTGTGGGCATCTGAACAGCAAATAACTCAGCTATCAAACTGACACCAGAAACCAAAAACTGCTTAATGAGTAGTTATTATCTATGTATTCCCAGACTAATAGCTATGCTCAAATAAGGCATTTTTCATGAAATTCTTCTAAATTAAAAATATGTTAACTGGTTACCATATTATTATTTTTACACGTAAATGAGTGAGATCGGGTATTGAAATCCAACAATAGCCTATGTAAAGTATAGGGACAAATAGTATTTCACTGCCTCTACAAGTCGAGTCTATATCCTTGTCTTTGCTAAGTGCAAATGATTGGACCTGACAGACTCCCTGAACAGTAGATATTACTGGACTTCAGATTGGGTCAAAGAAGGACGTTGTTCGTGATCAATATAGCACATTGCATAAGACGAGCTTTGTGATTTATACACACCAGCCAGTATTGTTAAGAAAGTGAAATCGAGGAGTTTACGATGAGCTGCACACGTGGCTAGGATGGGAACTGAAGGCATGCATACATAATATTAGTGGGGCAACGTCTTGAAAAACCGACACTCAAATAACGAGGAGGAAATGGGAGAATATTATTAAAATTACGCAATTAAGTATTAATCTCGGCCGCTGTTGTCAATTTGCATTTGGGGTCTGGGTTTAAGACTTAGATGGCTACACATTACAATATGACCATACAGTTATTGTCACGAACAATACAGCGATTCATCTGTCATCCTAGAAGTGACAAATAGCTCACGCGCGATCTGTAGACAAACTGGCAGTCTACAGACGCTGGATCCAATATTTTCTATTATTACTCAAACAATAAGCGTTCGTATGCTGCCCATATTGGCATATCACAGAAATTTAGATTATGTCAGGAAGTGGAGGGATCCAATGGGATGATGTTCATAACGAGTTTCATGAAATTGGTTGCATAATATAAAAGTTTCGTATTTGTAATTTTAATAAAGTATCAGGGTGTAGATTCGACCCAACTGATTCAAAAGAGCACACAGTTTCGGGGATTTTATCTCGAGAACGACCTGGATTACTGAGATTTTACCCGTGTTATTATGAAGAAATTACAGTACCTGTGCTGTTTTACTTCAAAAGTGTGTTGCTGCAGTTTACATTAGAAAGCGACAGTAGCCAGAGTTGGCAGTTACAAATACTGTAATGAAAATGAAGAACTACGATTATGGACGACCGTAGTGCTGTTTCTAACGCATCCACTGCAATGAGCAACAGTAGTGTTATTATTAGGTTTACGACTGGTTGAAACATTTTAATTGGCTTCCTGTCACTTAATTTGCATGATTGTACTAGTCAAAACATTTAAGAAATCAGACAGAAAGTGAACGGAAACATTACAAATATCGTTTGTTCTTTCTGTCTCTCCTTCCTTTAAACTTTATCCTTCCCCTCTTTTTTTCTATCCGTTGTTTAAGTCTTTCTCCTCTTCAGAAGATTTCTCCTGAGTTTCTCTTAATCCAGGGATTTACAGCCAACAGGTTTTTCATCCGAATGATGAGACAACCCATTAATTGGCACTTACTGGATCTAATAACCATTTTTTACTGTTCTTTATTACCATGTTTGACGATTATGTACTCACTGTGAAGTGTTGATAAAGGTACTTAAAACTTATTTTCTTCATTCAGCTACAGAGGCTGGATGTCATTGCATCTGGCACTCTGCCTGAAAACAAAAACCGAGGGGTACGCTATGAAGAATATACATTTCTCAAGTGCGCCCTTTGCGAATTTGTATAGCTACAACACTGGTCTCGATGTTCATTCTCGGTACGTACAAATCCGATGATCCAGGATTAATAAAAAAAACCGAAAATTATTTTATGTAATTATCTAATAGAATCTATATTTTATGTCATGAACAGGTTTTGGTAAGTTCGATTTAGGCTTCACGTGGAGCAGGATTATTCTGACCAACACGAAAAGAATTTAATGTACCCTGCAACTTTTGTTGTTCATTCTCCAATACTAAATTTAAAATAAATCTGTTCCGTAGTTTCGGAGATGAAATATGGGAACAGACCGCCACATTATGAGTTTATTAATTAATTTAGAACAAAGAACGCATAATATAAAAAGAGTAGAGTTGTTTAATTCAAATTTCCGACTTATTCCGCAGGACAGACTAACACATGGACCGCGCAACTTCGCGGTACCGTCTCAGCAGCTTCTGAGCACGGGAAGTGAAATTGCTATTGCCTTTAAGGAATGCATTGCTAATTGCTACTTTTCAGTTCACCCAGTTTATTAATTAGCCAGGAGCGAAAACAAATTAGTGTAATATTTCTAAGGTGTTAAGTTTGACGCCTCGAAACAATGAAAAGACATTACGTGGAATTAAAATCTAGAAAAAATATTCTGACCACGGTACCATAAAAATGAATCATATTACCCCTCCATAACTAACTCCATGCATCGGAGTTCTTATTGATAAGCTGATAGTCACACTGGAAGGAATGATATTTCCCAACATTTAAAAAAAACACTGTTAATTACCGTGTTTCCAAGAGACCGTCACTAGATTCTAGCCTGAGCTGGTCCACACCATCAGAGCATACTTCTTAAGGAGTCTTTCTTTTCAGTTTTTCTTACGAAATTTTGTACGGTTCGCTCATGTTTTAATGCATACTACAAGTTCAGTCATCTCATTCTTGACTTAACATCTATAAACATATTTTTATGCAAGTAAAAAAACATCTCCTATTTGACAAAACGAGCGTTCTTAATGAAAGATTAATACAAGTAAGTAATATGTGGCGATTGTGCACCTCAACATTGGGGGTAAGTGGCATGATGAACCGATTCGAGATTCGGCTCTGAACGTTCCAAATAGATTATTATGGCAGTAACTGTGAGTAAGTAAATATCTGGAATGAGATTGTCGTGGCATATTTTATAGTACTAATTCGCAATACGTTTAAAGAACATGCAGGCAGAATATCTGACGGCAGACGCCGAAAGTAACATTTAATTGCAAGTCTACACGCGAACTGTGAGTCTTGTAAAGGTATTAAGTTTCATAATCAGAATATTAGATCTTCTTAAATGGTTTATAATAGGCCTATGATTGTAATTATTCAGTTGCTGTAAAAGGACGTCGTGTGGCTAGTGTGGGATAAGATAGTATAGCTAAACTGAACTAGAAAATTCATCGGAGTTAATGTGTTTCTCCTGCAGACACTGCAGAAGTCATAGAAACTGGTCATATATTACGTAATATATTATCTATTATTAACAGTCACATGGGTATCGGTTGGGAAGGATATGGCAGGAAGTAACTGAAGCGTATTGTCCTAAAATTTGGAAGGAGAAACTCAGTAATCGCACGAAAGATTTATGTTAGTAAAGCCAGTTGTCTGGCCAAAAGCTTTGACTTCTACCTCCCGGATATAAGTCAGACGAGTTGTCACATGGACAAACACATGATTCGAAATGTTAAAATCCATTTCCCTGGCATTCCATGAATCTGAAGTGTTATATGGTACAGCTATCCCATGCCTACAAGATTACAAAAACACAATGTTATGAATTTTAACACCGCGTGTATTATAAATATTGGAAAACGTCTCGTACATCTCAGTTGCTGTTGTTACGATGTGTCATCTTTCGATTACGTAACTGTTGCACAACACCCGCACACCCAGAAGGCAGATGACCTAGCAGAACTATGCAGTGAGGTTGTATAAAGGTCACTGTGAACCAGCGGGTTTCTGGTCGCTTCCTGGAGCCATGGCAGGATGCTTTGGTGACTGTGTCTTGTTGTTTTATTCCCATCTTCTTTTACTGCATCTTCCACGCTTCCTAATCTTTAGTCCTCGTACCCTCAATTCTCATCCTCATTCTCTATAAATACCGCCTTCTCCTTCGTAAACTTCTCAGCCACCTCTCCTTTTTCCCATCTTCCTATCTCCATTTACTTTCTTCTGAAACTTCTCCACTGGGTTCCTCTTAATGCATCAGACAGCGGAGGCTCCTACATGACATCGCATTTTGAGACCTGAGTTTCTTCTTCCTGGGAATTACTTTTTGAGTCCACCAAAGTCAAATTCATTCAAGCAGTACGTTGTTTATAGCATAATGATATTTATCTGTAACATTAATTTACATCATCCAGCCCTTTCAGTCAGAACCTCTCCACATGTAAAGTAGCTTCAGGAATTGAGGACAACTCAAGAGTCATGACTTTTCTATCAGAGAGACTCCAGTGCCTTTCTGACGGGGTCATAATGCTTCAAGAAGAAACTGTGTTTTGGGGAAAAAGTATACTAGTGTAAAACTTTGTCAGTAAATTCCTGTCTTTGTAAAATCTGGTTCAATGAAGCAAATATATAATCGTCACAAATAGTTTGGCCCAAACTATTCCGCAGATAATTTGTATCCTGACAGAATGACACTATGACACGATCTAATATATTATAATTGTATTAAATTTTAGGAATTTATTTTCTCATTCAAACTTCATTAACGTCTGTTAAGAGTGCGTCTTGTGTGGATAGTAGCTTTCCATGATGTGTTCAGAGTGAGAATGAGATACTAATGTACAATGAGATAGAAGTAGCGAACTAAATTACACAAATCCTTTGTACTTTCTATAAATATAATATTTTGAAAAATGTTCTTCATATACGAACTAAGCCAAATAATTTTTTTTTATTTTGTTCTTCTGGTTAAATTATATACATTTTAATTTAACGTTGCTAAATATCATATTCGTGAAACGCCTGTACATGACATGGATACTCAAGTTTATAATGTACAGATAATCTGCTAACTCATTCAGGTGAATTATGAGTTGAGACCAACGTATTTTCTTAACCAACTTTTTAGCAGGGTACCTCGAGAATGCGATGATGAAACTTTCTTCATACAACTAGCATGGGAAAGTAAAGGTAATTGAAACTCCACAGCAACTCTCGACGTTTGATTGAAATCTTTTAAAAAGAATTGTTCAAGGTAACGCGATAAAAGGAAGCCTTTAGGTGTTCGGATACTCGTCGCTTATCGAAACCGGGCAACTGTAAAAACCTGAATTTTATAGTTGCTCGTACTATGCTAAACGCGCCCAAGCTCACCATGGCCATGATACGTATTCACATGTCTATACTTTAACAATAGGCTTCATAACTGCATGCATATATTGTGTTAATAATATAGTTCAAGTAGTACAAACTTATTTCGCATATCGAATGCTCTCTGTTACGCCAGATCTCTTACGACACGACACATGGTATATTAGCAAAACAGTAGAGTCCGGATTATTCGAGTTGGTTGGAAAATATATTTCTGCGGATAACCGAAACCCCGAATAATCCACAAAAAATTGAAAGAAAAACACGCAAATGTAAGAAATGCGTAAGTTTATTTACAGACGTAGGCCATTTTAATTCTTAAAGATTTACTAATAAAAGAAAGAATTTTACACAAAATTTAATATAGCCCATACAAAATATATTTCTCCAAAAGTATTCCAACGGATAGCAATAATTTTCTATTGTCATCAACTTCAGTTTTAGCAACGATTTATGTTAATAAGTTGAATAATGTCATTACATTTATTCCTTTCTTTTTAAACTTCCAAACGTTTACAACAGATTATATAAATTGATTTTTAATTTCTTTTTAAACCCCGGTTAATCCGAAATTCGAATAATTTACTCCCTGATAATCGGTAATCTATTGTAATTTTCAGCAGTTCTGAAACAAACATTTTTTTTTGTAAATTCAGTCTACAGAAAACGGAAATAAATATACCCAAGAATAGCAGAAGCTTTATATAACGTAGAGAGATGTAAATTCATGTATATGTTAGTTGGTTACAGTATCGTAATTTGTTCGTAAGTAACATAATTTATTCTAAATTGGAACATTCGTTTTTTCTGCAGTACTGAAGGCGGAATTTATAAACGTCGTGTTATATTTTTTGTTGAATACTCCTAGGAAATTGTTCCCATACGCTCATGTTTTAAAGAAGTCAATAGACATGTTCAGTAAAGAGCAAAGTCAGAGCTCTCGATATTGCTTGCAGTTATACTAGTTTAAGATCTATAACAGATTCACACAATATTCACGAATGCAAATTTGCATGAAAAATAAGCTTATATTACTTTGTAATACTTTCTTTTCAAAATAAAAAATCGAACGTAACGCGTGAGTCGTTAGAAACTTGCTTACGTTCCAGATTAGATTCTTTGCCCGGAGGCCAACAGCCCTTGGAAACTTAACTTATTTTTTGCCCTTTAGTTAATTAGGCCAAAATTCTTGAATGACAAGTACAAATACATCATATCTTCCTAGTTTCATCATTTTTCAATTCTACCAGCCAGCACTATTAGGAGTCGCTAAATAAAGTAAGAAGAAGAAATATTTTATACAGTAGTGTAAGTGTTTAGTGTTACTCGAATGAAAAGTATAAGAGAAAGACGTATGGAAATTCCTATATCTGGATATCTTATAAAAACTGTTATCTTTAAAGTACCGGTTAAATTAAAGTAAAGCTGTCCCACTATACGCCATGTAGGCGCTTGGGGGAAGAGGTATAAAGCTCCTGCTCATTCTTGACCTCGGCACTAGATGGGGGTGAATGGTTAGCATCACGCCTCGGCCGCGCTCTGGACGCAGAGGCTAGAGGAAAAATCCTGCCCCTGACGGGGATCGAACCCCGGTCGTCCAGTCAGTAGCCAGTCAATACACTGACTAAGGTACGTCAGCTTCTTAAAGTGCTGGTACCATGATGTAAATTCGAGTCTTCACTTTGGAAAAGAATTACTTTATAGGAAGAAATACTCTGCGGGGTACGAAAGTTTTGCACATAGTTTGGAGACTTAAATGCAAGTATAAAACATGTCACTTGTCATGTTCGTCATATTTTGACTGTTTTATGTGACGCCAGTTTAATCATTGCAGCAAGACCATTAAGAATTGCGGTAAACGCCACGGTTTGTAAGTTTCATTCTGTAAATTATGTTAGTAACTTATAGCATCGGAGATGAAACATGGGGACATGCACGACCTCCACATACAGTAATCTGTGTAAATAATTACATTCGCACAAACAACTGATGAGTGAAACGTGCTTAGGTCTGAATTGCAAAATTAGCTTCTCTCAACTATAACTTCAAACAGAGCTTCATTGTACGCAAACAACACGGGGTACTCAAAACGGTCTGCAAGTTAAGGTATACATCTTGACCCACAAAGAAGAAGAAGCAATCAGGAGGATGTACCCTTTTCTACCGAATCGTAGTGACGGTGATGTAACATATGGCCACTCAGGTGGAAGTGAGAGTGCAGTTCCCTTGACTACTGCGGTAATTTTTTACCACTGCTGCTCCGGGTTTAGAGAATGAGCTGGAGTTTCATTAGATTTGTTTGGTTTGTGTCTTACGTTGCTGTACCACCTGAAGAAAACCAAATTTTAACGCCCACCAGAGACTGACATGAGAGGAACTCCAACCTGTGATGGAATCCTTCCAGTTTTCTGGTGCGAAATACGTTTAACCATTCCAACAATATTCTACCCGTCTTGAAAGTCATGTTCCAATGGAAATGTGGATATAAATGTTCCAGTTTTCCGCATGTACCAAATGCCATGAAAGTTTGTTTAGTAGGAACCCTCCGACCTGGGAACCACCTTCGATATCCTACAACTCCACTTGCTGCGTTCCAATTGCAGAAATAATTTTGTGACACGTGTACCATATTCCTCGTCTGTTCACAGTACAAATGTCATTATTCACAATCCGTACAGTACAGCTACATTTTGCAAGCTACGTACACTAGTTTTAGATGCGGGATATATAAGAAAAAACGTTACCACTTTTACCTTTCACACGACACACGCAAAGCAACTGTAATGTATAGTGCCTGCGCGCGCAACATATTGCAGTGCTGATACTAGCGCTGCATTGGATGGCGGAGGGCAGTTGTAATAGGCTTACATCGGGCACATAATTTTCTGTACACATTTCTTCTAAAAGTACGTTATGATATAATATGAAGACAACAAAAAATTTCTTACATGAATAACCCCGAGCATATTTTGCTTCATTAACTTTTACACACTTTGAGCACCCACAACTTTGTAATCGTTCCGAATTGGACACGTGTTAATATTAACAATAAGTTGGTTTATAACCTCCTTCAGTTTATACACTCACTACCGGGGCATCCGGTACAATGTAAAAGTAAAGCAATCTCCTTACATGCCAATGTTGGCACTTCGGGGAGAGTAGGTAAATTTCCTGCTCTTTCTTAACCTCAGCACTGGAAAAAGGGTGAGTGGTCAGCGTCAAGCCCCGGCCGCTCTTTACCCCCGGAAAAGGACTCCACTACCCAGTGGACGGGAGGCTAGGTGGACCCCAGAGCCGACCTGGACACAGAGGCTACAAGAAAATCCTCTTCCTTTTTCGGGGACCGAACTACGATCGACCAGCCTGTAGCCAGTCACTATACTGACTGGGGTAACCGTCTCACATTCTGTACAGTGTGGAAGTTCATAATTCGTACACTTTGATTAATATTTGGAAGAAATACGCTATGCAACTAGAATTTCCATTACAGCGTTAACTAAATCCTGCCACTGGGCCTTATCACGATCCAGGTGAACCCAGTCTATGCCATGAAATCTTATTTCTGTCATACGTTTTAATATTACACTAGGTAACCCAAGCTTTCCCTTCCCTGAGGTAATTTTGACTGCTTTGTGTAAATTGATAATATCACAATTCGTGTTTCTTACATGCCCAGCAACGTCGATATGAGAGGAAAAATGTTGCGAATTTTTGGGGAAACGAAATTAATACATTCTGGCAAGTCACGAGAGAAGAAGCCACTTTGGAGACGCGGGCGAAGATGGAAGAATTACATTAATATAGATCTTAGAAAATGGATTGACTTCACTCAGGTTAGGATATATTGACAGAATTTTATGGACGCTATTATGAAAAAGTTCGGAATTAATGAACAGTAGGGAGGTTCTTAAACGACTGCAGATGTGAAATGTAAATATGAATAGGGACTGTAAGGATTTACATGTAGGGGGTCTCCGTTTATTTTGTGGTGGTGGGCAGGCTTCTTCCTGTTCATCAAGCAGAGTTGTTTTACCATCAGCAGCAGATTTAGAACTAATCCAGGCAATGTACCTAAAATATATATTGCTAATGTGATCCATATTTTACAGTGTTCGGTTATGTCAGTTTGAAAATAAGTAACCAGTAAGAAAAATAACTAAAAGTGAAATCTGTTTCAACTGCCCACCACTCCGCTAAGAAATCCGTTAGTCTGTTATGATTTTTCCATCACTATCAGGAATTCACTTTTGCACGTACTGATGGCAAAAAACGTAAATTAATATTTTAAGAACAGCCTATAGTAATCATAAAGTCAGGAACATGCAGTAATATTGATGGACCTGTGAACTTCCCAAGAAATATGTGGTGAAAATACTTTTTAAATATGTAAATATTTTAGGTGATACAGTGTAATTCAGAAATGTGTGCTTACATATAGTGCAATACTACTCACGAACCGAAAGAATGTATTTGAGTAGGTCGTGTAATCATGTTTATAACTCGTACAACTTGAGTTTTCAAATCTTTCCGCCTGAAATGGCATCTCAAGGAAATGAATTCCTCACGTGTATTTTGGAAGAAGAAGAAGAAGATCCCGATGACATGGTGTTCCAACAAGACAAGAAAATGACGGTCCTCGTAAATAAAAAGTTTCCACAGAAATGGACTGGCAGGGGCAAGCTTATTAATCTGTCACCTCGTTCTCCTGACCTTACTCCCCTATTTTTTTTCTTGTGGGGGGGGGGGGGGGGTACGTGCCACGTTTGTCTACCACTTTGCCGGAACAAGTTGGGGGGATAAGAGATTCAGTGGCTACAGTTACCCTCGACTTGTTTAACAGGTGGACTGAAATTTAATACAGGCATGATATCTGCTGGGCTACTCACGGTACCCACATTTAACATCTGTAAAAGATAGGTCACAAAAACTTGACCATATAACCTGCTAAAATGCGTTTAGTTTTAATTATTTTGCCTTATAGTCCTTAAGAAATATTTCAGTAAAATGATCTGCATTTTATGTTTACTTCCTATATTGTGACTAAGCGATTGTAAATTATGATGTTAGTATGGTGATATTCCAGACGAAGTTCTGATAACACGAGTTTCAAAATAATTTTAAACAATAAGAAGCATGCATGGTGTAACAAGTCGGGTGATTTCGCCAGAATTAGACCTTGAATCTCTGTGAATGGACGGAGTATTTCTCGGCTGGGAATTCCCCGACCACCGACTCTGGTGAATGGTTAGGTATTTTTCCGTTTGGAAAAAAAATATTTCCTGATCACTTGGTAAAAATATTTCAAAGTATCTACAAAATACAAAAATTATTATGTGAAAAGATTATAAAAATGGCAATGATAACATATAAAGTATAAAATAAAAATACCCCTTGCCTGATACACTGGTTACTATATAGGTTACATTTAAACTGTAATTACTCAGTAGCAAAATAATATAATCGAATTATAAATTAACATAAAATGCAATAACAGTTTTATTCAGTAACGATTAAGGCAGATGATAAACCTGAGAACATCCTACAAATTACCACCTTGAAGATGTAACGAAAGAAATTCATTTAAAAATGTTAATATTATTACCAGAACAATGAGCATTTTGGAGGAAGAATCAACGCTATATGAAGAATGATGGTGAATAATAAAATAATTAAAAACATTTCTAATTTTAATTATTTAGGCTACAAAACACCTTATTGTAATAATGAAGATAGATGTGTGTGAAACAGAGAGGAAAATGCTAAAACAAGAAGAATATAAAAAAGAACACAACGTTTTATATGTGATGGCCAAGTTCATTTAGAGTTTTTTTTATTTAGTGTTCTGTCTGACGACAGGTCCATATGAACAGGATCCTTCCATCCTTTTCTCGGACTGGGACCTGTTCATATACGTTCTTGGCAGATGATCCAGAAGTGGTTTGCCATTGCCTTCTTCTGTGTGTGAATGGAGTAATTGTTGGGATGCCACGGAGAAACCGGGGAAGCCCCCGGAGGAAAACTCCGTGTTGCCTAGACCACGGCCTTGCCCAACACAAGTTATAAATTCGGGCACCGCCGGGAATCGAACCCGAGACCCCAGGATTACAAGGCTGCGAAAAATGCACAACCACTGAAATGAACACAATCCAAACAAGAAAACAGAAAACTAAAAGAGAAATTAGTATGAACACATTTTACGAGTGGGCGAAAACATATTCCCAGGCCGGTAGGGGACTGTGACATGAAACTGAAGTTCAGATGGAAAGTTTAATTCAATTTAAGGCAGAACGAGCCATTGAGAATAAAGAAAACTGAATAGGATGTGAAGATGTGGAATGGAATAATCTTTCTTAGAACAGGGTCTATTGGTGGGTTCTTGTGAACACGTTAATAAAATTTAGGCCCACAGTGGGGGAGATTTAACTAGCTCAACGACTGTCCGATTTTCTAATGCATATATCGGTCATTTACAGTTTCACAAAGAAGTAAGGTTCAGCTGTTCAGAGAACCAGTAGATAGACATGGCGTTCATTAGGAAAGCCGTGTAACCTTTTCCATTGAAATTATTGAACACGACAGACTCCATAATAAACAGGATGTTACTAAATTTCTGGATACTCATAATTTCCCCGACAGACTTATCGACCGAAAGAGGCACGTTGTTTGCAATTCTTACGACCCACGACTGAGCTACGTTCGATTCGAGATAGAATAAACTGCATTTCTCACGGTTCCCTTCCGAGAGACAGAATCGCACATGCTACTTGAGAGTGTGATTATGAAATCACATAACTGAACAAGCCTCTCAACCTTTGACACAGAGTCGGGCTCTGACGTAATGCCTTCACCTTCAAGAAGATAGAACATGATTTGTGTCATCCCATAACTTTCGAATGTCCTCACCCATCCCCTCCCGCTCATGAGTTTCATTTCATACATTAGCTCATCTTTAATTTGGCATCAACATTTATTATATTCTTTCCTTGACATTATCAACTGAACTGCCATAAATATACAAGCTCCTTCAAAACTTTGGTGTCTTCAGATAATTCATAGGCTTCCCGTTTTCCCATCCATGCTGTCACTTATGAAATTATCCAGTCAGCATTCTAAGTTATTGTGTAGTAGCCATTCCTGCTTCGTATTCGAGCGGTTCCGGATTCGAATTGTAGTCTGCAAACCGGTTATTCCCACGCTCCTTTGGTTTCCCTCAGTCCCTGCACGAAAATACTGAGATATACATAAGCTACGGTCTGTTCTTTCCAGATCCTTTCCTGTTCAGAATAGCAAATTATGCAGATATGTTTCTCTCTGTCGATTGCAGTCTTTTGCGTTGTGAAGCTGTGTGGCCAGTGTAAGTATAAAGGTGATACATTCCTCAAAAAGGTGTTAACCACTTACAAGACCACACTGTGTCATAACCCAGAACACAGGAGACATGTTCACCGCCGTGAGAACCTCAAATCTCTGACCATCTACTCTGTTTGTTTTACACAGTCCACATGTGAATAATGTTAAATAGTATCGTGAGAAAAAGAATACTGCGTTTGAAACAATGTCTCCAAAGGCGTAAGAACAAGTCACACCTGCCTGTATTTCTGTCTGCCTACCTTCCTAACAATCTGTGTATGTCTGTCTGTCCACTTCTGTGTCTTTCCGCCTCAGTGGCGTACTCCGAGGTGGGGCTGGGTGTTAACACCTCGCTGTTACCAGAATCGTCCCTAGAGGAGCGGCCCCTGGAAGCCCCGCGCATCGACATCATGAAACATTCATTTCTTCTCATGTACCGTCCTAGCTTCCGAGTAGCAAATCTTGCATAATTTATCTCTACCAGGCCAAATATCGTTGTTTCTGTTACTGCTATTTATTAATAAGACTGGAAGAGTGTAGGGGTCACAGCGGCCGCGCGGTCTGAGGCGTGGGCCTTGTGCCGTTCGGACACTTGGACCGTGGGTTCGAATCCCACTCAAGCCATGGATGTTTGTCCGCGTCTTTCTGTGTTGTTCTGTCCTGTGTACAGGTAGAGGCCTTGCGACGGGCCGATCCCTCGTCCCAGGAGTCCTACCGAATGTCTATAGATCGAGCCAAAGAAAAGTTGGGACCCGCAGTGCTCAGGCACTTGAAGAACGGGTCGTTCCCAGTATCCCAGTATCCCGGTATCCCGGGAAGAGTGTAATCCGTACCAGATTTCTTATTTTCTTTGCAAACTCCCTTTCCCCCAATTACACATTTTACTTGCACTAATTGTCTGCCTACGCGGGGATCACTTTACGACTGTATTATTAACAGAGAATACAAAAACCGCTAGGTCTATTGAAGCCAATACTCGATTAATTGGTTTCTCCTATCCTCATGTTTTCACTAAGATATAAAAACATGATGCTGAAGATTAATTTCTATTTGTCACTAGGTTAGCGGCCAAGAAATAACATGTAACAATCAAATAAAACTGTGTTTACATAAGAGGCAAATATTTTCTTTTTCAGTCAAAGGTAACGTGAAAAATGTGTAACGACTTCCATCATTCACATGCCGCCTCATCAAAGTGTTTATAAACGTCTAGAAAAACTGAGTACAACATTTTTTCTCTTTAAAGTAAAGGTAGCTGGAGTGGGCGGACATGCAGCCCGCATAAGAGAGATTAGTAATTATATGAACTTTTACGCAGAAACCAAGAAGATAATAAATCACGAAGGACAATCAGAAGTTAGAATAGATGGGAGAATAACATTAAAATAAACCTTACAGAAACAAGGTGTGAGGTTACGGACTGAGTTCAACTGACTTGTGACAGGGTAGAGTGGCGGACTCTTGATAATACAGTAGCAAGAAGATTTCTGTCTTCTGGGTTGTTGCGCTGTGTAGTCTGGTCGATGTTTACCGACGTTTCAGAGGTCATACTGCCTCCGTCATCAGGGCGATGAGTATGAAGATTACTGTCTTCTGGGTTGTTGCGCTGTGTAGTCTGGTCGATGTTTACCAACGTTTCGGAGGTCATACTGCCTCCGTCATCAGGGCGACGAATATGAAGATTACTGTCTTCTGGGTTGTTGCGCTGTGTAGTCTGGTCGATGTTAACCAACGTTTCAGAGGTCATACTGCCTCCATCATCAGGGCGATGAATTCTTACATAAATACAGTAGTAAGCTTTCGGGTTCTATAGTACCTGGAAAATACAGCCTAATGTTTATTTTAGCGGCTCTCAGCTCCTTGAGGAGAATCCTGTTCATACAGTTAATTCTTTCAACTTTGTCATGTTATTTCAACAGTAGATTGCTCAGGGATAGAATTTCTTGTGATCGAGTGTATTTAAAAGGACGGTTCGCTAATGAAAGTTTATAAAAAACAGTTTAGACTTTCGGGGAATATCTGGCAGTGGAAGTTCAGTACAAAATTACTGACATGATTTTTCTAGTAAAGGAGGATGGTGCGCTAAAATTTGTAGGAACCACGTAACTAGGGAAGGAAGAGATGCAAGATCTTTTTAGGACCATGTGTCCTGTGTTACAGCGAAGCGGTCAGCGGCCAAAGTCGAGATCAAATATTTTGATATTTTCGCGCAGGTCGCTGCGCTGGCCAGTAAGGCGCATGCGCAGAAAGACCGTGTGCTTCTATTACGGTCTCTCACGAAGGACACAACAAGCGATTCCCTTATGACACCCCATTCTGCTTATGCAGCTCGCACAGCTCGCTTCTTATCGCTCACGTAGGACATTGCCTAGTTTGTGGAGGCTCATTACTAGCGATATCAGAGAATTGCTCGCTGTGTTGTAACAGAATGCAATTACAAAGCGGGCCACCACGGCCCCTGAACATTAAACTGACAACATGCGCTACTGTTTAGTCGCACGGGCTGCATATGCCATAGGTGTAACCTTACACATCGATGCACTACTCTGGAATCCGAACCAGGTAGTCTGTATCCCAGATTAAAGCCAGCTGCCCTGCCGCTGTATCAACGTAGTCGATGATTTACAAAGTTTTAGTCAACAACAGAACCAGATTTTTTCAGAGACGTGAATCTTGTAACTGTATAAAAAGTGAAAGCAGGGATGTGAACGCTCCCACACGCCACGTCCCATGAATCCGCTGAAGAAGAGTGTACAGAAGACACCTCATGTTGAAATTATCACTGCCACTCTGACAAACGAGCTACACGCCTCTAGATCATTTGTGTAGAACATTGGGGAACCTCGCGAGAAAACTATTTAATTATCTGTAAATTATTTAATCTGACTGAACACACTTCATATGTATACGAGAATACTTCAACGTTATATACCCTATCTACATCATAATTATTTCGAAGATTAATTTTAATATTATCATCCATTTACAAAAGTATTCCCCAGCGGTATCTTCCTTTCAGGTTTCTGTGTTGTACTACTGACAAACAGATTTTTATGACATACAAAATTTACTTCTCTAACGCCTTTATTAGTAGTAATTCCACACAAAAAACCTTGGTTCCCGATTATTGGCTTTAAATTATCGTCCGTATCTCTCGTCTTTCATTGATATCTCCTTACAAAGTTGCACGGGGTACTTACGAATTGATGTAATACCTGCTGTATTGTTTCTCATGGACACCATGAATTTTAACCTAAGATGGAACACGCACATTCAGAACAATTAATATCACAGCAACGACATCCTGTCACTAACAAACTTCACACTTTTAACTGCTGATATGGTTACCTTATGCACGAAGAAGTCACACACATCGCAACGAACGAAACAAGTTTCTTTGATATTCCAAGCTCAATCAAAATGCCATACAGTACTGCATGTATCT
The DNA here is from genome assembly GCF_977971745.1 of Zootermopsis nevadensis. NCBI lineage: Eukaryota > Metazoa > Arthropoda > Insecta > Blattodea > Termopsidae > Zootermopsis > Zootermopsis nevadensis. The sequence goes on along the minus strand of NW_028259152.1, from coordinate 12,503,645 downwards.
AATAATGATTAAAAAAATTGTTACAAATCAACTAAAACTTTTCTGTTGTATAAACAGATAGGATAGCCACGGTGGTCTAGCGGTTAGAACGCTGGCCTTGTAATCCTGGGGTCTCGGGTTCGATTCCCGGCGGTGCCCGAATTTATTACTTGTGTTGGGCAAGGCCGTGGTCTAGGCAACACGGAGTTTTCCTCCGGGGGCTTCCCCGGTTTCTCCGTGGCATCCCAACAATTACTCCATTCACACACAGAAGAAGGCAATGGCAAACCACTTCTGGATCATCTGCCAAGAACGTATATGAACAGGTCCCAGTCCGAGAAAAGGATGGAAGGATCCTGTTCATATGGACCTGTCGTCAGACAGAACACTAAATAAATAAAATAAACAGATAGCGTAATCACAATCGTAACGTTAACATTTTCTCTTCATCCCCTGGCAATAAAGCAAAATAAATATTCGACGCTTGAAACTTTCTGACAACGGTGTGATTCAGTGTGTTAATTCATTCTTTTGGAGCCTTGAAACTAGCTCGACTAGGGAATCCGGCGGATTGAGTATTTTCTCCTTCTTTCAGCTGATGATGGAAGTATAACCAACTTCCTAAACGTCGTAGTTTTTAACGACATCCAGACAATGTATAAAGCCTAAGAGAACAATTTAATACAAAATAAATGTTTTCGTACTTGTTAAAATAACTGGTTACAAGAACACAACCTTAAGGGCGGCCGCACACCAACTGCGTCAAGACAAGCATCAAGACATGAGACAAAAGACGCATTCTTGCTTCATTCTTGATTCAGACTCGAGTCCGCACACCGAAGCAGGACGTGTCTGCGTCTTATCACATCTTCTCTAGTTGATGACATGACGTCGTCTAGTGAGGAAGATATTTTAATGTACATGTGGCTTAAATTACGTAAAAGAAGGAAAAGGAAGTGGATTCATGACTTTAATGAGTCGTGTGCTCAACATGGTGCGTACGTTTTAGCGCGCGACTTGTTAAACGAACCGGTGAAATTCCAGTCTTATTATCGAATGTCCCCAGAATCCTATAAGGAACTTCTTCAGAGAGTTTCGCCACTGTTGAGGAAGCAGGATACAAACTATAGGAAAGCTATTAGTGCTGATGAACGGCTACTTATAACATTAACTTACCATCTATGTTTACTTCTTTTGAAACTGCATGCCAAGCTTTATCAACCTCCTCCTTGTTTGAGTGGCCCGGGGTCGAATAATCGTATATTACCGGGAATTTCACTATCTTAATATTTGTTTACTCTTCACTCATGTCGATAACGTACACTGGTGCTGTTCCTTGAGTACTGATGTCTCAGTCTTGACGCACAGAAAAGGAACATGCCGAGTCTCGCTGCACGTGTCTGCAGTATGAAGCTGACGTCAGCATCATGACTCAGGCCGGTGTGCGGCGGTTTTCATAATCTCATTCGTTTCAACTGTGCTCCTTTCTTTGCGTCATGTCGCAGACATCGTGTCTTGACTGTTACATGTCTTGACGCATGCCGGTGTGCGGCCTACCTTAGAATCTGGTAGTTGGTAAGCTTTTCATTCTAATCCCAAACTTTTACGAAAAAAGGTTAATTATCTTATTGACAATAGCCCACGACAAGACACTGCTCTGAGCAACTTATATTCAATCGACATCCAGACAGACACACAGACATAAGATTGCTGTCTTATGAGTATCATCGTCCTGATGATGGAGGCATCAGGTACCTCTGAAAAGTCGGCAAACGTCTACCAGACTTCACGACTAAAAACCCCAGAAGACAGCTCTCTTTGTACGCTCCGCCATTAAAACCTGAAGTCTCGGTCATTCTATCCACGTAGTCCTATGCCTATCCCTCCCAAATGTGAAGTTGCTATAAATTAAAATATAGAACCGAATTTCCACTGCCACGGTGTAACATAATCGAATGTGCGAGTGCCAGTTCCGCCATTACTGTACTAACAATAGGATTAGGGAGTGAAGTAGATTTAAGCTCCACGTAAACACTTTCTTTTAAATGGACAAGGAAAATATAAATATTTGAAATCATAAGTTATACAAACATTGTAGTTTAAAAACGCCACCTGGGAAATCTAGGTTGCGACAGCGTGGACAGCCATCATGACTTCCGCGGAATCTGTCCCATCGCACGTATCGCAGAATTCGACCACAGGTTGCTTGTTATAATGCGCGGACGCTGAGGTCGGAAGCCTGCGAGTTTCACGAAGATTAAATAACCTCTGGCATGCAACAGACTTGCAGAATCGTGTCAGAAGAATAGGTTTGCATCACAGTCATTAACAAGTGGAAAGTGTGGCGGTATCTTCCTCTACAAGGCACAAAACATGTGTGAAGAAGTTCAAAAGACCAAAAGTTCTTCCTCTGTGAAATTAATATAGTGGTATATAGTAACTGATGAAACGCAGGTTTCGTTTGTCTGACCTATTCATTTCTCGGTCTACGTAACTGTGCGCGTGATGTAAAGGTTAGATTCAGCCTTGTTCACACACTTTCTTTTTCTTCTCTGCTTGTCTTAATTTTATCATTGGCGTCAGTTGCCCGCAGATACACATCACATAGCCTGCAGTTAAGCGCACTCTGATTATTCCCTTACGTGGTTTTCCCTTCTTGGAACGTTATGTCCCCACGCATGCGCAGTTCGCTCAGCTACACTCACTCCAGTGTCAGTAGAAATAAAGAGGTAAAATTCATTACAATAAGGAAACTCAGGAAAATAACTAAACTCAATTTCGACAGTTTCTAAAATTTCCATACTGTAGCTGAGAATTTGAGGAATCCTGTGATGTTAACTCTATTCGCTAAAAAATAAAATACGTAAAGCTGTCCCGCTATACGCCACGGTGGCGCTTGGGGGAGAGCTTGTATAGAACCTACTCGTTTGTAACCTCTGCACTAGGTCGGTGTAAGTGGTCAGCGTCACGCTCAGCCCCGCTTTACCCCTGGGAAAGGTCCCCCGAAACAAACTTTATTGGAGGCTGTGCGGGCCACAGAACTGATCTGGACGCAGAGGCTAAAGGGAAAATAATAACTCTCAACGTAACTAACTCCCTGGAAGCAGAACTCACAGGTGCAACACCGACAACACCAAAGCCCGCCACCGGCTACGATCCTGAGCCAACTCCATTTCATCATAATATCCCGCCTCCCTAAGTTCCATTTTGATATTAACCTCCCATCTTCTTCTTGGTCTGTCCAGTGGCGTTTTCCAGAAGGATTTCCCACCAAACTTCTGTATGCATCCCTTGACTCCTCCATGCGTACTACATGTCGAGCCAATCAGAGCCTCCTAGCCATCCTCACTATGCAAGGCAACTTGTGCGAGTCACACAGCTCCTCGTTATGTAATAATATAAATTGCAAAAGCATTTCATTCAAATATCTTCGTATGCAAATTGTTTTCAAGCACTTGTAATCTAAGTTCTTCCTTCGAGGTAAGAGACAAAGTTTCACAGCCATATAAGGTAACAGACAAAATTATTATTTTATATATCCTGATCTTTATGGTTTTGGATAGCAAACGAGATAACAGTTTTTGAATTCAATGAAAACAAGCGTTTCCTAAATGTATTATAATCTTTTTGATCTCGTATTACACCCGTGTATTAATTAGTTTTGTCTGCATTTATTTCTAGGCCCATTTCTCTGCTAGCCTGTAGGAAACTTTCTGCATTTTTGGACATGGCACTCACACCCTCCCCCATTAAATTTTCATCATCAGCATAGGCATGTACCCGGTGCAGACCATTCAATTCGAGCCCTTCCTGATAACCTCTGACCTTCCTGATGACATGTTCTAGAGCAAAATTTTAAAAAAAATCCTTTTAGGCCGTTGTGCACTGGGAACGGATCCGACAGAAGATTACCTACACGAAGTCTTCTAGATATCCCTAATATGTCTCTTTGGTATTCCACACTCAATCAAAATACCTGTCTTCTAACCGAGTCATGCTCCCTAAAGTCCAAAAATAGTTGGTGTACTGACCCGTTATAATCCCACTTTTTCTCTAATAATTGTCGAATGCAAAAGATCTGATCAATAGTTGACCTATTATGGCAAAATCCACATTGATTGGCCCCAATAGTTTCATTCATAAATGGCGTTAACTGTGCCAGAAAAATATTCGATAAAATTTTGTATGACGTTGATAAAAGAGAGATACCTCGGAAGTTAATACACTCAGTTTTGTCCCCTGTTTTATGGATAGGGACAACAATTTATTCTTTCAACTGTTGTGGTAGTACTTCCTGGTACTAGATCGAGACTACAAGCTCATGTATCTATGAGTGCAGTGTCCTGCCACCTGCATAGATTAGTTCCGCTGGAATTGAGTCGATGCCTGGAGATTTATAACGTTTTAATTTTCCAGTGAAAATTTCATCTTCATTAAGGCTCAGTTCTGGGATGAAGGGCTCCAATTTATATACTTCAGGCTCCTTAAATTGATCAGCTACATGAACGTTTAATAACTTACTAAAGTAATCTTTCCATCTGTCTATAATGCCATGTGAGTCCACGTGCAGATCCCATTCCAGTCCTCGGTTAAATGTGTCCTAGGTTTGTACCCCTTCTTGAATTCACTTATGCTTCTATACAACTCTCTGAAATTTTTATTGTTGCTGTTAGTTTCCAGCTCCCCTGTCCGATCTTATTCCTCAAAGTTTCGCGCCTTACACTGGCTACCTGTTCCTATTTATTCGCGTGCTGGCCTGCAGTCAGTGAAATCTTACGTGCTTCCTCCGTCCTCCACTCTCCTCAGCTGAAATTTTCATGTTTTCACGTATATTTTCCCAGGTCTTATTGACGTCTAATTCCCATGCTGTGTATTCTGTTCAACGTCTCTAGGATTGCAAACCTATTTGAAAATTTTTACCTGATACTCTTGCTTAGTTTATACATCGCTCAGTCTTTTGACGTTGAATTTCTTAATCCTGTATATCTGCCTCGCCTGTTATCGGACCAAGAGTCTTTCCCTAAATTTTGGTATCCCGAAATAAAGGCCAATATATCCACTAAATTTCTATCAATACAGAACCATCTTACTTTGTACCTATTAAATGATTTTATGAAAGTGTGGTACTATATTGTATTAAATTTTCCCTTGTTTCAGGTAAGAGAAAACGCAGAAAATGGTCTTCTCATCAGCAGTCCACACTGTTTGTGCACACCGGGAAGACCCCGGATCTTATTCGTGGCTTCTGTGGTCAGGGGATGTAACGACTAAGCACGGTCAGTGTCTGTGATTTCATGAGGACTGTGCATGAAAATAACTTTTGAGTCGTACAATGGTGATGTTTCGTGTGTCATCACCAGACTGCAGGACAAAATCGTAATAAATATGAAGCAACTAAGCCCTTTGAAAATGTTGTAAAGTTAAAATGTTTTAAAACAACGGTGACAAATTAAAATCACATTCACAAAGTTAGGAGCAGATTAAATTCGGGAATATACTGTCACCATGCAGTTCAAAATCTTTTATACTGCCATCTGCAATCTTGAAGAAACTTTTACGTTTCCAGGTATTTGTACTTTACCTTTCATCCTGTTTGAAGAAGTGTCTCACGGGGGAAAGTGTGAAGATGGCTGTCTTCTGGATGTTGCGCCGTGTAGTCTTGTGTAAGTCTGCTGATGTTTCAGATGCGCTTGCTGCCTCCATCATCAGGGCCACAATCGCCCTGATGATGAAGGCATCAAGCGCCTATAAACCGTCGGTAAACTTCTATCTGACGACACAGCCGAACATTCCAGAGAACAGTCAGCTTTATAGATAATGATGCTTAAGAAGAGGGCGTTGTGGAAAATATTTACATCTAAGCGGAAGAAGAATAAAAACTTCTTCATAATGAAGAGCTTCATTACTTGTAAATCGACAAAATACCTACACAAGGGATATACGTAACATACGAGGTGCCGCTTCCGTCTCACATCTTCCTTTAGAATCAGCTGACAGGTCCCATAGCCTATCCCAACAATGTCGCACAAGTCGTTGATGGTACGACGTCGATCTTCGTGAATGGCCTGCCGAATCTTCGTAACATTTTCGGGCGTTGTGCTCGAAGATGGTCGTCCAGAACGCTCGTCATCATCGACAGAGGTTCGGCCATTTTTAAAACGTGAATGCCACACAAAAGTTTGTGCACGACCCATTGCGGACTCCCCAAATGCTTGCTTTAGCATTTCATAGGTTTCCGTAGCCGTTTTGGCGAGTCTTTGGCAAAATTTGATGCACACGCCATTCCGAAATCGCAGGAGGGTCGGTGTAATGTTCTACCAAAACGCCCGTAACTAAGAAACAAATGCTAATTCGATGATGCCGGCTGGCACACTGATTCACTATGAATGTAGGCCGCACCCCCTAGCGGCAGAAGCTCGTACTACATCCGGTTCGCCCTCTATTGACACAATCTTGAAACTTTCCGATCGCACCTCGTAATATAAGGCGCATAATTTGTACTCCTCAGCGTATATTTTTAGGTAAACAGGGCAGAAACAGGTTAGAGGTTCAGGACATGGAGCGCAAACGGGGAATTAAAAAAAGACCTGCAGATATATGTAAACCTGAATGGTAGCGACCACTTGGAAGAGGTAATTAATTTCGGGTTATATAAAAGGCAAGGCATTTCTTGAGCAGCTGAGCGACCTACTTTGAGTTTCACGATGATAATTACAATGGTACTGTTTCTCCTTATAACAGATTAGGTGAATTACTTCAATTGTATTATATCTATATAATAGACACGTTTTGGTTGGTTCTAATTTTTTAAAATCACTATTAGACTGCATGCTGTATAAAAACATATGCGTATTTCTTTAACATAACATCACACCTACTTATTTTCTTCTTAATATTATTACTAACAAAATAAACGAGCAGACTGCAAGATAATATAATTGTATGTTTTTCATAAGTTTCACCGAAATACATGAACATACGTTTTGAAGCTGGTTTTGTTTCCCTACTGAGTCAATTGTTTGCCGAAGCTAATTGTTGACAGGGCAGCATTGATTTATAAGGTCTTAACTCTATTACAAAGAGCAAAAAGGATAAATGTTGAAATATATGTGTTGGTTGGCTGATGATCATTTCTAAGATCTCTATTTTCCAAATATTAAAATCACATTATACCCTTTAATTAAGCAAATATCAGGAATTACTACCACAGCAGTGGAAAGAATCAGTCATCCCTATCCATAAAACATGGGATAAACTGAGTGCAATAACTTGCGAGGTATCTATCTTTTGTCAACGTCATACAAAATTTTATCGAATATTCTTCTGGTACGGTTAACGTCATTTATGTATGAAACTCTTGGGGATGATAAATGTGGATTCCGCCGTAGTAGGTCAACTATTGGTCACATCTTTTGCATTCGACAAATAATGGAGAAAAACTGTGAGCAAAATGGGTCGGTACACCAACTATTTGTGGACTTTATGAAGGCATATGACTCAGTTACAAGAGAGGTACTGTATAGCATTTTGAGTTTGGAATACCAAAGACTTGTTAGGTTGATATGTATCGATGGGGTATCTAATAGAGTTCGTATAGGTAATCTGCTGTCGGATCCGTTCCGAGTGCACAGTGACCTAAAACGGGGAGGCTTTATTCCCAATGCTTTTTAAATTTTCTCTTAAACGTGTCACAAAGAAGGTCAGAGGGAATCAGGAAGGGATCGAATTGAGTGGTCTGCACCATGTACTTGCTTATGCTGATGATGTCAGTTTACTGGGTGATGGTGTAGGTACCATAACCAAGAATGCAGAGTATAAAATCGAGATGGATCATTGGAAGGTGGGCTGTGAGTATGGTAAATGGATGTAGTAGGTAGGTTCCGGTGGCGTGCTTTCGTGTTGTCGGTTCTGCTACCACGGAATTAGTAAGTTGGTTATTAAGTAAAAATAAGGAAAATTTTCATTTTTATATGCCGCTGTGTTGGGATAAAATGTGTTTAAGTGCTACTTTAGATTCCCTCTCTTTCTTGACGGGCAGATTTCTAGTATCACAGATTTGGTTTTCGGACGGCGATGAAGGTGTTGATTGTGGTCATCAAGGTGAAGGTGGAGACGATTAATTCCTGTAAAGCACTGACAGCGTGTCACAAGGCCACGCGGCGTCACAACTTCGTTTTTAAAAACTTATTATCCGATTACCACGTGTATAACAAATAAAATATGAGAATTCATACATTTCCGTTTTGTTTGCGGTTACGATGTCATGTTTATCTTTTAATCACATTTGGTTTTATTTACACACAAGTGGGCGGAGAAATTGATATTACCTGTCAGGTTTTTGGATATGAGGAAGAAAGTGAAAGTGACACCGTATCGTGAAAGTAGTCCAGCAGCTGTGACGGTAACCCGGAGCGCGGTACGCTCGGAGATTTTGGCACCGCAAAGTACCTACTTTCATTTTCTCTGCGCGGTGCTGCGTCTTCCAGTTTGGATATGCCTTTGGACACGGCCCAGTTACACTTATTTTTATAAAAAAACTTACACTCGCCAAACGAACCTTCTTGGCTTGGTAGAATTAAAAATCACGGTTTAATAGCGTCTTTCGAATGATGATGTTGTTCTTATTATTATTATTATCATCCCACCTATTCACCACTTAATGGGGTATGTACGTCCATGTACCCGAGACAGACCTTGTCCCTAAGGTACATAGGGCAACAGCTATTTCCGGGATCCATATTGCTGGGATAGCTCAGTCAGTATAGTGACTAGCTACGGGCTGGACGACCGGGGTTCGATCCCCGACGGGGGCAGAGGATTTTTCCTCTAGCCTCTGCGTCCAGACCGGCTCTGGGGCCCACCCAGCCTCCTCTACAATGGGTACCGGGGCCCTTTCCCGGGGGTAAAGCCGGCCGGGGCGTGATGCTGACCACTCACCCCCATCTAGTGCCGGGGTCAAGGAAGAGAGGAGCTATACCTCCACTCACCCCAAACGCCTATATGGCGTATAGCGGGACAAACTTTACTTTACTTTTTACCCGAGACAGACCTTGTCCCTGAGGTACATAGGGCAGCAGCTATTTCCGGGATACATATTGTGTTTAGCAAGTGCCACATGTATTATATAATTTTATTTTATTAAAGCGTCACGGCACATTCAGCCTTCGGCTGTTTCCTCCAAGGAGGCAAACTGTTTGTTCTTAATTTTATTAATTTACGGTACTTAAAAGACTTTAATACCAAGTAATTTGTGCATTTTGAAACTGAAGTTGTCTATGGTAGATAACTGGCGTAATAATTTATTAGTAATTTAGAATTTTCAGAGAACGCATATTAAGTGTTCAGGTAAGAAATACACATTTCCAGTCTTGTTACGATGCTGTGAGACAATGCCTCTGTGGAATTATAACACTAATGGACCAATTTTCCATACAATAGAATGTAGGACCTGGATGATACATGAGTCAATATGGATACGCTGTGAAATGACACTACACCGAATAATACATTCTACTGGAACATACTATGCCAACCATGTTGGGTTACGTAAGATTTGAGTTACTCATGGATGTGAGTCCGAGGATGGCTGTCTTCTGGGTTGTGGGGTCGTGTAGTCTGGTCGAACGTTGCTGACTGCATTTCAGTGCAATGATGATGGAGGCAGCAAGGACCTCTGAAACGTTGGTTAACATCTACCAGAATACACGGCGCCACAACCCAGAACACAGTCATCTTACGTTAATTGAATATAAATTTTCTTGGATATTATCCATCGTCTAGTAAATATAAAACGTAGAAACGACGTTTCGGAGATGGGACTCTATCTCCGTCTTCAGGTTCCTACACAGTTGGGCCCACTAGATAGAGCTAATCCCTATCTCCGGACCCACTAGACGATGGATAATATCCAAGGAAATTTTTATTCAATTGACTCTTCACCATCTTACGTTAGTTCATGTTGTAAGGAGACTAATTTGTATTCGCGATGTACGCCATTCGATTCCATTAAGTTGCGCCTGTAGTTGATACATCGTCGTTTAATATTCGTCTTATGAACACATTCCACAATAAAGGCGTAGACAAGCATGTATTCTGTAACTACAAACACAATACAATACAATATTTGACACCAGTATTGCAATCGATTAATACTCGATAATGATCACTAAAAGTTTCATTGTTGCCACTAATTTTCATTACATATCAAAGTCTACCATTGCTCGGTAAATGAAGAAAAACATCCCAGTCATCCGAAAACAGTTTGCTGCTCTGACGGCGGAAAGAGCTGTTCAAACACCTAATAAACCCAAACACAAGCGAGACAGCTCTTACATACCAATGACAGGAGTAAGTGATCGCAGATGGACAAGAAGCGGTATTTGCTTTAAACTTATCTTGATCTGGGTGGTGCGAGGCGACACGGAATAGTGCCAACTATTCATTCAGTGCAAACTGCGCACCTGTACCATGTCCCCATTGGAACTGGTTTGTTGGACTAAAGAACGCCTTCCACCTGCTTTGAAAAGCCACAGGAAACTACTGCGTCTTCTTGTTATTATTATTAAACAAGAATTTAAAACACTATGGCGGAATGTGAAAAATTCTATTTAGTTTTCGGTTTGGTAGGAATGACTAATGAATGAACCATTGGAGCTAGAAGTATCATTCCTTCACGTAAACGTACGTATGGAATGTTGTTTACAAGCCAACGATAGCAAACATGGCGACGGTGCGAAACTTTGAGATTATATCCGACAAATTTAACATAGGCGTAATATACAGCCTACTTAATAAGTTATTCATAAAAATAATAATAACAATAATATTATACAGTTCTTTCAGAATTCTAATCGGAGCGGATTCCGATCGTACAATCTACCAACGAGCTAATGAAATGCATTTTATTATTGGAATACAAATTTTCACTAAAGCTATATTATTTAAATCTTGTCCGTCTAATCACAATAAATTCTTATTTAATATTAAAATATTACAATAATTAACATTTAAAATATTTAAAATATTAAATGATGTTCTTTATCGGAATATTCGATTTACATTAGACCATCATTTTTCACGACATGTTTCAGTTCCTAAAAGAACTATCTTCAGGTGTATATAATTATATAAAGATTCAAATCAATAACTTAAATACAATTTCTATATATTATTTTAGCGTACATTTTTATCAGATATCAAACGATGTTCTTTTCCAGATTTTATTCCATTTTAATAACATATACGATGTTGTTCTGTATATGTACATCACGCTCAATATGACTTTAGTGTGGGTGAACGTTTTTGTTGTTTTTGTATCAGCCTGTAATGTAAATAATATAAAGACTAAATGAATATTAATAAAATAGAAAATAAAACAATATATTGAAATAATGAAACATAATTTTGAAACATACCAGAAATGAAAGTTGTAGAGGAGTTACATCTGTCTAGAAGTATTGCCGTGTTTGAACTGAACTGTGTTCATTATGGATTGTGGTTGTTTCACTAAAGCATCAAAGAGATCGGAACCATTATTCAATATCACAATACACATAATATACTCACGCGTTCTTTTCAGTGTGCATTTTGTGGTATTAAATTCGTCTTGCTCAATAGTTCCCACTTTGGCCACCAGATTGCAGCATCTCAATGTCCATCTGACAAACTTCCTCACCCGTCATCACCGATCGTAGAATATTCGTAGGATTTTTAGGTCGTGCAAAACAACACAATCTTCTCATAATATTTAGTCCAAATTTGTTCAGTGATTCTCGAGTTTAATCGACTGAACGATGAGGATGTTATTTGTATTGCGGTACGGAATAAACTTTCGGAACTTGTTACGGAAAGGGGTGAGACGCTCAGATAGGAAGAGCCGGAGTGCTGCTCCATTGCGCACTTTTCAAAAATGCGTTCATGAATTCAGTAGTTTCCTGAACAATATAACAGCAAATATCGTCTGAACATTTTGTTATTTTCCATTACTACCACAATATAGCGATTTAAAAGATAAAATATTTCTGAGTTTCCTTCACGATTTCCCGAATACGAAGCAAGAGTGCCAACCACTGGGCTTCGACGTCTGGTTCTCTGTTTTTCAATTGCCTATCAGAACTGTACTGTGAAGTAAAATACATTAATTGTTTTAATAGGTAAGAGGAAGTATAGGTTTTCATAACATATGCAACAAAAAGATGATAATCATTTAGAATGGAGGCAATACTTGACGCTTACAGTTGCCATGCGTTTATAAACAGTACACGAATATAGTAAATAATGGGGCAAGCGCGTCTGTCTGTCCATCCAGATGCTTAATCTCCGACAGTATTTGAAGGATTTAGACTAAATATTATATGAAAATTCCACGCAAAATGTTGGGCCTATTACGTAAATTTATTTATTTTTTCGTTGTCTGTGACATATTTTGCATGAAACTAATTTTAAATTGATAGCTTTTATCAGAAACGGCCCGTCATACAAAACATTTTCACACCACAGACGGCGAATTTTAATAAAAAATTAAAAATTTTGATTGGAATATTTTCTTCATATGCTGTATAATAACGAAACACAAGGATCAATGACTTGTGATTGTGCATTGTGATTACATTCGCAAAGACGTGGTTATTATCTGAAATAGCATTAAGACCATTGCGGTGTGTCAAATAGCGATATTTGTGGTATGACACCTTTCCACTTTTCTCAACTCAGAGTAACATATATACCATTTTCTTGGATTGCTCTGTAGTTGCACTAGAAATACCACGTCTATACGTGTTTATTTACAACAAACAAACCATATTACATAATTTATCATAAATTTATGTTCTGTAAAACGGATAGATATATAGTCAGAGTCGACTTGCTTAATGAGACGTCTACGAAAGAACAGTAATTTCGAACATAAACCATACGGTTGTTAAAAACAAATGAGAAACGAAGGAAGTTGCTAGTTGTAAAATAATTTTTACCTATAGTATAAAATATGTAAAAAGTAAAGTAAAGTTTGTCCCGCTATACGCCGTGTAGGCGCTTGGGGGGAGTGGAGGTATAGCTCCTCTCTTCCTTGACCTCGACACTAGATGGGGGTGAGTGGTCGGCATCACGCCCCGGCCGGCTTTACCCCCGGGAAAGGTCCCCGGTACCCATTGTAGAGGAGGCTGGGTGGGCCCCAGAGCCGGTCTGGACGCAGATGCTAGAGGAAAAATCCTCTGCCCCCGTCGGGGATCGAACCCCGGTCGTCCAGCCCGTAGCCAGTCACTATACTGACAGCTATCCCGGCTCATAGTATAAAATATGTAGGTGTATAATATAACGCTCACTAGAATCTAAGAGCCCCCTAATTAATTTTCAGTAGAAGCACCCCTTACCAACCTTTCAGTCAGCCGACCTTAACTGAATGCGTTAAACGTGCAAAGCCAGAAACTTTCACTGTGTCGGCAATTCATTCGGCACGGGTCGCGCTTACAGTCAATTAAAGGGACTTACTATTACGTAATTAGACCTATCAGGTCCATATTGAATGAAAAGAAACTTGATCAATACGATAAAGCACGGGTGTATGTAGTTACACCAATGAAATTTTGTGCGGGGACGAGTCGAATCTTGATTGAGCCATTTGGTTTTCATGGCGCTCCATGTAACTGAGAGATGTCTGAACAACACATCGTATCGACGTCGAATGGCTGTCAAATGGCTAAATATAATAACACTGTTTATCACTTTTGTGATCATCGGAGATTGCGAAACCTGATTCATTTTATGTAATGACGATAGTTCTGTATTCTGAAAACTCTAGGCCTGAAGATTTCTGTCTTCTGGGTTGTTGCGCTGTGTAGTATGGTCGATGTTTCCCAACGTTTCAGAGGTCATACTGCCTCCGTCGTCAGGGCGATTCATCTGAAACGTTGGTAAAAATCGACCAGACTACACAGCGCAACAACCCAGAAGACAGAAATCTTCATACTCTGATGACGGAGGCAATATGACCTCTGAAACGTTGGCAAACATCGACCAGACTACACAGCGCAACAACCCACAAGACAGAAATCTTCATACTCATCGCCCTGATGATGGAGGCAGTATGACCTCTGAAACGTTGGTAAACATCTACCAGACTAAACAGCGCAACAACCCAGAAGACAAAAATCTTCATACTCACCGCCCTGATGACAGAGGCAGTATGACCTCTGAAATGTTGGTAAACATCGACCAGACTACACAGCGCAACAACCCAGAAGACAGAAATCTTCATACTCATCGCCCTGATGATGGAGGCAGTATGACCTCTGAAACGTTGGTAAACATCTACCTGACTACACAGCGCAACAACCCAGAAGACATAAATCTTCATACTCATCGCCCTGATGACGGAGGCAGTATGACCTCTGAAACGTTGTTAAACATCGACCAGACTACACAGCGCAACAACTCAGAAGACAAAAATCTTCATACTCACCGCTGTGAAAACCTCAAATCATACAACTCTAGGTCTGTGTGACTGAGGATGGGTGAAAAGATTCAAAGGCGGACGGTTCTGTGTTATGCATGCTCTGGGCAACCATTAATTAAAGCGTCTGTTGAGATTAGTAAAAATCATATTTGATAAAACTGCACCTGAAATGAGCACTTGTCATGGAGAGACGAACTTAAGACCGAACCAAATATATCTTATTCAATTGGATTCAGAAACTTGTGGGCTTTTGTAAAAAAGATGAATTAAAACTCGGGCATTCACATAAAAAAATAAGCTAGTTCATGTCTGATTACTGCGTGATCATTTTGTCAAAACTTGTAATAAAATTACTCTTATATTTTTACGTTTCTTCGTATTTAAAAATAAAGTAAAATTCATACAAGATCTGCTACTAAAATTATCATTTTCTCGCAATACGTCAAAGAAGAAAAACCTTAGAAGATAAGCAGAATATTTTATTTCGTAAGTTTTGCGAAACTCCTAAGAAATAAATGGGCTTCATACACCAGACAGACACGAACTAAAGCAACCAATGAAATCGCGAACTAAGGAAACTGCAAAGTAACTAATGAAGAGTAGTAGTCTGCAACTTTTATCTTCACTAAATATTTGTATAGTGACAAATATTAAGGATGATGCGAAGGTCGGACATGAAAGAGGTGAGAAACGCGTACAAAATTTTTGTCAAAATTCCTAAGGGAAAAAAATATGTGGCTCACCTGGGCGTAGACGAGACAGCAATATTAAAATGTGTATTAAATAAGATCTGAGAACACTGATTGGATCCAGTTACCCCAGGCAGGTGTCCAGTGCCAATCTTTTATGAGCACGACAGTGAACATCAGGGTTGAACAAAAAGTTTATAACTTCTATGAAGTCAGTTCGTCTGTAATAATAATAGCTGTCATCGTATAACTTTGTTCCGGGCCCCTACCACAATTGCACCTTTTCATTCTTTTGAGTTAGCCAGGCTATCTGAAACAAGTGCGACATTTTCCCAGTACCTGGAAATATTGTCCTCTGGTAAAGTCCGGACACGCCATGGTTCATCACAATGTTGTGAAACCACTTCGTCATATTGTCACTTTCACAAACCGAATTGTGGGTGAAAAAGTTGCTTTTCCCACGGTCTTTCGTGCCACTTTAAATACATTAGCTACGGAAATTCAGATAAATTTACAACAGTTTTGCATTTGCTTAAATGATCCCAAAGAACTTATGTTACGTGGCAACATCTAACGGCGTAGATGGGTGTTCGAAGTGTGTCTAATTCGGTTCCATAATGTTTTCTTCATGTGTATGTGTGAAAGACCCCATACGTTGCTAGAAGTTGCCATACAAGTAGCGCAATCGAGTATCGTGATGCAAATTGAAATGTGCGTGGGGAAGTGTCAGGCATTACGGATTAAGTTGCAGTCGCAGTAGGTGTGCTATCAGATTGCGGTATCACGCCCGGGTGGAGTACCGGTATATTGGAACAGCATCTCTCACGAATTTTTCTCGATACATGGTCGTATTAAAGTGAGCAGATTTTGAAATAACTCGTTATTCATATGTAAACAGTTGCGTAAATCTTGTGGTCCACTGGTTTCAGACTGTTTTAATAATTCAGAAACGGTATACTTCTCTCGGTCAGCCGAATTTTTCCTTTTTTAATTTTATTTTTATTTTTAAACATTTACTTAAAGTAAATCAAAGTGATACAAAAACTTGCACGTTAATTGGGTACCGATACCCTTCTTACAAGTATACTTTCTTACTATTGGTTCAAGCCAAATTGAAATTAACAGGATGCACTATTTGTATCATCAGCTGGTATCAACGTGCCACGGTGGTCTAGCGGTCAGAACGCTGGCCTTGTAATCCTGGGGTCTCGGTTTCGATTCCCGGCGGTGCCCGAATTTATAACTTGTGTTGGGCAAGGCAAGGCCGTGGTCTAGGCAACACGGAGTTTTCCTCCGGGGGCTTCCCCGGTTTCTCCGTGGCATCCCAACAATTACTCCATTCACACACAGAAGAAGGCAATGGCAAACCACTTCTGGATCATCTGCCAAGAACGTATATGAACAGGTCCCAGTCCGAGAAAAGGATGGAATGATCCTGTTCATATGGACCTGTCGTCAGACAGAACACTAAGCAGTAAATTACAAATATCATGTTGCATTATTTGTATCGTAATCTGGTATCAGTGTGTATGGAGCCCGATATATAGGCTATAAAGATAGATCTTAAAGCAAAGTTCCAATTTAATCAACATTTTTAGTGTTTTTTGTCTTCAGCGTAGTTTATGAATTTGCTAAGACCAAGATCCATCTTTTACCCATTATTTTCAGTCAGCTGAAATATTGCTTATTATACGTTCTTTGTACCGTGTGCACAAAATAAACGCATATAGGGCTTCTTATGTCTGCCTGTTCACACGGTTCAACTCGAGAACCACTGGAAAGTTATGGATGAATTTGGTATGGACGTCATGCCATTGGGGCTAACGTAAAAGCGTACTTTACAAATTCTTACATGGCGGACAAGGAAACTAGTGAGGTGAGACCGACTCTAGCACCTGTAGCACTGGGGCCAAATAATGATGCATGGTTATAGAGTTTCTGAAAATATACAACTTCGTGAAAGCAGTTCTTTGTATGATGAAAGATAGCAACATGGCGGCTGCATGAAAATGAAAGAAGTTCTTAACTTGATCAGGATTCAATCCTATTATCTCCATTTGCACGAGCACAGTATGCTACATAAAGCCAACACGCGCCTTATGACGTTGCGATATTAATTTGTATCACTTAATAACTGGCTTAATATTTTATAAATAATTCAGAATTTACAGAGAATGCGTGTGTATATTCCGGTACGGGTCACACTTTCCAGTCTTGTTTCTTGTATCACAAATCTGTAACAGACCCTGATTTAATGTAGGAAAATATATGTCAAATTAATCTTCTACGTTTATATTTAATAATTTTAGTGCAATGAAAGTGAATGCTGAATTATTCCTATTCATTACATTCAGGTTCCTAAAATTAAATGATACGACATCATGCATCTTTTATGCACTAAACCGTACGTTATTGTCTTGGGACGAAGGCATCTTTAAAATGAGTCAGCTTTCAATTTTTAGTCGTCCCAAAACATGCAGTTTAAGATTTCGCGTACATGCAGTCTGTCAGACTTGTATGAAACTGCAGGTTCCTAATCTGTTAGCCGGTAGAACAAGCTTCTGACGTGGGGAAAGCAAATGGTCAGGTATAGGTCTACTGTAGTGACTTGCGTTTATTAAAATACGCTGTATCAAATGTATGCTTAAGATTCTTATGTAATACAATATCGTGTAAGATAGCAAAATTACATCTGAGTGTCACTTTTGTGTTCAGAGACTTTGTGTTTCTCTTGTGGTAAGTGAAAAACGAATCGCTGATAACTGTAAATTATTGCTAATGTGAAATTCTCATTCCGAAAAGAATCGTTTCCAGTCAAAGCTTAACGAAGCCAAAGCGAGGCAAACAATAAGATTACGAGAATGTCCTTAACAACATGAAACACTCGGTACGTGCAAGACCGTCACTGCCCCAAATGGCTTTGAAATTCTAAATTGCGGGGAAGTATTCTCTGGGATGAATCTTTGACGCAGATTCAACTCCCACTTAGGGAACTAACATGACCCTGTTTCTCTGTGTTGTATTTGTAGGGTGGTACAGGCCTTGTGATGGACCATCTGTAGAGTTCTACAAAAGTCTGTTGCATAATTTATAATTCAAAATTACTCTGAAATGAAATAGGTCAGAAACCATAACCTCAGATAACTGTAGAACCAAAAATTCCTATTTAGAAATACATTTGCAAGTGATCCCGAAAGCAAAAGTTATTTTTCAGTAATTAATTTCGATATTGCAACTTGCTCTGCTTAAAAATTTAAATTCGCATAAACTGCAAGTACCTCTGAAACGTCGATAAACTTTTACCAGATTACCTCAAAAATACAATCATCTTCTGCATAGTAGTTCCTTTGAGGAGACCACATTCACTACATTCCATATGCTTTATTGTTTATCTTTTATGGATTATGCTCTCTGATCTTTTCCAACTCCTGAAAGTATGAACCTTTTTAGACATTTAGGGGAAGGTTGTATAGTACCTGACAGCGTCCATTATCGAACAGTGCTTAGTTTTCCGAAACGTCGCTATTTAGTGCCACTTGTCAAGTATCGGAATCTTGCCTCCGTTCGTCACAGACGACAGTCTTTAGTTGGAGTAAATCCGTTGAGCCGGGCAACCGCTGTGAGTGAATCTTTCAGTTTTTACCAATTTTGAGCTACGTTGTTTATTTTTGGAAGACTTCATCAACTAATTCTGGTAAGTGAAATAATTATTCAATTTATTTGACTGATGTACGAGGTGCGATCGGAAAGTTTCAATACTGCGCGTATAAAAACCCGTACACTTATCTCAGGTATTAAATTCATCCATCACCCTCGAAGTAGTTCCCCTGGGAGTGAACACAACGATCCCAGCGCCGCTGCCAAGCCTGGAAGCATCCCTGGAAATCTTTCTTTGTCAGCCTGTCAAGCACCATCTGCGATTCTGCCTGAATCTCTTCTATCGTCTCAAATCTCCTTCCCTTTAGCTGAATTTTCATCTTTGGGAAGAGGAAACCTTAGAAAGGAAGTTGGGGTCGGTTCTTGCAAGATCTTTGAGCTCCTGACAAACGAGAAGTCGATTCTGCTTCTGGTCCTCAGACAGGATGCGTCGCATGTGGAGTTCTTCCTTTAGAATCAGCTGACAGGTCCCATAGCCTATCCCAACAATGTCGCACAAGTCGTTGATGGTACGACGTCGATCTTCGTCAATGGCCTGCCGAATATTCGTAACATTTTCGGGCGTTGTGCTCGAAGATGGTCGTCCAGAACGCTCGTCATCATCGACAGAGGTTCGGCCATTTTTAAAACGAGAATGCCACACAAAAGTTTGTGCACGACCCATTGCGGACTCCCCAAATGCTTGCTTTAGCATTTCATAGGTTTCCGTAGCCGTTTTGGCGAGTCTTTGGCAAAATTTGATGCACACGCCATTCCGAAATCGCAGGAGGGTCGGTGTAATGCACTACCAAAACGCCCGTAACTAAGAAACAAATGCTAATTCGATGATGCCGGCTGGCACACTGATTCACTATGAATGTAGGCCGCACCCCCTAGCGGCAGAAGCTCGTACTACACCCAGTTCGCCCTCTATTGACACAGTCTTGAAACTTTCCGATCGCACCTCGTATCAACTACAGACTATATGTGTGGAATTATTTTGTTCCAACAGTAAACACTGAGTATACAGCAGCCATTTTCTCTTTACATGTCTGTCGTCTCATATCGGACATCGTGGTTTCTGGTAGTACCGGACAAACGATTCTCTAAAATATAATTTAAGAGCAAATACAATTTAGTTGGCTTTTTTTTTACCGCTGATGAATATATACTCTGTTCTCTTTACTATTGAGAGGTAACTGGTTTTGGTGTTTCTTTATTTTGTTTCAGGCATTACAATTAGATTTGCTATTAGAATGAACAACAGAAAGCCCAATGCAAAAACGAAACGGGGACAAAACTTGCTATAGATAAGGTTAGTAATAAGGAGATGTTGGTAATGGAAGCAGCAGACACTTTTGCAGTCCCCAAAAGTTCTCTTGGAGATAGACTAACAACATTGCAAATAACACCCAACATTGGTTGGTTTCGGAGAACTTTCACCGATGAGTTAGAGGAAGAACTAGTCAGCCATATAAAACACCTAGACAGACGATTTATGCCCCTAACTAAAAATGAATTCTGCATTTTGACATACAAATTAGTTGAAATTTTAAAAATTCCTCGCCGTTTCAATATAGAAAAAAGTGTGCTGGTAAACAGTTCTATTACGAATTTATGGGAAGAAACTCAGAACTATCATTGAGAACTAATGAGTCAACTAGTTTGAAAAGGGTTGCTGGCTTTAATATATCACAAGTGGACCAATTTTTTGATAAGCTGGACGAACTTCAAAAGAAGCATTCATTTCTCCTTGGTGGAATATTCAATGCGGACGAAACTGGGGGCTCTGCAGTTCATGAAAATGTGCTGAAGGTTTTATCGGTCAAAGTAAAGAAGCAGGTGGGAAAGTTTTCAGCAGAATCAGGTGAAACAGCACGCACCATATGTTCAGAAATTTTCGACGAGGACTGGATACAATGTCTTCCTTGTGGTGGTTGGGCGCATGAGAAGTGCGCCGATACTGAGGGAAATATGTAGTATTACAAATGCGATTCTTGAAAAAGACGTTAAGATTCATCAAAACTGAGAAACAGATTATATGTACAGTAGTGTCCGATACTAGACGCCAATTTTTGTAATGTTGAAAATGTAAATAATTTTTAAACACATTTTCTTTACTTTTTTGACAATATGTTTTATTTAAAATACGTTTCATGAAGGAAAAAGTTCAAATTTGTGAAAATTAAGATTGTTTAATTTCACATTACACATTCCTCCCCTCGCCCCGAAATCCTTAGGTGCCCGGTACTATACGACCTTCCTCTAGTACGAACCCCCGAAAGCGGCGTCGGTACTATTCCACATATCGCGCAGGATTTGCACTCACAACTACGCTACCATATGCAATATATATTCATTTTTAAAATGTCGTTAAATACTCCAAAATAAATCATTTGCCTTTTCCGGTATCAGTTTTTGGCCTGGTTTCCTTGCCAGCCTTTGAAGGCCTTTACGTCGAACTGAGCCATTTCTTGAGTGAGCAAATGGTATCATGGCCACTGTGACGCCATCTTGGCGTTGTTGCATACATCAGTTTTACAACTCAACATAAAGTGTTGAAACTGTAGGTGGTGTACCCAATGTGACTAGAAGAGAAAGATTAATATCTGCAATCCAAGGTCGAGCGCGTTTCCTTATCTGCTGGTCATTACATGCAATTGTATTAGCAGAAGTCTAAGTTGTGGGTTTGGGTGGGGTCCCGAGCACTACTTGGTTTCATAATGTCAGTGATTTATTAAAGTATACCAGTACGAAAACTATCGTTTTAGACTGAATGGCGTTCGGGACCGGATGTGTGACTCGGATAGCCTCACCCGCAAGAAGCGACCTCGAACAACGCGAAAGGATCACTGGACACTTGTTACTTTAGTAATGTCCTGAATGTCTCGCGTTAACCGCGCTTGTGGTAGACAAAGAGACCGCGTCTGTCGCTACTTCACGTCCACTCCACACTCATCGTGAACAAAGTATAAGTTGCTGTTATAATCAGTTTTACTGTTACATATCTTATTTAACAGTACAACTGTATCAGTCTTGCTTTTTGGACGTTGTGAATAGTAAGGTATAACATAAAGACGATGTTCCAGGATTTGGACGTATTCTCGTTCTTACATATTGATTGTCGACCGTGGTGGAGGTCAAAGCTTTGAAAGTTAAATTTGTATTCTGTCCACCATTCAACATTCATAAACTGATAACCGAATCAAGAAATATACTTTGTTTCATTACAGTGTCCACAAGAACCCGCATTATCTACAGTTACGTTCCGATAAATCAAATTGGTCCGACTCCAGATTCGGTTTAACGCTTGTCTTAACACGTTGACAACACGATTTAGAGTTTAGACCATCTTGTCCGAGTCAATTATTAACCACTGGTTATTGATGTAACATTTGTAATAAATTATTAGAATTGAAAATATGTTCAAGCCGTGTTTATAATAAAAAGGCTACAAACAAAATTTTTCTCGTGAAGCTTCCTGGCTTGAGGTGAATTCGAAATAGTCTAATCTGATCTTTAAGAACAAATATCATATTTTTCTGCTTTGGAGTGGGAGACCACGTTTCTTACTAATATGAAAACAAACGGGCAACATTATATGTATGCTATATTCATGGTATTATCATTCGCTGTTTATGGTTGAAGATTCCAGTCTTCCGTCGGGTCAGACGATCCCGTCCAATTTCGAAGCCCCGTGCAACATTTGCTACCTGCTGTTCCTTTTTATGTCTATTTTACAATGAGTCCGCCACCCGCCCAACCCTCAGACTATAGGTAGTCACAGGAGGTTGGAGAAACTTGCATAAAGATTTTCGTAATTCTGAACTGTTAACCAAATGTAAAAATTAAGGTGAGTAACTCGTTTGAAAATAATTTTAGACACTGTGTGTGTGGATATAGACGGGACACATGCGGCTCTGGATAATATCCAGTGGAGGACTTCGGTGAACACAGTAATTAAATTTCGGGTTCCATAAAAGGTGGAGAACTTCTTGAATAGGTAAAAGACTCACATTTTCTAGGTATCTGCTTAAGATCAGATTCCAACCATATCGCTAGCAAACTTAGCGCCCGTGTTCGCTGCAACCTTGAGTCACGCCTGAGATAGCAAGGTCATTCAAAGCTGCGTTCTAACCTGTAGTCAAGTAACGGACACCGGGCTGACTAGATATAGCTGGAGTTCCGTTACACAATCCCCACCCGAGGATATTTTTTAATCTCGGAGGAAGTATGAGGAGAGCCTGAAGAAAAATGCACAACGAGGAGGTTCATAACTTGAATTCTTCTCCAAATATTTCTCACCAGGTTGTGAGAGATCTAATTCATTTGAATGCTGCAACTTATGGCGCTGATTACGTAAAAAACAGATTAGAAACTGTAACGACAGTTTTCTAGAATTCACTGGACTGGCTACATCACGGTTCGTAGCTTTCTCCATCCACAACCTGAGGACGCGCCATGCTGTGATGACGAGGGACCCACTTAACATGGCCAAATACTTCTAGGCTGATGAAATAAAGGAGAATGACAGACTAGAAAGAAATACAGGGTTCTAGTCGGAAATTCTGAAGAGACGATACCACCTTGGCGTAGGTGGGAAGGTAATATCAAAATGGGTCTAGGACATGAAGGTTTCGCTTGGATTCATCTGGATTAGGATAGCGTTGAGTAGCGAGATCTTCAAATAAGGTAATGGATTTTTCGGGTTTCGTAATAAACCCGGGCCGGCTGAGTGAATAACAGCTTGTTAAGTATTACTCTGCTTCATGGATATAATAATTTTGGATACGAACAATATGAGTTTCGTGTGCCTGAATATTTTCTCAGAACAAGAGATCAAGTTTCGCGTTCATAAAGAAAGAATGGGCATATTTAGCTGTTATAAATTGGTAATTCCTTTTCTTTTAAGGATAGGACAGTGTAGCTGAATTCGAACTGAAGTGTAACATTCTTTTCCTCAGCTACCTTTTTCTATTTCCATCATGAGTTGGTGTCATTTCAAAGAGCTGTGACCTGTCTGAATTGTATTCCGCTTGCCGAACGTTATAGTCGAGTGGTTAACACTCCCGTTCGGGAGGTCTGGGTTCAGATCTCGGTCCGGAGACCGGCTATCCTGAGTGGGGTTTTCGTAGTTTTCCTCAGACTTCCAGGCAAATGGCGGGATGCACCTTAAATTAGGCCACTACCGTTTCCTTCCACATTCTCTCCAATGCACTATCATCCTCTTATTCGACTGTGTATAGTCTGAACTACTGAAAAGTGTCGTTAAATAAGCTACAAATAAATATATATATTTAGTCATCCCTATTTATGCTGGATTTTGTGTTACATAATTCCCGTAGTAACCGGTCACAGTGGCAGCGTAAAGCTTGGGCCTTGTTCAATTGGACACTGTGACCGTGGGTTCGCATCCCACGAAAGGCATGGATGTGTTATGTTGTCCTGTGTAGAATCATCCCGTCGTAATTCTTCTACTTATAGAGACCGTAACAGGTTGATCACTCGTCCAAGGAGTACTGCCAAATGTCAATATTAATTCACGATTTTAGAAATAATTCTCAATTCGAACAGGCTACATGGGTTTTATTCGTAAGAGTATTAAGAAAAAGAATTAACAGAGAATTTATAATTGTATCTGCATAAATTACTTGAGCCTGTTCTTTTAGAAAACTGACCTATTGCTACTATGGCAGTCACAAGGAGTAAATTTATCTTATTCCGTTTGAATCACATAAGTCCAAGCTTTTACTGTGCGTGGGTAGCCTAATGTATCGTCTGTCTTCCGTTAAAATAACAAGAGTCCTGGAACCAGGTTTTTTTCCTGAATGAACTCTGCTAACTCGATCATAATAGAAACCACTGAAAGACACAGCGACTTTAACGACTCACTCCCGCAGTGAAAAAGACACATAACTACTTGATGCATGCATTCTTCCTTCTATATAATGTGGGTACTTGTAAAAACAGCACGAGTCCAGAAATAAATTTATCTTATACCTCTAGACGCAAAACATATTAAAACAGCTGTCACCAAATTGCTTACTTAAAGCCCACGGAAGGATTTCTTCCTCCCTTACCGCACGCCTCGAATTCAACAGTACAGCGTTGTTTGCTTTGCTACGCAGTGGGTTCTGAGCTGTCTTCATTCGCCTGAGTTCGTTTGTTCTTCTTACAACGGCTGACGATTAAGATATGACCTTGAAGAATGCAATTTGGCGACGGCCATGAAATTAGACATTTCTAATTATTCTTGGGTAGAATAAATCATGCGGGAAATAAGTAGTGTGTTTGCTGGTATGCTTGAGTTAGTTTTCTTGAAAGTGAGTTTATGGAATTCTGTGGTTTTTAAAATGGCCTATTAAATTATTCCCCTGTCCCCGGCTGTCGAGAGACGCTTGTTGCGTCACACACGAAAGCAAGTTACCGCCTGTCGTGAGTGAATGCTTTCCGGTAATTTAAATTGTTTTACTTTAAAAGAACTACGCTACAGAATGTCTGACTTGAGTGAGAGTAAGTATTTGTTATGGGCTACAATCAAACCACAGAAAAGCATTTTCAATGCGCGGGAGGCCATTTAGGTCTACAGTGAAAGGGTAAGAGCAGCGTGGAACACTGTATATTCAGTTTCAAAAAATTCTCCTGTGCTGAACCACCAAGCAATGCCTTCGTAACCACGTTGTCATCTTGACGCTCAGAAATAAATAAAATAAATCAAGTAAGAACCAGGCCCAACCTCAGCCGCGATGTTTAATTGATTCTTACTTTATTTAAAGACGATTTTTGAGCGGAACAGATTACAAGCGTCTAATCGTACGGTGACTAAGTGATCAAATGAAAACAATGGGGAAACAAGATAAACGACAATAAATATGCTTTTGAGAGAGATATCAATAATATACTTTGTTCTTCGCTAAATCTGTTGTCGTATACATGCATCTCCTGATACGTGCCATACACCAGCTGTTGGCACAGTTTCAAGGAAGAGGTTTATATCTTTTGCAATATTTTCAGGTAATACTTTCAGGAGAATGACAATTATGTTTGTATAGTTTGTACCAGAAACATATTTTAACCAGCCTCGTCTGTACTTATTTATTTTTGTTTTATTTAATTTTTGCGAGTTAATAACATACAATAAGACAATAAGTCTTGTGTAAGTAAACTAACTTTTCCATTATGATCTCACTGATATATAAAACATGCTAATTATTTTCATTTCATATGGAAATATAAAGAGTTTAAATGAATTTTAATATACGTAGTTGCTGTAAGAATTATTGATAAATAGTCGAGTGTATTATTTTTAGAGTCGTAGATTATCGAACTCTGCCCCACAAGTGATGTGAATATTCTGTGGAACGTCGACAAAGGATTTTCGCGGCAGTAAACGTTTTGAAAAGCGCTGACTTAGGTATTTAAAAAGTGTCTTTAAATAAACCAAGAAACAATCTACTCGTTTAGTAGTGTTTGTCATAAAGAATGTGGACAGACGAAAGGACACAATTTCATTTTTCGCCAACTTCATGAAATTTGTGCGTACCTAAAGAGTGAACTTCCAGACAACATGACCCACACAACCTTCACCTACTCCCAGGATTCCTTTCGTTGAGGTGCAACAGTTGTTAACAGAATGCAGCCAGCGAGGCCGTTACGTTACCTTGGCAACATACTCCTTTCTCTTCTAGGTAGCGCACGTAAAACCACTACAACTTTTAGGTAACATAAAACACGTTTCATTTAAATCTCCGGGAAAAATTCTCCTCGTCGAATTAAAAACCTGGTACTATTTACTGACTCTATCCAAACTTCAATTCCACAACCTTGTTCACTACGTGTTTTCACGCGTCTTGTTCGCACTTTAACCTTTAAGATTGAGTACGCCTAAGTCGTTTGGAGTTCTGTTACGAATACTGATGCCAACAAACTAAACTGGAATATATCCAGCAGAAGTTTTCTGCCCTTTGCTATAATCGTTTCCTCCCATACGTCTATTGCAGCTATGCTAACGCATCACAACACGTAAAACTCCAAATCATACGTAAAAGGAGATATTGAATTTGTGCACTGTTCCTTATTCAAGTTCATCGTACTTTGAAATACTGCCCTTCCCTTCTGGAAGCTGTTGGTATTCGAATTCCTACTCGGTATCTGAGAGACTTTTCTATTTTCAATTTTAGCCCTTCAGTTTAAAACTGTCCTAGATGCGCATCAGCTACTACGATATCTGCAGGTACTTTGATTTATTTGTTTCCCTTAATCGTATTCTATAATAACCGTGGTACTATCCTAAAACGCACACAGGCTCACCCTGTTTATAAGACTATTATTTATTCACAAAATCCAAACCAAACATATGTATATATAAAGATACAGACTAGTCACCGGGCAGAGACTGGCTCGCACTCGTCCCGGAAAACGTAGCGAAAAAGATGACGACCAGGGCGCACTCTGAAGGTAAAAGGAAAGGTTAGAACAGGGTGATACAAAGGAAAGGCACGGAAGTACATGATGGTACAAAGGTAACGTTTAAATCCATATATTAGATATTATTACATTCAAATAAAGGACTGTTCAGTTGAACAGCCACGATTAATTGCATCGGAAAAACACCACACAACACTCAGCAACATTGCACAGTCAAAATAAACATAATAATAAAAAATTGAAATGAACTTCACATACACAAATGCATACGGGGTCCAGGAGGACCGCAACACTCTCTGGTATGCTAAAACTATGAAAGCAATGATTAAACTATTATAGCAGCCGTGAAGCTGCGACGCGCCTGAAATGGACACGAGGTGGCGCATAAGGCAAATTTCTCGCTTTGGGAACAAACACAGGAATGTATTTTTATAGAATGAACTTGATATGCTGGTTGCTTCACCAGGATGTGAGAATCTAATTAATTTGTATGCTGCAATTTCTGTCGCCGATTACGTAAAAAACAGCTTAGAAACTGTAACGAAAATTTTCTAGCAACCACTAGACTGGCTACGGCACGGTTCATAGCCACCAGAAATTCATACAATTAATTAATTTACATAACCAATTAAAATAAGAGTCTTTCTCCAAAAACTAACAGTAAGCTCAGCTAATAAAAAACTCCCGTCTTTTAAGCAACCATCAGATTAGATACGGTGTTCGCAAGTTCCACACCGATCCCTATCCTGTGTAACTTTTCGTAACAAGATGGCTGTGTTCTAGGTTGTAGTGTAGTCTGATAGAAATTTTCCGACGTTTTAGAGGTATTTGCTGCCTCCGTCATTAGGGCGATCATCGCTCTGATGGTGGAGTTAAACTTCTACCAGACTACAAGGCGAACAGTCCAGAAGATAGCCATATTTAGACTCACCGCCGAGAAAACTTCAAATCCTACTATTTCGTAACAAGCTGTTTTTATGGTGGAACGTTATTAGCCCCCAGTTCAAATCCCAAGCTCGACAACCCCTTGTTGGCTGTTTATTCAATATAGTCTACTCGCAGCTACCCTCCATATTTGAAGGCACTGTCCTCCATTCACAACCTGAGGACGCGCCAAGGACCATATTATTTAAAAGCATCCAGTCAAAAAATGTCTTTGATTGTTCATGATGTTTGCAGAACATTAATTGAAAAATTCAAATATTACAGAAAGTAAAGAAAATAATTGTTCGTTTTACAATGGATGGTGACAAAAGGATACAAATTATGATGTTTACTCTAAATCGTTAGGGGGAAGGGAGAAATGACTGCGTAGAGATTAGCTGAACCTTCAAGTCTCTTACACGTCTGACGCAATTCTGCTCTTATCACAGATGCCAGGGGTAAAATTTTCGATTAAGAATATTAATGGTAACACAGATTTGTATCATTTAACTGATTAGGATCATTTTTCTTTATAAACATACCGACAACAAGGAAGTTCCTTTGTAGTGCTCTGAATTGCAAGGAGGTACTTGTTCCATTGCTGCACCAAACATGATTGTTGACCAATGGTTTAAAGTGTGGGTTTAAAATTCTGATTTCACTTCGTACGTGTTCGCCATAAGTGGAACAATCCACCCATGATGTAGTTTCCTTCCTATTCTACTGTATATTACGTGTTCCTTCAACCAGTGTTTCACCGATGTTATTTTTTACTCATTCTGTTCTGAAATGTATGAATAATGGATCGATTCCAATTCTTCTACGTCGTTCTGTGCAAATTATTAGAACCGAGTCAACAGATCTCTAGTTTGTTTATTGTTATAGTTTGTTTCCAAAATCCATTAGTTTCTCACTTGACTTGGTTAGTCTTGCAACATGCCGCATCCAATTTTCTGGGGCAAGCCGCAGCGAGGCACGATGCAGTGCTTGTTCGCCGTGTAAAGAAACAAGCGAAAGTGTTATTATCCCATTAACAAACAGAGAGAAACTTCACTATCTGCCTTCTAAGTTCTGCAATAATTCTGTAATGGCTTTAGGAATTCAGACAGCAACAACGAAAGAAATTAATTAAATTATAACTATGTCCCATAAAACGCCACGTAGGCGCTTAGGATTCATTGGTAATTTCGGCATTAGCTAGGAGTGAGTGGTCAGAGTCACGACCCGGCCGTGTTTTACCCACGGCGAAAGGACTACGATACTCATTGGACAAGAGGCTGGGTGGGCCCCAGATCCGGTCTGGACGCAGAGGCTAGAAGAGAAGTCATCTTCCTTTCTCGGAGATCAAACTGAATTCACAACTCTATCCCATTTATAGTAGAATTTAAACCACATGTTCTGGCAAAAGAATCTTCTTTCTCGTTCAAAAGTAGGTTCTCCGCGGGCTTCATTAAGTCCTTCTTCATAAAAAGTATTTGGCAATGAAGGAAAAGCTCCTGCTGCAAGCACTGGGTATGAGACTGGGTGGACCCAGAACGGGTATGGACACAGTGGTGTCAAATCCCTGCCCCCGTATGAAATCTAATCTCGGCATCCAGCAACTTTTGTGACTAAGCTATACGAGTTTTCTTAACACGAAACAGTATTCTGGGAGCAACGCCTACCCTTTCATTTGTATCTCCTTGCGTAGCCTATATACGTGTTCAAATATCTGGGAATTAATCAAAATTTCATTCTTGAAGAAATTAAGAGCATATTAAATTAGGGAATGTTTTCTACCCCGAAGACCATATTAAATTTGTGGAATGCCTGCTACCCTGTAACTATAGCCTTTTGTCTTTCTTATACTATTTATAAACGTAAAGATTAAAATATACAGAACTACAATTATAGCTATTGTTTTGCATACAAGAGAAATTTGGCTTCTTACATTAAGGAAAGAACAACTGATTGATACATTAAGGAAAGCACGTTGGTTGAGGGTGTTTGAGAACAGGATGTTGAGAACCATATTTTGACCTAAGAGACTAGAAATGAGAGGAGGTACCAGAAAGTTGTTTAATAAAGTGCTCCATAACCTGTAGGCCTATTACTGACCAATAGGCTCTTACGCCTATTACTTAGGGTCGTCAGATCAAGGACGACGATATAAGAAATTCTTACAAAATTGTCAATGGGAAGCGAAAACCTGGACGTATGAAGAGCCAAGCGTAGATGGTGGGGGGGGGGGGGGGGGTATTTTAATATGAATGTCGAATAAGAAGGATGAGAAGGTGTAGACAAAATTCAGTGACTCAAGACACAGACCGATGACGGGCTCTTGTGAACACTCACAAGCCATAGATTTCGTGAAAAGGCGACAAATTTCTTGACGACCTGAGCGACTATCATTATTTCAAGATGAATTTTACACATGTAGTTATAAATTTGTTACTACCAAACATTGTGAACAGATTTTGTAGTATGATTTGAACATTTTACAGAATTATTATCAGAAGTCTTTTGGTAGTAATTGCTAATTTACATCGAAATTAAGTTGGACCTTGGTAATTCATGTGAAGCATTTGTAATACCCAACGTTTCGGAAATTGGCTATACCCTCTTCTACATGTAATCAGTTGACATTCTGGCAGCTATATGTTATGGTTACTTGTGTCCCATACTAGTAACAACGTTGGGACTCAAACATGGAACCATTTGAAAACTAAAATTGCATGCCATTCACAAGTGACCTTATACACTGTCAGACTTCAGAAGACGAGAATAGAGTCGACTTGCGAAACGTCGAAAAAGTTTCAACCGCAACCAGCGTCGAACATGATTGCAAAGTAAACTTAAATCATATTAGATACAAAGAAATTTGAAGAATTGTTTCAGGAAGCAGTTAAAATAATAGAAGTGTCACTGACATTTCGGTTTCCGAAAGTAAGATGCACACTCGAACTGTAACTTTGCATAACAAAATTATGCACGGACTATATTTAATGTGGCTCGTAACCTAACTTCACATAGGCACAAGATAATCTTTACTACACTGTCAACTATCCAAGCATAAAGAAAATTTGTACAATGCAACGGTTCATATTTTGTGCTTATGTCTTGTATCAAAATTACTTGAAATTTAAATTAAAGATCATGTGAACATGCTTTATACATTTTTTAAACAAAGAATATGCGAATATGTACTTCTTCAGCGTAGAAGGAGCCGATACTCTCCTCTGAAACGGTGGTAAGACTACGTGACGTCGCAACGCCGAAAACCACAACATATTTTCATTGCCGTAAGAAGCTCTTATCTGAAATACAGATCCAAACATTTATGTAAACACCCAATTCATTTTATGAAATAAAGGAATTGTTATAAACTGACCATTACATAAGTAAGCATTGGCACTTAGTGAATTAGTGAATCTAGTGTAGGTGTTAAAATTGACCACCATGAGCTTCGTGGCACATTTGACAGCGGTGAACAGCTGACTGATTAGCGGCCGCCATCAAGGGTGCTATTAGGACGGTGGTATAAGACAGTTCAGTTTCTTGCCGGGTCTCTTGAAGTGTTGTTGGCTGTATACGCGTCCTTTAAGTAACCCCACAAGAATAAAGTCAGGTGGGTTTAAATATGGCAATAGTATGGGACCGGGGAGTGGGAACTCAACAGATCATGTACGTCCTAACCATCAGTCGAGAAAAGTGCTGTCAAGATAGATACTGACATTACAATAGTAACATGGAAGTGCCCCGTCTTGTTGATACCACGTGTCCTCGTCTCCATATATGTCACGAACAATGAATACTTGAAGCATGTTGAGGTACGTAGCATCAGTCACCACCCATCCAACAACATCCCTAGATGACACACCACACCAGACTGAAAGTCCTAGTAAATTCACTGCTTTATTGACATGGTTGTTCGGACATTCAGAAGATCAGTGTACATTTATGCCGGTTCACTGTGCCGTTTAGCGTAAATGTCGCCTTGTCAGTCCAAACAATCATGTCCAGAAACTGTGCTTCCGCACCCAACTTCATCTGAATCCATTAATAAAACTCGTCTACGGTGAAGATCGTCTTCAGTCGTTGCATGTACGAGTAGTAACCTTGACACAAAGCACAGCTGTTTTGAGAATTCAGTGTACAAATGACACAGAAATCCCTATCTCACTGGTACATCGCAGTAAAGAATTCTTGGACGATCGTATGAACTGCTGTAACACCATAGCAGAAGTGTCCTTACTCATTGATCTGCACAGTCTCCCTGCCAGATAGTTTCTTATACATATCCTTCATAGTACTCTGTGTCTCAAATTTATCTCGGTCTTGTAATTGATAGTTGTGTTGTTGGAGTGGTTTCAAATTCATGGGTCCACCGTTTTTGTTCTTCAAGCACATACTCGAATTTACAATGCCACTTCAAAATTATTTTGCTTTGTTCGAAACTCAATCGATCCTTCGCCATTTTGCATAGCTGATTCATAGGAAAAAATACTGCATTACCATCTGCTAAGTGCAGACCACACTGGGTTCCCTTCGTAAACTTAACACACGGAGATTGATAAGTGTTAATATTCCGTGTCGCCCTCGGTAGACTAGTGGTTAGTGTGCTCAGGGTTCGCGG
Source organism: Zootermopsis nevadensis (assembly GCF_977971745.1). Classification (NCBI taxonomy): domain Eukaryota; kingdom Metazoa; phylum Arthropoda; class Insecta; order Blattodea; family Termopsidae; genus Zootermopsis; species Zootermopsis nevadensis. The sequence goes on along the minus strand of NW_028259152.1, from coordinate 12,470,923 downwards.
GTTCAAACTCGGCCGAGGTCGATGAATTTTTAAGGGTGGTAAAAATTTGTGGCACATCTTCCTTCGGAGACGAAAAGTTATTGCGAAGGAAAATGTTATTCAAATGACATAATAGAAGTCAAATGGAAGTACCGGATGAATTTCCAGGCGCCTTCGTATTTCAGTCTAGTGATGGGTCTGTATTCGTATCACACCCAATTTAACATTCGAGTACTGAACCTGAGGACTTTGATCAGAAGGTCAGATTTTATGTACACCGGTGAATTTATTTGCCAATGAGATTCAGTGTATCCACGATTAAGTTTATAATATCAACAAATGGTCAGATGCAAATCCTCACATAACTGCTGAACGTCGTTGACAATCTGTTTATCTTCCAGTAACATCTTCCGGGTGATATTTATGCAGGCTTCTGCAAAATAAACACGGTTACATATGAATCACCCTGTATTAGGTAAAATGACGTAAATTCGCCTTGAGCAGTACGTATTTTTCATTAATTGTGGTGGATGTACAAATTGTTTTCTGTTTTTGCACAATGGGCTATTTGTAGTACTTATATTTAGTGCATAATATTGTAGTGTTAAACGTACAGCTTCTCCCATGTTGCCACGTTTTCTCTCTCGACACACGTGGTCAGTCCACATTATATCTTTATGAAACAAAGTATGATTTCATAGATCAAAGCATTTACATGACAAGCGCATGAAACCACTGATGTTGTAACAGTGTACTCTTAACGCCCGACTGTCCATTTTCAACTTCCTCGGCAGCCCATAGCGTTAGAGGTAACTTATTAGATTACAGCAGTCTTCTGCTAAATACTGAAATAATTCGGTTCTTCGAGACACAAAACAAAATCAGAGGGAATCTTGGTTAACAGCTTAAAACGATGCACTGAAGAGGCCTCGTACGCTGTTTTTTCTACGCACCAGACCGACAAAACTCTTTCGCTAATGATATGTTCTGTCGCTTTGTGTTTTTTCTATATTCAGTTTATTTAACAGCGCTGTCAGTAGCTCATACTACAGCCTACAGAGTCGATGATAAGGATGTAGAAAGAAGTGATCGTGGCCTAATTTAAAGTGCTCCCAAAATTTGCCTGGCTACACTAACGAAGTCCACGACAAGCATAGTTAAGTATGTCCGGTCTTCGAACCGATACTTGAACCAGAGACCTCTCGAACACGAAGCAGGAGAGCTTACGCACTCGGCCGTGATGTTTGGTGACACGTTCGTGGAAACATGATTCAATGTTAGGAAAATGTGACTACACATCACTTATTCGCTTGGTATCACGCCAACTTACTGCGTTACTCAGGAGAAAAGCGTTAACTTTGACAATGCGGATGAATGTTGTGGGAGAACCACATGGATCTCATGAAAATTGTAGGTTTAACTACGCATAATCGTTTCTCAACCGGAATACATCGATTGCTACATGGATATATTGCTGTCGGATTTCCGCGTGGGTCCACACTGCCAAGGTCAAAGCTGTCTCCTGCGTAACAGACAATAGAAATGAAAGATTTTTCGTTGCTTCTGTCTCAATGATCGGTTTCATATTTTAATTTACCTTTCAGTGCCAGCCTGAAAAACCAGATGTGTGGAGAACTTGCTACTGACTTGTTTACAATTTTGTATGTGTATAACTCAATGAACTGTAATTGTCCGAATACAAAACGTTACATTTCCGCCACCGACACTATACATTGTTAAATGTGTGTAATGAGTAAATCATAATCAATATTTCACATCTCTACCACTACGGGGCAGTTGTGTGTGGCACTACAAGATGGCTGACATGTTGCGTACTGAGTTTCAGTCATTTTCTTAATTTTTTTTTACAGTCGACATTTTCAGTTCTGGCACTACAAGTGTCAGTTGAAAACGACTCGTGCGCTGCTTTCGATCAGTGAACACGTCTTCGCAATCCCTAGTTCGGAGATCCGTTCAGCATGGTTAGCACACCTCCCTTTCCTCCCTCAACCAGCAGTGCAGTGATAATCTGGAACCCTTTGTGCCGTGAAGTGATTGCGCAATGCTCCACCCACTGTCGCAACTCGGTGAGGCAGGCTAGCTGGAGTATCTCGCAAGAACTGGCTGATAACCTCATTTCTGCACACCAGCAGCTGACGGTTCTTGGAGTTTCGCAAGGCACAGCGATTTGGTGGGTTCAAGAATCAGGAAAACGTGAACTTCTCCTGTTTCCCTCCTTCTTATGTTTTCTTCTCTTCGTCATCCTTCCCCACTTCCGTTTATGGTAGAAATTAATGTTGAAGTACACCAAATACCAGCTCGTTTGTTAATTAAAGGATTCAAACGCCAGGTGAGGACATGAGAATAGAATAAAAACGATGATACGGGTTTAGAGGGAGTGGTGAGTGTGCATGTTCGAAATCCCCTGGGACACGAGATAACTTTTTTGTTTCTCGCCTACGACATTTCGGCACAAAAGAGATCAGTGGATAGACACTCTGAAGTATATTATAAGATTGGTTTCAATTAAAATTTCCCGGCGAAAGCTTATGCTTCGAGGCTGCTTTGGTCAAACATAATTATTCGTGACGTATCTATCGGACAATCTAAAAGCGTATTCGACGAAAGTTATAGAATGCTTGGTGAAATTCCAGTGACGCAGTGAATTGATGCAGCGATCATGTCGTAATGGTCGGAGTTTGACGCAGCCATGAATGAGGGAGTGAAAGGAAGTGGCCGGCCAAGGAGATCGGCACGAGGTTGTAATGGTTCCCTATCAAAGAAATCTCGTTTCACGCTTTACTTCTCCATAACCTTCCAGATACTGCTTTACAATCGTTATAAAGAAACTTACAATTACATTTTTGTAACGCAGTCAGTCAACATTACCAGTGGTCGTAAATCATTGGATCCGACGTAAACACCGAACATGGTTTTAGGTTTGATATCATATAGGAATTTTTTATGGTCTCATATTCATGTACTCCACAAATATTTGTTGTTGTTAAAGGGTCTACACACGCTAATTTACCAAATTTTAATTGCAAACGCCGGGATTTCGCAGTTTTAAGCACCATGACATTCATTGCACATGACTTGACAAAATCTTTTTCTGTTCTGTCTTGATACTATACTTTCCATAGACATTCGGCAGCATCGTAGGCTATAATTGCATTACATCAACAATAAATTCTTAGATATTGTTTGGAAAATCGTCTCTTACTTGTCCGGTAGATAAAAACTCGGGCAAAATCTCAAGGTTTCCCTACGCACACTAAGAGGTTAGCCGGCGTAGCTCAGTCAGTATAGTGACTGGCTACGGACTGGACGATCGGGGTTCGATCCCCGACGGGGGCAGAGGATTTTTCCTCTAGACTCTGCCATCCAGCCTCCTATACAGTGGGTACCGGGGTCGTTTCCCGGGGGTAAAGCACGGCCTGGGCGTGATACTGACCCCACTCACCCCCATCTGGTGCCGAGGTCAAGAAGGAGTAGGAGCTATAACTTCTCTCCCCCCAGGCGCCTACATGGCGCATAGTGGGACAGCTTTACTTTACTTTACACTAAGCGGTAAACAGTGCGCAGACGAATATTCAAGACGCTCTCGGAATCTGCTCTCCCCTACCTCAGAATTTTAAACTTAGTAAACTTAGCTGTTACACGCGATATTTACGAATTGCACAGTTACGTAGAAAATCGTAATAAAAATGAATTTAACAAAGATCTCTCTTCTAGTAAACGCCGTTCACTTATCCACATGCAGTATTTTTTTATCGTCGTAATACTACTTTCATAATCATCATTCTCATTTTAAATTTAATTTCTCAAACACTGAGTTCTGTTGTCTGTACTTACATTGCAAAAAATTATATTTTGGAGGACGTTTATGCTGCTTCGCCTTTTTCTGCAAACAAATAGGTCACTCGTAGAATATTCTGACAATTTGTACAGACACAAGCGTAGAGAAAACTAATATGGTCATCTCTCATCGCCAGGCTACAAGAAAGAATTATTACATAAAAGTACTTGACGAATCCTTTAACAGTGTGGAAGAGTTAAAATATTTGGAAACGATGGTAACAAATCAAAGTTGCATTCACAAGGAAATTAAGAGCAGACTAAATTCGGATAATGCTTGCTATAATTCAATTCAGAATCTTTTATTTGTCCGTCTGTTATCAAAACATATAAGGATTAAATATTATTTTTTCCGTCGTGTTGTATGGGTGTTAAACTTGGCCTCCCATATTAAGTTAAGAACACAGATTGAGGATGATTGAGAACAATGTGCTTAAGAGAATATTTGGACCCAACAGGGATAGATTGACAGGATATTGGTGAAAACTGTTTAATGTTATGCTCCATAATTTGTACTGTTCGATAAATATTATTAGGATAATCAAATTAAGGAGGCTGAGATGGATGGGGCATTAGTGTAAATAAGGGAGACGAGAAATTTATACAAAATTTTGGTTACAGAGCCTGAACGCATGAGACCATTTTAAAGGCCTAAGGGAAGAATAATATTAAAATGAATCTTAGAGAAATAGGATTGGCTTATGGCATAAACCGCTGGTGGTGTCTTGTTAGCACGGAAATGAACCTAGGTTTCCAGAAAAGGCTAGGAATTTGTTAATTAGCTGAGCGCAATGTCAGCTTCCCGAGGACTCTGCTCCATGGAGTTAAGTTACTGCTGCAATGAGATGAGATGTCTGTGTGGAACTGAAACTCTTTGTGATCCTTGTTCCGTGAAATTAGTTTCTCTTTATGCCACTAGAGCTCTGAAAACGCGGTGAAAGAGATGCATAACATTTTAGGATTAGCTTTACACTTGCAATAATATAGAGCTGAGCGCCTTTTCAAGCTTGTTAGCTTGTGGTAACAAGCTTAACTAGTCTGGCCAATCGTGAAAAACACTCACTAACTTATATGTTTAGTCTGGTGAGTGCGAGGATATAACATACGGAATGACGGAACATGTACAATCTCGTACCTTTACACTAACAAACCTGGGAATCAATCCGCGCAATACTTACAGAATATTAACATGTTAACAGGACCGCAACGTTAAACGTGTTAGATCTGCTAACACACCGAAAACCGATTTCTGGCGACTTTATTTGCGTAACCTTTGTGCCGTGTTATGACGTGGAAGATGAATTACGATGTACATAGGCGTATTCAGTTGCCAATTTTCACTGCCCGCTGTCTCGAGATTTGGTTAACACTTTGAACAAGTAGCACTTCGCCATAAAAGAAGAGAAACATACGGCCAAACAAAGTTATGTACCAAAACACCGAGAAATTTTTAAATTTTTCACAGCGTTTTTCGCTTGTGGATAAATATAAATAAGGCCTTTAGTTGGTACAGCAATGCAAGGAAATGAGGCACATACTTTTCCGTTTTTCTATGAGTACTACAAGAGAGCAATACTTTGTTATTAGTCAATTCACTAAAACTAAATTTGTTGCATATCGGGATTGGGCGCAGAGATTTGTAAAATGTCATCATAAACTCTCGCTTGGAAAATTAGAGTCGACCGAATTCGGACAAGCAGTGGTTGTTAACAAGGTAAGTGTTGGAGGTTTCTCCTAGTTGCAGAGGGTCTCGTACATCAAATACAGATTTACTGGAGAAAGAAGTTTGAATGCAGATAAGTTCTGAATTTTTTACTGTACATCGCGCAGCAAAGACAATGTCCAAACTTTACAGAATAAGTTCGAGGGCTGACGAGTGACGGCAAAATAACGTGTGCAAGGAGAAATTTTGGAAATTGTATTCCAATTATGTAAACGTTTGGTAATAAACAACAGTTTCTGGATATAACAGAATGTACACCGCATCAAATCCTGTTTGTGTGCCCAGAAAAAAGCTCGTTAATAAAATAAATCTTCGTCATACACTTGGAAGACTTTTGTAGAATTCTAAAGCCGTCATAATACAGACCAGATTTTCTCGTTGTGGAAATCACTAAATGCACATTTCCCTAGATGTAGTCAACTTATATCTAGAGAGAGAGAGAGAGATACAGAAACAATTGGTCTTCCACTCGACACATAATCCACTAACTTCTTGGATCGCGTTGCCACTACGATCGGCGTCAATTGGAATATTCCAGACGCAAAAGGTAAAAGTTAAGTGTAACCCGCGCCTATTTGACTCCACGAGAATCGACAAAGCGTGCTATAAATTCTCAGAATTAGTTAAGCTTTCATTCATTTCGCTTTACAAAATGCAAGCGAAAAATGGGGTACGCTAATACTTTGGTGTTGACAACAAAATTATGGTGATCTGAGGAACAAAGCTGCTTACTGAGCTGAATTCTTAGCTCGGTTAAGCAGTAGAATGCCAAAACACGATTTGCTAGTAACAGAGGTACAATTTCATACAAGTTGGATGCAATTTATTATTGTGGAAACAGCCTAACTCGCAGACTTGACACAAATATGGAAACCTATACTCGATGTCTTACTTTGCAAATTTTAATATCTCATTCGCGTTTATATTGATTTATTTCAGATATAAATCTAGTGTTATAAACCTAATAACACCACATAGTAATCAGGCTATTAATATTTTGTGTTATGAGTCTTTTGCAGGAGACTGAGAAAGCTCGGTTGTACTTCTTAAAGTGCCTATCAGTTCCGGATGTTGGCGATCAGCATAGCAATTTGAGCTTTACTGGCTGATACTTGAAACAGCCCTCGAGTGGACATCGAGAACCAAGTTTTTAGGTTCTGAAGCCAGGAGATTCTTTGCCTGCCAGGTCCCCTCCTTCCGAATACTTTTCCCTGGATTATCAGCTGAAGCACCCAATATCTATCACTATTTCTCATGATATGACCGAAATATTCCAACTTTCTCTTTTTTATGGTCTGTACTGCACCGGCACAAATCGAAATTAGACTCGTCAGAAAACGTTTACTGCAGATTAATCAATTCCAAACTTGATCTATATCGCGGCAGTTCTTTTCAACATGAAACATGCGAAAAGAGGGAAACGACCTCACAAGTGTGTGTCAAATTAGGAAACTATGTACATGCAAACATCAAGCTACTCGGTGTTCCTTCTTGTGGGTAAATTATATTTTCATAAAAATAAAATCTAAAATTACTGTTGTAATAAATTCTTTTGTAGATCAGTATATAAGCCACACAATTTTTTAAAAGTAACTGGCCTGTTAGTCACGCTTTTCATCAGTATACAAAAACATATTTTTTTCTAACATTTCATTTCATTTTAGATTCGTCTTTCTGTAGCAAGTTTATTGACGACGCCATGATTTAAATCTGATTACCACCAGCTATACATTTTCGACTTTACCAGCAATGTGCAAAAGTATCTTGCCCATTGCACACCCACACAGCCTAATTATTTAAACTTTATCTTCCCCTCTTCCATTTACGCCTACATAGGTTTGCAATAATTTCACACAAATAAAACAAAATTTACCGCGAGCAGTTACTGGGTAACGTGACAGTCTGGGGCTGGAGTTTCCTCTTCGCCACCACGCCGCGTCCATTCGGGCTCTTCGATCCGCCCACGTTCCTATTCACTGGTTTACCGGAGGGTATTTCTGGAGGATAAAGCAGTCGGAGCGTGAATGTAACTACTAGCCACCATTTCTTGTCAAGGTTAAGAATGCACAGAACTGTGCCTCCACTCCCTCTTGGTTTTTCATGGCGTGGGACAAATTGAAAATTTTATTTTATTGAAGTAACGATTAACATACCTACTTCTTTAACAGTTTGTCGTTTTGTGAAGCCTAAACTCAGGACCCAGCAGAGTTTTGGATAAGAGAAACATTCAAACGTTTGGAAGTAGCACAGATTAAATATTTAAATACCATTGCTGTTTTTACTAAATCGGACCACCAAGATTATATTGGAATACGATGTATAAAAATGCCGAGAAAATGATTACACAGTTAGGACTGTACTACAACTCACACATGACTAGAATGTCAAAAGGCTCCATTAGTGTTAAAATACTAGAGGAATCCAAAAAGGTTTATGTTAAATTAGGCTAGTTTGGGAATAAAACAAATGTTTATCTGGTACTGGTAACAGAACTTCATACGGGCCGCGAACAGTAAATTACGCTAACTCTACAATAAATCTTACCCCTCTGTTACGAAACAAGTGAGTCTCTGAGCTATCACTGAGAATTAGCATGTTTCTGTTGCGATGAAAAACAATCAATTTCCCCAATATCCAGATGGCGATGAAATTCGGTGGTTCTCTAAATATGCAAAATATAACAGGAAATAAATCGAATCTCAAATTTCCATATCATGTAGAGGTCAGTTAGCAGATTAACATAAAGCTTGTATGCGGTTTGCAATAATCACGAACAAATAAGCGATCACTGTCACAGACGAAAAAGGACCTACTGAGGGAAACCGATAAGAAGTGACAACTTAACATTCGTTTACTGCAAATACTAATTTATTCTAACTACAATTACAGCTAGGCGTGACCAAGAACTATTTATGTCGTGCTTGATTAAGCATAGCCTATGTCAGGGTGGTCCAATTTTTTTTTCTCTCGAGCCAGAATAGTTTTCCTGTTGAACCCAAGAGCTAAGAAACACCTAATGTCAATATTTTTGCATTGGCTTTATCTTTAATAATACTTATTCAGAAACGACAAATTACCATTGCATATGCTGAAATATACGTTTAATTTAAATGTGCACAAACTACTACAGAGTTATATATTATTTTAAATGTGTTCTGCAACATTTATTTTTAATAAATTGGTTGTACTAACTAGTAAAAAATAACAAATACTTTCTCTGGCCGAATCCGGCCCGCGGGCCGCCAGTTGGATCACGCTGGCCTATGTCATGTCGGATAATGTTGAAATAAAATTTCTACATAGCATCAGTTTCGTGTGCGACTGTTCTTTTGTAAGAGGATCGACAAAGAAGCCTACGCCTTGAGCTTAATGTTGAGTAAAAACAGACACCAATCAATATTAAGTGAATCTGGAAGATTTCTAATACGAAATTTTATCGAAATTTGTTCAGGAGTTTCGGGATTAACCAGACTGAGAACCACAACCCCTAAGGATTCAATTTAAGGACATCGTTTACGAAACGCTTAAAAAGGACTGATCTGACACGAAAGAATCACATTAAATAAACCACATATAGTAGCACATGTCCTGGCAAGAACCGAGTGGTAGAATGTCGTCCTCCTTCACGCCAGACTAATTGCGGAAACGGGTAGTCCAGAGCCTGGATTTACTCTCCATATGTAACTTTCAGATTGTCCCTTAGTTCATTTAAGGACCTAATTAATCTGGCTTAGGATATGGACAGATGATAATCTTTTGTAAAAATGGTGATAAATCTTTGGATTCCATAAAAGGAGTGGAATTTCTTGACTGACCGAGTGAGTCAACTTTTCAAGGGAGACTGATTTCGGGTTATCACGACGACGAAAAAAAGAAGATGGATGGTTCTGAGGTATTGTCTGGTATATACTGACTTCTTATACCGCAGCACATAGGCCACTCCAGATCAGAAATATAAAAAACCTTAATGTGAATTTTAATTAATTAACAATTGTATAAAAACACAAATTAAACAATCACGCTCGTAAGTAACAATAATTTAAGCCAAAATGAAATAAACCTTTTCCAATTACTCATGTGCAATTCTAAGTACCACACAGAGTTATTCTTGAGTGTGAAGATGTTGACATTTGAGGATAGGACAGCGACACCTGTAGATGGCCTGGAAACCGTGAGCTAAAAGCAAATATACACAATGACGTCCACGGTGAAATCCTAAACCTTAGCCGACTGTTTGATTCGTAAGACCAAAGAAAACAATGTCAGTGCTTTAGATGCAAGTAATAGCCAGTTTCTTATCTTTCGAAAATTTAGATCACAAGTCAAATCAATTTCAATGATCACCTTTTATGGAAGTCAAAGTTTCATTACTGTTTTCACAAGATTCCACCACTGGGCCCTATCCTGAGCCAGCTGAATACAGTTTACACCTTTCACATTCTACTCCTGTAGGATTAATTTTAATATTTTCCTATCTACGCCTGTCTCCCAAGTGGTCTTTCCCGTTCGGCATTTCCGACCACTATTCTTCGTGCATTTCTCATCTCCCACCCGCACTACTTTGGTTATAAAGACTATCTTATTGATTATTTCACGTTAATGATTTTTTGTAAAGATTAGCCTCCAAATTATGGAGCCCGTTTTTGTTTCCGTTCTGTTACTTTCACTCTTTTAGGTGCAAATATTCTCCTTAACACTCGGATCTAAGTCACCTTGAATCCGTGTTTTTCTCGGAGACCCATATGAAATGAGATACACTGTTGTAGTTTTTAATCCAGAGTCGCACATACAGAGTGAAGGTGACGTGGGAAAGTAGCCTGACAAAGTATGAAGCACACACAAATTGACGTTCACCTCAGATTTTGTATCACAATGGAAGAATAAACGGAACTGACACTAAGTTACTGAAGGCCAGTAAGTGACCCTGCGACTATGGGCGTGCCCCAAGGACACAGTTTGCCGGTGCCACACGAGTCTCACTTCACTTTCCCACAAATCCTTCCATGAACTCTATTCCTGCCATTTCCTATGTCTTAACGAAGTGCTACAACAGGAACGAGATTCCAGGTTCTCATGGCGGAGTATAAAGATATCTGTCTCCTGTGTTGTTGCGTCGTGTAATATGGCAGATGTTTATCGATGATTCTTTCTACCTCCCTCATAAGAACAAGCACTCTGATGATGGAGGCACCAAGTACCGCCGAAATGTCGGTAAACGTCTGCCAGACTACACGATGCAACAATCCAGAAGGGAGCATCTTCATTCTAGGACGGGTCTTTATTTAAGAACATTTGATGACAACGGGTTTATCGACCACTGTGCAGCTAGGAATTCATTTTGCGTTCATAGTCGTAGGTACTGTATCACCATTAGCAGTTCTGCATTTTAACCACGGAATGAACTTATGGATTTAGATTGTTTTCAGAACAAACGATGATAATTTCCCCAAACTGCATTATCCAGTTCATCCCTTATGGTATTTTCATTGAGATATGTTCTGAATTTTTAAATATTGTTAAAATGAGCTTTATCTTCAAAGTGAGAGTCTCTAATCTGGAAGTGTTTTTTCTTCACACAACATGCAATCTTTACACAGCAGTGACTTTGTTACCTGAAAATATTTTTTTTTCCAGAACAGAATCGATAGTTGTATCGTCATGACCCATCTTCGACCTTCGATAAATATGACTTTTTTATTTATGGGATTAATCATTGGCATTTAATCCATTCTATCACCAAACCTAATAAAAACATTGCTAATATCGAAAGAGAAAGAGAAGTGAACGTGCAATCACGTGGACTATTTTAAAAATTTAAAATGTTTTGATTAAAACTTTTAGTTTACGTACAAACCAACCAACTGAAGACATGGTTTAGAGTGATAAAGACGGTTGTCCAGTTATGAAAATTGTCATATGAACCCCTGAAGATGTCTGTAACGGACAGACCAAACATAGGTGTGAAGTAAATAAAATATAATTTCAGAACATAAATTGCATTTGATGGTAGAATTCAAGTCTTGACAATACTATGGTATGGACATGTTTAGATATTGTTATCTAAAATCAATCTTTGTGCACTGTTCCTTTCAACAGTTACAGCAGCAATCTAAAAGGATGCTTTGATATAAAAGCAAACAGGAAAAGTGACACGCCCAAGTTCTGCTGCCTACACGAACACCGATCACGTACAACGCAACAAAACAAAGAACTGCAGTGGCTCACGACTGACCTGATTTGTGCTAGACTTGCGATTTCTACACAATGTTACGTACCAGATACAGCAGCCGGTGGGTACCGACGGGAGCCTGACACTCTCTGCCGACCCCCAGCCATTCCCCGAGGTGTATAATCCGCGGAGCTTTACCTTAACCTACAAGGCGTGGTATTCTAAAAAACGGCGACCGGTCATGGTTCTAAGCGTTAATAAAAGTTAAAATTAGTTAATCTTTGATCATGAATAAAACATACGAAAACACGGATCGTATTAACAGCATTTGATTGTGTTTATTCGTTTGTTAGTTTATTCGATGACGCTTTATCTACAACAGATACTGCAAGGCGTCAAATTGGATGATGACCATGATTAATGACCTTGAGAATAATGCAGAAGAGGGATCGTGGATCACTTTAAGCTGGGCTTAAAATAATAGAATATGCCTTGTGGGACCAAGAAAAATCACGGAAACCGTCATTGACCTCAGCGAAGAACGTTAAATCAAAAAGTATGACGCGTGACGCGTGTTAATTGATGAACACTTGCAGAGTACATGTGAATCACAGCGACAGAAATGAACTGGATGTTGAAAGATTAATCACGTGTCAAAATGTCTCAGTAATGACTAGTTTTGTTAAAGAAAATTATAAAAACTCTTGCATGAACCTGTTTGCAATAATATGTTAGTAGAATTTTTAATAAACTGTTAAATAGGTTTCAAGAAATTGCCCTCATCTGTAAGCCAGCGGCCAACGAGTCTATAAGAAAGGGCGAATGTAGCTTTATATCTGTAGAAAAGTTGTGTAACCCTGATACAAGTAAAGAATGAAGAGCATCCCCTACATACTATGCATTACTGCCACGCAGGTAGAAAAAATGCGGGCCTACCGATCAAAAGATGGAAGGACCGATTCGAATTAGATAAACTTGAAGTCGAAGCAGGCCACTAAGCCTACACCACGAAGATGAGATAATCTAGCTCAAATCACATCCTCGTAACTACACAAGCTGACTCCGCCTTACTTCTGTTTTGCTGTAGTTTAAACCTTTGGCTCATTGCCTTTCGTTTTCCTCTACACGACTTTTTCCTTACTTTCGAAAGCTTTGAACATAATAACTTTTTTAAAAGAGAAGGACGTAGATACCAACGGTAACACAGTATCAAAATAAATCTTTAAAACAGAGATGGCTTCTGAGCCTAGAGCTGGATTCAACAGTCTCTAAAATGAATAGGAGTCCCTGTAAGGTTCGTACGAACCTTCCGGTCTAATAAAGACGGGAAATTTCTTGTTCGGCTGAGCGACTATCATCTTATCAGGAAGCAATCTACTGCACTGTGTTTGTTGTTTATTTAGTTATTTATGAAAAAGAAAGCATTTTATTAAAATGTATGTAAACATAGTACTCAAATATTTTATAGGAATCATCGAACCACATATATATATATATATATATATATATATATATATATATATATATATATATATCTTCCTTCATAAACTCAGTGCGCAGAGGTTGAATGCATAAAATATGAAACATTTCATCACGTGACAGCCAATTTGCGCGCAAGTCGGTATTATTATGTAATAATTAATTGCGTAATTGAACGACTGGTCAACGGGTCTTGGTCTGTCCTTGGCTTTAAGGCTGACTGTCACGAAACTGTTTCTACTGTTCGGCCCTGTAAGGAATTTATGCTACGTAATACTTTACATTGTAATACGCCCACTCACAACTGGCGAACTGCACTGAGCCGTTACCATGACCAGATTAAGGCTGCCTCACGCTATGGGGCAGGACACAAACACTAATACGATGTAGTTTGAGCGGCACAAGGATGTCCGGCAGTTCAGATGTGGAAGTGTTTGTTTTGGCAGCAGTTTGTAAAGAATTTGAGAAGAAGATAATGAATAAAAAGGAGAGAATGTCGATGGGCTAAATAATTGCATTAAGGTGCATCGAGAGTGAATTACATACACTATTTCAGTGTTCCGCCACCCTTTCCAATCATGGCACACCTTAATTTGACAGAGACACGTGGCAGCACACCACAAAATGTTGCATGACAAAAGGGGGGAACGAAACTATATATGGCCAGAAATGTATCTACGTATGAATCCCTGCCCCGTATGAATGCAGGCATTTATTATTTTATTTATTTAGTGTTCTGTATGGCGACAGGTCCATATGAACAGGATCCTTCCATCCTTTTCTCGGACTGGGACCTGTTCATATACGTTCTTAGCAGATGATCCAGAAGTAGTTTGCCATTGCCTTTGCCTTCTTCTGTGTGTGAATGGAGTAATTGTTGGGATGCCACGGAGAAACCGGGGAAGCCCCCGGAGGAAAACTCCGTGTTGCCTAGACCACGGCATTGCCCAACACAAGTTATAAATTCGGGCACCGTCGGGAATCGAACCCGAAACCCCAGGATTACAAGGCCAGCGTTCTAACCGCTAGACCACCGTGGTAAATGCAGGCATATGAAAACAAAACATAACACTTGTTGAATAAAACTACCGACGATGAAGTTGTCTGTGCGTGTGCATGAATATTACAAATCCTAATTATGAAAGAAAAGATTCAGTCACAAAGTCAAGTTGTCTTCGGTTTCCGTGCCGCCGATGTGACTTCGGCTGTAATTGGGAATGTCGATCACGACCTAGAGGCTTGGGACATGGGACAAAGTTGCCACCGTGAGAGACACAAGATGTCTGCCCTACATCTGCCTGGGACCTTTCCTCGCAGTGTGAATACTCTCTGCTCTCCTCACAGGATTTCTACTGAAAGAACAATTTTTATATTTGGTGTAAAATGACTTAAGCGTGTCCTGTCACATAGTGTGAACCAAAATTCATATTCACTGCAACCAAAAACTAAATGGTACAATATATGACGTACGGCCAGTTCTTTCGGACAACCCCTTACAATTAGCAATTTTACGTTTTTCCTCTCCTAAATTTCGCAGGTACTATTAACTCAAAGTTAAGCTGTTGGGGTGCACGAAATGTTGTAAGGTTATTTTGTAATCTATACGTGTATTGCATAAAAATACGTTATTATTACATGTGATAAATGCAGTCTCATTTGGGTTGTCAGAAACTGTATGATCTAATTTATAATGCACAGTAAGAACCGGTATTGCGAAACGCTTTGACCACGTTCATATATCATAGTAAGGTAAGATACAGAACAGGTTGGGTGAAGCTGGGATAACTCAGTCGAACGATAACTCCTAGAATGCATCACATCCAACGCCTCTGTGAGCGTAGAATTTACCACTCAATATCTAGAACCAAGATTTAGAATGCGTGGAGATAGACCTGCATTTCCCCATACGTCGTCATGGCGTAGTGCTTTTATAAAGATTGAACACGGTAAATAACTTTTCTTATTTCTCGTCTAAACCAAGTGTATGTATTGTTATGACATTCCTGTACGGGTTTTCAACCAGGGGTGCGTACGTGGTCAGCTGTAAACGAATCAACGGTTCAAGGAATGCTCTATATCAGAAGTAGTAATGTGCGATCCGTGGGCCATGGACAGTGACCATTCCAACCTTTTTATACGGTATATATATATAATCTAAACGTAAGGGCAAACAATAGTAAAAAATATTTTTAGTGGAACAAATAAACATTTCGTACGGCCTCTAACGTTAAAATCACGTTATTGCGCAAATGATTATTATTTCGTTGTACAAACAATATGAATATATTTATTTTGTACAGTCTATACACAAACGTTTGTGTATAGACTGTACAAAATAAATATATTTAATCAAACACAAACATGACGCATATAAGATACAAAAACAATATGAAATTTAACAAAACAATATGCAAATTACTCTGGTAGTAATAATTAAGTTTCGTAAAATTAACAGTGATTTGAATTCAGAAGAGTTTGGAAGCTAACAAACAACGTCCTTACAATAAACTTAGTCGTATGGAGAAATGCAAGTATTGTTTCCAAGTGAATAGCAGCTATAATCTTTGTGTTTCAGAACTAGCCTACACTTTCGATTATTTTTCAACATCCATTTTTACATGGCCCTCGAAAAATACATGAATAGTTAGTGCACTCCGCGGTAATTAAGTTTGTCGACCCATGCTGTATAGCATATATATATATATGGGTCCAGCTCATTCAATTAAAAAAACTGAATCCCTTGTATTCATTGGAGATGCGTCAGGGTCTAGTATTTACTTCGTCTGATTTATATTCTGGAATCCAGAGTTCGATTTTTGGTCCGGTAAGCGGCTATCCC
Source organism: Zootermopsis nevadensis (assembly GCF_977971745.1). Lineage (NCBI taxonomy): Eukaryota > Metazoa > Arthropoda > Insecta > Blattodea > Termopsidae > Zootermopsis > Zootermopsis nevadensis. Next base: position 12,454,876 of record NW_028259152.1, on the reverse strand, counting down.
GACAGACTCTTTCGCGATTTTCCACTGTCCCTTATGTCAAATGGTGGGACAATACCTTGAAAGAGACCATGGACCCAAAGATCTAGGAGCATACATCAACTGGCGCCAGCGTCGCTCCCATCTCAGAAATTCGAGTGATTTCCAGCTTGGTATTACGGACTGTAAGAAACTGGAGTGGCGTTCAGTGTTGGTAATTCAAGATTCTGTAAATTGGTTCGTAAGTTGTTAGGGGCAGTGTTTTTGTATGCTTGTATGTTAGCTTGTAGCTCGACAAAAAATGAACCGACTTACACCAAACTTGGCATGTTTATTGCTTAGGACCAGGAAAGGAACATAGGATCAAAAGTCCGGAAAAGTGTACTGAGTTCGATTCCCGGCGAGGGCGGTTCCAATAGCTCGGAAACTTAAGCACGATAGAAGAACACCAAGACCGAAACTGTTTCTTTCGAAGAGAAGATTACAGGAATAAAGGTCACAATTCCGGAAAACTGTCCTGGTTTCGAGTCCTGACGAAAATAGTTTCTGTAGCTCGGAAACTAAGTATGACAACAGATAGGCGTCGAGGTAAAATTTGTTATTTTCACAAACACAAAAACTGCTCGTTTCTAGGCGGTTAAATCCGGTTGTTATGTGTGAATGCCTCGGAACACATGGGAAGTACTGAAGGTTTGTTGCCTCAGGACTGCATTGCTTATGGACACAATGCCGAGCATGATTCCGGCAAGGTTATTTTGAAAACTTACTTAATCAATTATCACATTAATAAGTACTTTCATTAATTAATTAATTTCAATTTAGCTATTAATAATAGCAATAAAAGTTACAAACTGTGTTTATTCTGGAACTCAGTTCTGGTGATGATAGTTTAATTTTTAGTAATCCAAAAGCAATGCACCATATTTTAAAAAATCCCCTTTTATTCTACAGTGTTGCTATTCACACAGGACACTTCTATTAAAACTTAGTTCATCCTTCTCCCGCAAGTGGCACATGTGTATTATTCGTTAAACATTGCTCCTGTCGATGTTCGTTAGAAAGAACATGCTGTTATCGAGTTCCTGGTGTGTGAGGACGAGACGATGGGAAACATCCATAAGCGATTGCAGAAGGTGTACGGGGAGGATTCTGTCTATCGCACCACAAAGAACATCAGGCAAAGGTGGACATGGCGAACATTCGCGATTTGCCGCTCAGCGGCAGGCCACAGTCAGCGCGGACGGACGCCGATGTTGAGAGGGTGAACAACATGATCATGGCGGACAGACGCATTACTGTGAAACAATTTTCACTCCGACTGGACTTTGTAGAAGCCAGTGTGTGCAGAATATTGGAACAGTCGGCATTTTCGAAGGTCTGTGCGAGGTTGGTCTCGCGGCCCGGCCGCACGTCAGTCTGAGAACCACGGAAGCGATCACAAAATTTAGGTGGACAGTGTTGCCACACCCACCATACAGTCCTGATCCGGCACCGTCAGACTATCACCTGTTCAGTAAACTGAAAGATCATTCGTGGGACAAAGTTTGAGGACGATGAGTTCCTTGTGGCATCTGTGAAAAAATGGCCCAAAGCGCTGATCCTAATGTCTGTTCATATCCACTGTGTGAATAGTAAAGTTGTGAAATAAAAACTGAATTTTTAATAAAGTATGGTGCATTACTTTTGGAGTGACCCTCGTATGTATATTTTATACATTGTCTAAAATGGGCAAGCACTACATAGAATGTTTCAATGTTATACTTAGCTTTGTTCAAACAGGGTTATCCAGAGAAGTTCAGACATACATTCTCCCCTTCTCCATTTAAGAACAAAGAAACGAAACTCTTAAGCTGCTAGTAAAGGTCCCTAAATAAACCACACAAACGACAGCCATACGTTGTGAAATATTTTTGAAAACTTGTGTCACGGAATGGTATGGGAAATTTCTAGTCAAGTAACAAGCACACAGGTCGCTTCGTTTGTAATTCGTAGTCCTTTTCACAGTGACTTTAATGTCCTGACTGTTGAATGCGCTCCTAGCAGCTGCCATATTCTTTCCTTAGTAGTTCCGCCTCTGCAAAACTGACGCCAGACCTAACTCCCGTCACTTTCTCATTGACGAAACAATAGTTCCGTCTGAGATCTCAGTGTTCAGGACTCACACCACAGCGAACAATAAACAACTGCATGGGCGGGTCCGTAGGAAAACCGGAGCGATACTAAAGCCTTGAACTTTGTGGTTTCCAGATAGTGGCAGGCCTTGAAAGTAGTTGAAAGCAAGGATTTGCTTTTCCCCTTAGCTTTCTTTATCCCTCCCCTCAACCCTTCACTCCAAAGGAAATACTAATTACGATAATAATGTGAATCAGTTTGTCATTATTCCTACAGGACCGGTCTTGTGTACTTTTCACTAAACTTCACCAGCTACAAATGAAGAAAATTAACGCATTACATTCAAAAGTACTCAGTAAAGAATTTCCAACAATCCACAGTACTGCGCGGTACTTGTGCTGTGCTACAAACATACAAACGTGCGGTATAACTCTACGGTCCGCGCCCTGATGATACAGGCAGTACTAACTAACTAACTAGATGGCTTACCAAACCCGAAGGTTCATCACCGAATTAACCAAAGCCCTCCACCGGACCCTATCCTGGACCAGCAAAATCCAGTCTCCTTCAACTCTTATCTCCCATAGATCCCGCCTGACACTATCCTCCCATCTACGTCTAGGTCTCCCCAGCGGTCTTCTCCCCTGAAGTTTCCCAACCAGTACCCGGTGCACACATCTTGTCCCATCCATGCGTGCTACATGCCCAGCCCATCTCATTCTTCTCGACTTAATCACCCTGACAATATTGGGGGAGGAGTACAGATTTTTAAGCTCATCATTATGCAGTTTTCTCCAGACCCCATCGTCTTCTGTCTTAGGCCCAAATATCCTCCTCAACACCCTGTTCTCAAACACCTGCAATCTATGTTCCTCCCTCTGAGTGAGAGTCCATGTTTCGCACCCATACAAAACAACAGGCAAGATTATTGTTTTGTATACTTTAATTTTCAGGTTCTTAGAAATCAGACGGGAAGACAAAATATTTTGGACTGAGAAGTAGCAAGCATTTCCGGAATTTAGTCTCCTCCTAACTTCCTCATGAGTATCATTTTGATTTGTTATTGTTGTTCCCAGATATTTGAACTTTGTAACCCTTTCAAAGGATTTATTAGCCACCCTAAGATAATTTTGCCCGCCTGTCTTCTGATGACGAGATACTAACATGTACTTAGTTTTTTCTGAATTTACTTCTAGACCCACTTGTCTACTAGCCTCTAGTAAAACTTCTGCGTTCCTCCTTATTGTATTCATATCGTCCCCCAATAAATTAACATCATCAGCATATGCCAATAGCTGATGTGTCCCATTCTATTGCAAACACTCCTGCATATCTTGGACTTTCCTGATAGCATATTCTAACGCAAAGTTAAAGAGCAAGGGAGACAAAGCATCTCCTTGTTTAGTACGTTATTCCAAAACATTCGTACACATTCAAAAGTCTGCATGGTGCAGCTATACAAAAGACCACCATCTACACAAACCGAGGACGTCAACTTAAGTAGTGCCGCTTTCGATTTGTGTCAGGGAGTTGTCCGATTGAAATCTCGGCCGGAACAGCGACTTTCTTGTTGGAGGATCTTCGTTGATTTTCTCATTCGATGCAGGCCTTAAATAGGCCACAACCGCTTCGTACCGAATACATTCGAGTTAAAAGTGATAATCCGCATAGAGTACCTTTATCCAAATAACCACCGGATTTAGTAATTTATTTTACAGTGAATAGAAGAGTCATGATCTTTATGCTTTTCTAGGTAAGATACAGCAAGTGATTTCACAACAAACCACCTTAAAATTAGCATTCTCTCGATACTCAAACATATTTGACGATATTTCTGCGCTTCAGAAGCTGTTTAGTTTCAGTTACAGCGTGACTCAGAAGTAAGTACACTGTTTCAGCCACACACACACATGCAGACTCTATTTGAATTTAAACAGTGTCCACGAAGACAGTGGGCGACGGCCCAGGACCTCGCGCCTGAAGTGACTTTGCGTGCCTCACACCTGTACTTTTACGTATTCAACACTAATTTCTTTGTTCGACGCAACTCTTACGGCAGATAACGATTCCTTCTAACCATTGTATCTCGGGAACAACCAATTTTAAAGAATTCTTCTTTCTGCATTTTCGTTTTGTTGAGAGGTTTTCTATCCGTTCCCGTTGTTATCATGCGCCATTCTTCCCACACCCTGTAGTTTGATAAGGTGAGAATTTGTCGAATTTTTCAGCAGTAGCATTGCTGAAACTCTGCTATTTCTTAAACAAATGTCAGTTACCCACAAATCTCGTTAATATTGATTTAATAGAGAGGTTCACTTTTTCATAATACTACGACGCCAATTCCTATAATTTCCCCGAGTATTTTGCTTGTGTGTGAAACTGAAATTAAATTCTGACGGTGAAGTCTCTTGTAGCAAGAAATGCAAATGAGACCATGGGAGTGCCTGTGATGCTTTCTAGCTGTATCTGTGTGTGTCGGGAGTGCAGAATCTGGAATGAGGCGGTCGTTTTTGTATTGGCGTGTTTATCAGAAACCTGGCTGCAGCCAACGTGAAGATGTTTTCACATGTGATTTAGTTCAGAAAGACATTTACAGATGTATTTACAATGCTATAATATCATAACCATCATCACAATAATTGTCCCCATAATAATCTTTATAACTGTGTACCCATTAATTATAATTATCAAGACAACGCGTCACCATTAAAAACATCAATTACTTGATACCTCTAGGACTTATGCCCCTGTTTCTCTCCTACTCTCCTACTCGCAGACGAACTAACATTGTAATGGCACCCAAAACATTCACTCACTTCCGCACCGCGTTACAATTACAAAAATAAACTTGTTAATTAATACCTTTGGAAGGAATGCAGGATGGGACAGCGTTCATTAATAATTGTTAATGATAAGCTAGTCGACCATAGTTCGTTTACATTTCTTCAAAATAACGTGAACTGAAAGACATTTTCCATTATTGAGGAACATCATAACAATGTTACATTTTAAAAATAACACCTGTCACGTGCCTTCCACTCAATTCCATTTCGCACAGTAACAAGGCCAGTGATATGGAAATAAATTCTTCAGAGTGTTTCTTGCTCTCCCGGCCGAAATGTCGGTAGCTCATAATTTCTTTTTGTTGGGCTACTTGAAAAGCACACGTCCGGCACACTTAAATGATCTCAACAGAGAATTTCTGAACAAATTAATGTCACATCACTGACCGTGTCAGTAAGTGTTATGAATCGAGATTAAACTGTAATCTCCATTCCACAGTTCGGCTAATGGCAAAATTTCTTATAATTCTTCTAGTCAATCATTGCCAAGAAATCGTGGTGGCAATTTCTCTAGCTGAAAGATTAAGGGACCGTGGGTTTAGCGCGGCACCTGAATGAGCATACTCCCATTTTGGATTTTAACTTCAACCCTCAAAACGTAAACGATATACAGAGTGATTCAAAAAGGATTTTACAACTTTGAAAGTGTATAGAAATTTATTCAGAAGGCTTACAGAATCGGTTGAGGTGTTATTTTGTAGCAAACCAAATCACGTTTTACCTCAAACAGTCATTTTGGTTCGATGTGATTGCCATTGGTGATACGGCAGACATCCCACCTGAAATCAATTTCTTGCCAAATACGATCCAGCATATCCGGTGTCACTTCTGCAACTGCGGCGGTGATTCGAGCTTTGAGATTGGCAGGTAAGGGTGGAACAAACACACGATATTAATGAAACCCCATAAGAAAAAATTGAGAGGTGTCAAATCTGGAGAACGAGGTGGCCATGCTATCGACCCTGTTCGACCAATCCACCGACCTGGGAAACGGTTATTGAGGAAATCCCGGACTTCTGTGAGGTGGTGAGGTGGTGCGCCGTCTTGCTGGAAGTGAATGAGTCCTTTTTGGTCATCTTCGTCTAACTGTGGTATGAGAAAATTTTCGAGCCATTTTTAAATGCACTGCCGCTTGCGCTCGCGGTGACGGAATTCGGTACTACAGCAAAACGTGAGTCAAACTTGATTTGTTTTGCTACAAAATGACACCTCAACCGATTCTATAGGCCTTCTGAATAAATTTCTATACACTTTCAAAGTTGTAAAGTCCTTTTTGAATCACCTGGTATTAAAGATCAGCGAACAAGTCCACACCAGTAATAATAAGTATAGGTGTATCCCATGATCCTTATTCCCAGCTTCAATTCATCAAATAAACCATCGTTAATTGTGCTGGTCGTTAGCGATGTGGTGTCTCTTATTCAAAGTACGACATGGCGTATATCCCAGCTACCCAGAAACCAAACTGCCGATATCCGAAGCCTTTATCTGGGTAAGTAATCGACATCAACATCTGGCACCGCACTGGGTAAGCTTCGCTGAGTCTGAGACAAGTGCAGAGGTAGCGTTCGAGTACTGAAAGTATAACTTTATTGCCTGCCATTAATGCAAGTATCGACTATACTAGGTGTGGGCAACGTTTTCCTGTGGAATGCCATTTTATTATGTTAAAAAATTTAATATTCCGAGTTTACACGTTTTATTTGTGTGTAATGTGTACTTACTTATATAGGTCTCTATCAGTTTATGCAAAAACACGTGTTTTTATCAGCAGAACTGATGAATGTAGTATATAATACATTGAAAACAGATTTCATATGAGGTGTTCATTAACTATTTTCCTTCGTTCGAATACTTGATTCCGTCAGTCATTCGTCATTAATTCAATTACCATCAATCGATACTATCACTCGATTGTCATAATTCGAATATAAATCCAAATTAAAACTATTAAATTACGATAGTTACGCGCTCTGTTAGCAAACAAATATTTGATATGAATCATTCAACAGGGCCCATCACTGGGCTCTATTCTAAGCCTTTACCGACATAAGCAACGAACGCAATATTGTTTGCTTATTGCCTCTATCGAGTTGTATGTGGCACAGATAAAACGTATTAATTTAAACAATGATTTGTCTTGCATCGAAATGTAACTGTAAAGCTTCTTGAGTCAAGCAGCCATCGTATACGTCCCTACTCCACCACGCACAGACAAAGGAATAAAACTTTTATGTGTACGTATACCATTTCCACATCTCTGGATCGAGCCTTTATATCGATATATGCTGCCGGAAATTTAGAACCAAATGGTGCATTATGCCATCGTATCCTCAGTAACGTACCAACGTTTGGAGGATTCGTGGTACAACCCGTATCATCCTACAATTATCTTGAATTTAACATAGTTCCTACACAACAAAGTCTTTTCTGGTGATCAACCTTGTGTAAATGGCGCTGCACATCAGCCTGTCGGAGTTTGTTTCTTCCTTCCAGAGACAAAGGCAGATGCAACGTCAAAAACGCTGATTGCAGCGTCATTCTCACGCGGCTGATCGCACGAGAAGATACACTGCAGTCAGTCGGTGTGAAACCTTAAAAAATTGCGTGATCCTATTAACTATAGATACTGACTACAGAAAACTACTAAAACACACACAAAGTAGTTGAGTGACTTACGTTTTACTTTCAACATCCTCTTCGCACCGTAACATGTATAGAAGAAAAATTTCGAACATTAATCAGCCAGTTAAACTTTTTTAATCTGAAAAAAACTGGAAGAATTGTAAGCACCAGTTGCTTTGCTTCTAGTTTAGAACTGTATCTGCTGTGTGGAAAATTTCTGAAGGTGTTGTTAAGTATTTACAGAAGTAAATCAACATGAAACCAGGTATATAAATGACAGAAAAACGTTTCATTATCGTGCTTACAACTACCAGACACACACGTCCCTATTTTTAAGACAAATCAAATTGTAACACTAGCAACGACTTCGTTACTCATGAAAACTGTAGCTGTCCGGATGTTCATCAAACTGGCTGGCACTCTTTCGTGTGTTTCATCCTTTGTTTTATTCGTGTCCTGGTTCCTCATGGGCAATAACCAGTCACAGATAGCAACAGCAAGGACCAGAATAATTAAAATGGCAAAGTAGTTTGATTACGGCCGTTTGGAAATTACTTTGATACGAGGTGATTTAAAGTAAACTGTTTCAAAAATTTAAAAACTCTGCTACGTTTTGTTCTTTCTTTCGTTATATTCATAATAGAACTTATCGACAAATATGTTTTTCAATGAAAAAGGGCAACGAATAATGTTTATGTCGCAAAAACCAAATTTCTGGCAAAGTATAAACAACTGTTTATAATGTCACAGAGACTTAAAAAATGGAGTTAAATATTTCGTGACTGATATACCATTAGAATATTTTATACTATTTATTACGATTATTGCAAATAAGTTTTCAACTTTATTTCACACTACTATTTTTGTGTTTATCCCAACATTTTATTCGTACTGATCCTCGTTGTTGGTTACCTCCCAAGCTGGAAGTCCAATAATTATAATTATCGGACTTCCAGCATGGGAGATATAATCTTCGTGTTTAAAATTGCTCATTTTTGATATTTATTTTACGGGAGGCTTTTCTGTTCGATAGATTGGGCATTTTATTTGGAACAGAAAGAAGCCTCATGTTGTTTGTAATGAAGTCTTTAATTAAATCAGATTTTATGACTTCTTGTTTCTTACAGCTGTATTAACACAGTACTGTGAAATGAAAATTCTGCTTCAAATTACGAGCGTTAGTGCTGGGCTGTATGCAAAACAGGATTATAACTTGCAACAAGATAAAAAAAATAATAAGGCAAGGTCGGAGACATGGTTGGCCTGTTACCAGAGCAATAGCATCAGATGACTAGTCAAGGACAGACACAGGCAGAACACGCCCGTAACGGGATTTAGCTCAGCCCTGCTGCCAGAAACAGGGCTGCCAAAACTGTGTTTACCGTTGCCAAAAGCGCAGGTTCTTAACCTGCATCCTCGTGATCGGAACATGCCTGTGACGAGAAATTCACACACCATTTTAGTCGAATAACAATAAGGGACAGATCTCTTGTGAACTCGGTAATGAATTTTCGGGTTCCATAAAAATCAGGACGTTTAACTTCTGAAGAAGGGTGAATTATGAAGATGCAGATCTGAGTGCGGTGACGTCAACGAGGCAGAAAAGAGGGACATTGTCACCCCTTGCGCCATGATGCCTATTAAAGTCGAAATGCGTTGGAGGTTTACAAATTAAAAAACAACAACTTATCTTTCATTGCAGCTTGTGCTTGCATATGATGTGGAAAAAAAGTCCTGTGTTTGGATACTCGCCAGTGCTTTTCTCATGTTCTACCCTCACTCCTTCTTTAAACGCACAAAGTTTACTTGGGCATGAACCAACATACATGAACAGTCATATCGTCAGTTTTGGACAAACCTGTATCAGTCTGTTCCAATTCTCAGCAAGGTCGTCAAGGTGGAATATGTTCACGTAAAAGTGGAGTAAAGCCAAACGTGTTACTGCGGTTCTTAAAATTCAGTTGTAACTATCAGGTACTTTGTAGCCACGACAAGCCACCGTTGTCACCAGATTTAAACCTATTTTATGTTGGGATATCCCAAAGACAAGTGTTTACCACTAATAATCGAATAGGTGGTGATTTAAATAAATCTGTCCAGTCACTCTGAAAATGTTAAATGCCATGCTCTAAAACAATGTTTCCAAAAGTATGTAACGCGTACCGAAGTAGTGAGCATAAAATTATGGGAATGTTCAAAAACTAAACTGCCAGTTGATGAAATTGACTTTATGCTTACGTACTTTTAAAATTTTCTTTAAAAACAGTATTTATACAGTTCAAATGTCTTAAGGTTAGGCAGTATTATAATTTAATTGTTGCACGTGTCCGTCTGTCCCTCTGACCAATCGATTCACCTCGCGAACCAGTGGACGGATTCGGATGAAGTTTTATGTGGAGTTGTGCTATTCTGCACATCAAAAGCCATCACTGAACATACGAGTTATTGACGCTGTGGAAGAAGAGGTGTTGCACCCTGAATTTGCTTCCTTAAGGCCAGCCCTGAAAAGGAATTTGAGTCTTGCAAATTCAGCAGTGAAACCTAAGACTAAGGCTTTAATTACGGAAGGTAAAAATAGTGAAAGGAAATAACAGAACAGTCCTGACACTCACAGTTATCAGATGTATTCCTTGTAAAGTGTGATGTTCCTAATATGGCTGTTTTCATAGAATCTATTCCATGCTTCCCTATCATTGTTTCCAAGCATTTCTTTAGTTCTTTAATTGAAATCTCTGTGGCTCCAATCTTTACCGCTTTGTTAAAAATGTAATGTTCCAAATTCGCTGAATTTATATATTTAATTTTTGTATATTAATCTCTTTTCCGACATTACAATCCTGTCCGATGGTATTGCTACGTCTGCCAGTAAGAAAATTATATCTTCCTTATTTTTAATTACTATGTCATTCTATTTTCCAGAACTCTCATTGTTTCTTGTTTACGTAGCGTCTCCATGTGCACATACAGGCTTACTTACATGTGTGTTAGTAGCAGTTTTCAGTTGTTTTAGCGCCTAATGATTTGCATGTTAAGTAGTTTAGATATGTGAACACTTTATCATGTCTTATTGTGTATCTATTCTTTGTCAGAACGGGACACCCCGTTGTTAGATGGTCAGTAATTTCTTCGTATTCGTACGTGGTCGACAGAAGCTTTCAATTTCTTATTTAAAATTGTTTCCCTTAAAGTAGTTGTGCTCACTGCCTGATCCTGGGCAGCTGTAATTGTACTTTCTGTTTGTCCCTTAATGTCTCCGAACTTCAGCCATCGGTACGACCGTCCTGTATCCACAATTTTTCATCGAAGATACGTGCAAACTGACAATGCTTCCTTCCTTCTTCCCATTTTCCTCTTATGTTCTGAACTATTTTCATTTGCTTTGCTTCACCTTGAAAGGATTTCTTAAATCTGCTAACTGTTTGCTTAAGTAACTGAGTTGGATTATTAAGACGCCTCAGCACTGTGGTGCATTTGTAGGGAGGGTCTAATAATAATAGATTTCCGCACGACCTGACTTCTAGACCAGGACTTGCCACTGTTACAATAAGATGGTGAATATTTTTTAAAGAACCCTCAGTTAAGAATTGTTGTAACACTTTTCGCTACCGCCAGAGTGCATACCAAAAGCTCTCCTTCCCTAGCGTATCCACTGCCACCTTTGTACCGTGCTGTTTATGGTATATTATTCTATCAGCATTTTCCACTTTTAATATTATCGAATCTGTCTTGATTTCCTAACTCTCGTTCTTTGACCCTTTCCTTGGCCATGGATAGGCTCAAGTGGCACGCTTTTGTGAACATGGTAATGAACTTTTGGGTTCCATGAAGTGGGATCTTTTAAATGATCTAGTATAATATCAGTCTTGCCATCTGCGTTAGATAAGTGCGCTGGAAATTTACATTACTTTACTTTTTGGTTTATTTATGGGACCGGAGTAGATCAGTCAGTAGGCTTATCGATACCAGCTTCTAGCTGGAATGTCGGGGGTCGATTGTGAAGGCAGGCCCAGAGATTTTTCTTATCGCCACCGCATCCAGACCGGCTCTGCGGCTTACCCAGCCTCCTGTCCGTTGATTACCATAAACTCTGTATCCAGGGCTAAAGCTGTCCTGAAGGGAGGCTGTTCGCGCACTTCCATCCGTTGCCGAGGTTGGGAATGAAGGGAGCAATACCTCCACTCCACCACACTTATTCATGCAGAGGTTCTCAGTTGAGAACAGAAACAAATTGCCGCAATTACAATCACTTATAGACACACGTGTATGTAAGCTTTTGCAGCATTTCTTCTATTTTAGAAACATTTTTTCACATTTCAGAATTTCTGAAATCGGTTTGCATCTTATATGTGATGAAATCTGAGAATCGATATATCGCCATTTTTTCGGAAAACCTGTTACTAAATCAAGGATGCGTCTTACAATTTTTACTGTTATATTTAAGGGAAATTGAATTTTGTTTAACGAATTTTCAAGGAAAGCATTACTTTTCTAAAATGAGGAATTGGTGTAGTCTTTTTAGTGAGCGATTTTAGAAAAGAAGCTGCTTAAACCCCATTAATGAAGACACTCGCGACGGATGAAAGGTATATGGTATATATTATTGTATTGAATCTATAATTTTCTTACTCTTTTTATGTTCTATATTATGGCTCTCTTCTACATCCAAATATTTATATGCTTTAACTTGTTTCAATTCGTTAATTTCATTTTCCATTGTTTTATCTTTGTGCCGTTTTCTATAAACTGTGCTATTTTTGAATAGACTTTGGCACATTTTTCTAAACTAAATTTCATTCTCATGTGTTTGCTAAACGGCTTTACAATTTTGGTTTCTCATTTTTGTCTATCAGCTTCCGGTCATCCATGTAAAGCAAATGGTTTATCTTCATTACAGTTTCATATAATTGACATCCGCGTTTAGATCTATTTTAATTCATGAGTTAAGGGAATAATCACTATGCAGAAAAGGAGTGACAACAATGAGTCGCCCTGAAATATTTCTCTATTCATGGGTCTTGATTGTGTCAATTTCTGGTTTGTTTTCAGCTGTAGTTTTGATCTTCATTTCTCTATAGATAACTGCAGAGTTTAACAATTTTACTGTTTACTCCTATCAGCTCTATTGACTTTTCTATCAAATGCCTTTTGATAACAACCCATGTTATGTTTAGATTCTTTCTTCTTCTTTTACAGTACTTCAATATCGCTTTTGATATCAACAGCTGATTCCTGAATGACATACTTTTTTGGTTATGTTCTTTCAAATGCACAGAGATTTTTCTAGCAATTATTCCTGTAAACGTTTCATACATAGTTGATAAACAGGTAATAGGTTGATAAGTTTTTGGTTCCTTAGTATTGTCTGATTAAGGAAGTAGATCTGTTATTACCGTGGTCAAACAGTCAGGCATTTGCTTACGATCTTCCTTTATTATGCTGGTAAGTTTGTATTTGACCACTTCTGGGACACTACCAGTTATGAGTTTTTAAAAAGAATGAAGTGGTTTCTATAGTTTTTAAATGCAGATCTATTCTCCAGTTACTTATCTTTTTATTATTATTATTATTATTATTTATTATTGACTGCAAATGGGTTTATACCCGGTGGCAGTGTCCTACAATAACATACAAGACAATGAGACAGAACAGAACAATGAGATACATCAACACAATGAGACAGAACAAAACAATAAACAAAAGGACACAACAAAAACAATAAGACACAATAAACAATGAGATACATCAACACAGAGACAGAACAAAACAATAAAAAAGGACACAACAAAAACAATATGGCACACAAACAATGCGATACATCAACACAATGAGACAGAACAAAACAATAAACAAAAGGACACAACAAAAACAATAAGACACAATAAACAATGAGATACATCAACACAGAGACAGAACAAAACAATAAAAAAAAAAGACACAACAAAAACAATATGACACACAAACAATGAGATACATCAACACAATGAGACACAACAAAACAATAAACAAAGGACACAACAAAAACAATAAGACACAACAAACAATGAGATACATCAACACAGAGACAGAACAAAACAATAAAAAAGGACACAACAAAAACAACACATCCCACTCAAAATCAACCAACTCATAAATTACAAAACCATCCAACCTCAAGTACTTAACTTAAAAAAAAGAACTTAATACCACCTAGACATAAGACAATAACTGTAATGCATTACAAACGTCATGAACTGATGCACTCACACAACAATACAACATACCACACTCAAAATAAAACATCTGACACACAATAAAAAACACACATCCACTAATTAATCACAATACTTAAGAGTAGAATATAAAGTCCGCTCTCAGTACATGAAAATTTTATCCCAAAGAACTACAGCCCTTCATCACTTGGAGACTAAGACACTTCACTTCACTTATCACCATTTATTCCCAACTTAATAACCCTTAGCTTGTAACTACTTTTCCGACCCTTTTTCTAAAGGTGCCTAATTTACAGGGGAAAGACTCTAGCACGCCTGGAGGTAATTGGTTCCAGCTTCTTATGGTCCTATTTACAAAGGAATATTTGCCTACATCCGTTCTTTGTTTCCTAGTCCTAATTTTCCGAGTATGATCGTCCCTGCCCAGGTAGCATGGCTTTAATAATCTATCCTCTATCATTTTCCAAGCCCGGCCCCCCGTGTATGCTTTGAAAAGGGCGCACATTCGGGCTATCAATCTACGCTGTGCCAATGTTTCCCAACCAGATTCGTTCGTGAAATTTGCAAATTTAGCCGCTCTCTTCTGCACCCGATTTAGGGCTCTTACCTGTCCTTCCCTGTAAGGGTCCCAACATACAGCTCCATATTCAAGTATCGGTCTCACTAGCGACGTATAAGCTAAACGTTTCGTATTGTTATTTCCCTTTTTTAGTATACGCATTACGAAATGGAGAGCCTTCCATGCTTTAATTAGTGTATAATTCACATGATCTGCCCAGCTCAGATCACTGCGAATAAGTATTCCTAAGTACTTAAAGCTATTTGCCTCTGGAATTAATTGATCCCCAAAAAAGTAACTCAGCTTATCCTTCACCCTAGCTCTATTGAAGCTGACTGCTTTACTTTTACCTGGATTTATCTTCATTTCATTTTCTACCGCCCATTCCCATAATCTATTCATATCTGTCTGTAACTTATCAATGTCACTACTATCCATTATTTTCCTGTATACTATACAATCATCAGCGAAAAGCCGTATATTTGAATCAATGTTTTTCCAAATATCATTAACATAAGCTAGGAATAGCAAGGGACCTAATACGCTCCCTTGCGGCACTCCTGACGTTACCCTGACTTCATGAGATAGCTGTCCTTCCACTCTTACTCTTTGCGAACGTCCTAAGAGAAATTCCTTTACCCATAACACTACCCTCAAGTCCACACCGGTTGCAGCAATTTTTGTAATCAGCCTATCGTGTGGGACTAAATCGAATGCCTTTGAGAAATCTATTATAACCGCATCAGTCCTGATTCCCTCGTCCAATGAATCAGCAACATCTTGACAAACCGTGACTACTTGACTTTCGCATGAGTACCCTGGTCTAAACCCATGTTGACCCTCATATAACCACTGCATACTAATGTTCCAGGAATCTTTATTCCTTTAATTTTTCTTTGTTTTGCTGGTTTAATAATAATTGTTACTGAAGCATATATCAAGTTTTCTTTATAAGTTGTGTTTCTTATCGTTATTTTCAAAGACAAACTAAATTACCATTCCTTTATGGCGAGTGCTGGTATTCAGGTCCCTAAAAAGAAAGATTAAATACTTTTCATCTTCAACATGATCCGTGTCTATTGCTGCAAAGTGTGTATGTTTCTTTTAAGATATTTTGAGCAAAAAGTGTAACTTGATGTGAGAACAATCAAAATTTCATTTTACGAAATTATTTTCATTTGTTTTATTGTTGTTTTATTCTCCGTGTTTGCCAGGAATTGTCTTTGTTTGCTGTTGTCAAGCACACAAGTAATTTAAATTAATTATGAATGTTGCAGTTACTGTTTAATTATTGTTAATCTTATTATTGTAGGGCTTATATTATTAATAGTTTGCTGTTGTCAACATCATCATTAACATTTATTTCTGTTGCAGAACCATGTGAGGGCCAGCAGAAAAGAGCCCGTGTTAGTGTAAGTGGCCATCCAGCTGTGGACTTTGACTGCCCGGAAGAATTTGGCTATTACCCACACCCTAGTGACTGCACGCAGTATTATGTCTGTGTGTTTGGTGGTCCACTGCTCGAATCTTGTACTGGGGGACTTATGTACAGGTGAGGTTTTATCTATAATTTTCTATCTACTGAATAGATGAGTTATTAGGTGTTCTTTGAGCAATATGTCAATGTACGAGGTGCGATCGGAAAGTTTCTAGACTGCGCCTATAAAAACCCGTACACTTATCTCAGGTATTAAATTCATCCATCACCCTCGAAGTAGTTCCCCTGGGAGTGAACACAACGATCCCAGCGCCGCTGCCAAGCCTGGAAGCATCCCTGGAAATCTTTCTTTGTCAGCCTGTCAAGCACCATCTGCGATTCTGCCTGAATCTCTTCTATCGTCTCAAATCTCCTTCCCTTAAGCTGAATTTTCATCTTTGGGAAGAGGAATAAGTCACACGGAGCTAAATCCGGCGAATAAGGAGGGTGCGGGATGACGGCCATGGTGTTTGAGGCCAAAAACTGCCGAACTTTGAGGGCGGTGTGCGCTGGCGCGTTGTCATGATGCGTAGCATGTAGAGTTCTTCCTTTAGAATCAGCTGACAGGTCCCATAGCCTATCCCAACAATGTCGCACAAGTCGTTGATGGTACGACGTCGATCTTCGTGAATAGCCTGCCGAATCTTCGTAACATTTTCGGGCGTTGTGCTCGAAGATGGTCGTCCAGAACGCTCGTCATCATCGACAGAGGTTCGGCCATTTTTAAAACGTGAATGCCACACAAAAGTTTGTGCACGGCCCATTTGCGGACTCCCCAAATGCTTGCTTTAGCATTTCATAGGTTTCCGTAGCCGTTTTGGCGAGTCTTTGGCAAAATTTGATGCACACGCCATTCCGAAATCGCAGGAGGGTCGGTGTAATGCACTACCAAAACGCCCGTAACTAAGAAACAAATGCTAATTCGATGATGCCGGCTGGCACACTGATTCACTATGAATGTAGGCCGCACTCCCTAAAGGCAGAAGCTCGTACTACATCCGGTTCGCCCGCTATTGACACAGTCTTGAAACTTTCCGATCGCACCTCGTACATGGGTGATATTATGTCCATTGACGTCTTTTAACTCTGAAAACACTTGATGTACTTCAATTAATTTGCAATACTGGGAATTTGAACTAAATATGTAATGGTTTTAATCTTCTTCCTTTTCTTGTAGCGTTATAACCCTATGTGGGTCTTAGCTTGTTCGACGAGTTTTTTTTTCCATTCTGTCCTATCATTCACAAAATGGTTTTAATCAGTCCAATGTAACCCCTGCTTTATATGAAGCTCAAAATAAATCTCATCCATTTTTAAAATGTGGTTCAGCACAGTACATAAAATACATACCTCACACTACATTTATCATAAATATTTTTACATGCAGTGACGTACAAGGGAACATAGTGCAACTGCAGTGCAATTTGATTTGTATTGAAGTTGTTATCTCTTTATTACACATGAAGACCAGTAAGGCAGGCAAAATCACACAAAAAAAATCTCCAGTATATGGTCTTCTGAATTATGACAGTTTATGCCTTGTAGGCAGTTATCAACATTTCAGAGGGACATGCTACCTTCCATCTATAGTGAATATGCAGGCAGTACATTCCTACAAAACACTGGTAACCATCTGCAAGGTGAACTGTGACATAACAAAGTAGTCCACAATCTGAAATTCCACAATGCATAAAAAAAAATTGTATTGTATACTCCAGTTTCCACACTTACTATTACTATATTAGATGAATCAGCAGCAATTTTCATACTGTGTTCTATTGATGACACCTATTCAAATGGGTAAGCAAAGCCCCACATGCCATGTTTTATGCAACTGAGTGTTATAATAATAACTGAGGCAGCTAAAGTGTCTGTTCTTTGACATTTATCTGGTAAAACGTGTACTGAAATAAAGGACGTTTTATCACAAATCTTTATAATTGATGCTTGTAACTACAAGTATGTTGATTAATCTTCTTTGTGCATCTGTAACAAACTTCATATACAACATTTAAAATAACAGGGCACTAACCTCAACCAACACAACTGACACTTGAAAGTACAAAAAAGAAAGAAATCCACTGAATTACTTATAATTACATTCAAATTCTATAATTTAAAAGCACACATTTTCTGTTATTTACAACTATAGTGTCATATTTTTAGAAGGGTTTTTATTAAGCTTGTATGGTGTCCTAGCATCCACCAGGCATACAGAATGAAATAAAGAGTTGGAGAATGAAGTACTTTATATTTAGAAGGTTGGTCATGTAACCAAAATTTTATATATTATAATTTTCTTTTTGCAGCCATGAGCTTCAGACATGTGACTGGCCACGCAATGTTGGATGTGGAGCTGAGGGAGAAAGTGCAACAATCAGCACAGTTAGGGTAACTGATCCCAGGACCAGACACACCACTCCCACAGGGTCATCATCGAGGTAAGAATTTGCCTTGGTGCTATGTTGTCTTAGTTAGGGATGTTTTTCCTTTGTCTAATTATATTTATATTTAATTAAAACTAAAATGGAGTTGAGGATGCGGATTAGATTTATCTCGTTAAAGATAAGGACTAATAGCAGTCTCACATGAATATTTTTAAAAACATTTTTATCAGTATGATGGGGTGAATCTTTTTCTCTATGGGACTTCTTCTTCTATGGCACTCCGGTCTGTATTTGGTCCATGGCCTCCTCAATTCTCCTCTTCCATTCGGTCCTATCCTGTCTTCTGTTAGGTCCGCCTGTCTGAGGCTTTGATTGAGGTTTCAAAACATCTTTCTTTTTACGGTGCAAGGTTGTTAGCCTTGCGACCAACCCCCAACCTGGAGGACCAGGGTACCTGTCTTAGTCTGACCTCTCCCCCCTCAACCAATCTGGCTAGGGAGGCCCTACCAGTAGCTATGCTACCGCCAGCATCGCTCTTGGGGTCACTGAGGTACTCAAACCCCACCACCACGACACGGTGCAGGTACCATTAAGTGGGGCTCTATGGGACTGCAATGGCTAATGGGCCAGTTATCCATCTCTCAGATGATATATAAGAGGTTATGTAGCATTAGTGAAATTATATTGACAGGGATAAAATGTGTAACTCAGAGAAGAACCTCTCCCAGTGCCACTCTATCAACCACAAATCCCACATGAATTGTCCTGGGAGCCAACTCAGGTGAACATTGAGGCTTCTGGCCAACTACTTGTGTTATGGCATGGCCTGTTATATATGAACATTTAGGTTCTATAAAACAAAGTTTCACAGCTTTTCTAGTGCCATGGCCCAGTCCCCTCTCAACCTTTATGGCATTGCAGATCCCATCCCAAAATTATTTCATGCAGTTTAATTAAATAGAACACACAAAAGTAAAGCTGTCCCGATACACACCACACTAGGTGCTTGTGGGGAGAGGTGGTATAGCTCCTACTCATTCTTAACATAGGCACTAGATTGGGATGAGTGATCAGCATCATGCCCCAGGCATGCTTTACCCCTGGGAAAGGACCCTGGTACCCATTGGACAGGTGGCTTGGAGGGTCCTAGAGCCAGTCTGGATGCACAGAATAGATGAAAAATCCTTTACCCCTGTCAGGGATTAAACCCTGGTTGTCCATTCCATGGTCAGTTACTAAACTGACTGAGCTACCCCAGCTCTTTAAGTAGAATACAGACAAATGGGGTTTTTAGAAAAGGAAGAAAAAATGTGACGAAGAAAGGCTTGAAAGTTACAGCAAGGCAGTATCAAAAGAAAGGAAATAATCTACTTAGTTTGCAAAACCCTTAGGTATAATTTGCTGACCCCAAAGGTCTGGACCCTAGCTGAGGAATACTACTATAAAAGATAGGGAATTTCTTGAGTGACAATCACCTTTGCAAGAATGACATTTGTTTAATGGAGTGAGTTAGTTATGTAGTTAAAAGTGTCATTTAATAAAATCAAATTATGCCTAATCTTTATGTATGCATATACTTTGCAGTTATCACATTATATAATATAAAAATCATATGAGTTATTAAATTTATTTAACAATGCTGGCAGTAGATCAGACTCCATAGCATGAAGTAACAGAATTATTAATAAATCATAAATTTGAAGGTTTATGGAAGAACGCGGTTGTGGCATAATTTAAAGTACTATCCCAGTGTTTGCTCTACAGGGACAGAGTAAAACAATGTAAAACTCGAATAGCTGGTCTTTGGGCTGAAATTCAAAACCAGGACCTGGTGAATGTGAACCTAGAGTGCTAACCACTTGGCTTGATGTTTGGTGTGATATGAGTGAACAAGAATAAAGTTGGAATGAAAAACTCAGAACTGTTATCATTCTGTCCATTCCCAGAATATATATTAAAAAATGATTTTATGAAGATATAACTTGTGGTGTCTGACTCTGAAGGAAGGACATATATAAAATTGAATGCGTGGGAATGAAAATGGCCTATATCACAAAAATGATTTACAGTGTTTCAGAGATGAAAAAATTCAGTAACTCTGACTTTCTAGTGACATAGTCATTTAGATGGAAGAATAGACCATGATTATTTAATAATATTTTATATTATTTACCAAAATTACTGTTAATTTTTAAATTTACATTTTACACAAAATTTTTGTGTTTATCCCAATATTTTATTAATACTGATCCTCTTTGCTGGTTGCCTCCCATTCTAAAATAGATGACCTAAAATCTTGGTGATTGTGAACAGTATACTTCATGATATGATTAATATTGTCCATCTTTTTGACATCTGTTGGGCACATGCCATTACAAAAGGTTTATCTATTTGGAAGGATTGCTGTTTTATTTGGGACAGAAAGAAGCATGAAGTTTTTTGTAATGAAACCATCATTGAAATCTGTTGTGATGACATCCCCTTGTCCCTGAGAGATGTATTCACTGAAATGGAAATATTTATTTTCTGGGCCCTAGGAAAAACTGTACTGTAGGACTGAATTGACATGGAGTTCTTCCTTTGGAACAACCTCTATTCCTGAATTTATTAGCTTACACAAGAACCTGTGTTTAGTCAACACTCCCCATCCAAAAACTACCTGTAACATTTTATGTTAGTAAAATTTTTTGATGATGATGTTAAAAATACACACAGCTTAACTGTTTGTGCCAGAACCTAGTTTAGATGAAGTTGAACTAGTCATTGGAAAGTTGAAAAGTTATAAATCTCCAGGTATTGACAAAATTCCAACAGAATTAATTAAAGCAGGTGGCAAAAGGTTGCATATGAAAATCCATAGGCTTATTCAGTTAATTTGGAATAAGGAAGGAATCCATAATTATTCCTATTCATAAGAAGGGGGACAAGACTGAGTGTGGTAATTATCAAGGAATTTCTCTACTGTTATCCTCATTCAAAATTCTATCAAACATTCTTCTGGAAAGATTAACTTCATATGTGAATGAAATTATTGGGGATTATCAGTGTGGATTCAGACATAACAGATCAGCAATTGATAAGATCTGCATTCATCAGATACTAGAGAAAAAATGGGAGTACAGTGGGACGGTACATCAATTGTTTATAGATTTAAAAAAGCCTATAATTTTGTTAAGAGTTAAGTGTTATACAATTTTCTCATTGAATTTGGTATACCAAAGAAAGAAACTAACTAACTAAATCACTTACAGAACCCGAAGTTTCATCACAGAATTCACCAATGCCATCCACAAAGAAGCTAGAGTGCTTAAATGAAACTGGTAGAAAAATTTGTATAGGTAAATATTTATCTGACTCATTTTCCATCATGGAACGATCTGAAACAAGGAGATGCTTTGTCTCCATTTCTCTTTAACTTTGCGCTAGAATACGCCATCATGAAAGTCCAAGTTAGGCAGGAGGGTTTGCAATTTAATGGGACACATCAGCTATTGGCAAATGGTGATAATGTTAACTTATTGGGTGATGATATAAATACAGTAAAGAGGAACATAAAAGTTTTACTGGAACCTAGTAGAAGTACATTTAGAAAGAACTAAGTACATGTTAGTATCCTGTCAGAAGACAGGTGGGTAAAATCATATTAGGGTGGTTAATAAATATTTTGAAAGTGTGAAAACATTCAAATATCTGGGAACAGCAATAACAAATCAAAATTATATTCATGACAAAATTAGGAGGAGACTAAATTCTGGAAATGCTTGCTACTTCTCAGTTCAAAATATTTTGTCTACCCATTTGATTTCTAAGAACCTAAAGATTAAAATATACAGAACAATAATCTTTCCTGTTGTTTTGTGTGGGTGCGAAACATGGTCTCTCACTCTCAGGGAGGAGCATAGATTACAGTTGTTTAAGAATAGGGTATTGAGGAGGATATTTGGGCCTAGGAGAGAAGACGATGGGACATGGAGAAAACTGCATAATGATCAGCTTAAAAATTTGTACATCTCCCCCAATATTGTCAGGGTGATTAAGTCGAGAAGAATGAGATGGGCTGGGCATGTAGCACGCATGGATGGGACAAGATGTGTGCACCGGGTACTGGTTGGGAAACTTCAGGGGAGAAGACCGCTGGGGAGACCTAGACGTAGATGGGAGGATAATATCAAGCTGGATCTGTGGGCGATAGAAGTCGAAGGCGATTGGATTTTGTTGGCCCAGGACAGGGTCTGATGGAGGGCCTTGGTTAATTTGGTGATGAACCTTCGGGTTCCCTAAGCCAACTAGTTAGTTAATTGATTTGTTTTTATTTTGGCCGCAGCTGTTTATACTGTGTGCTGAAATTGTTGTTGCACATGGTTACTGAAAATTTCCCTTTTCTGCTCAATTCATCAATGATACTCTTGTGGCATATATACTCTATTTGTTCTGCACAAAACGTTTTTAATAAGTCCAATGTCCCAGTCACAGGGCCCTCTGAGAGTGGAATATTGTTAAGATTTTGTTAAATCTTCTATTAGTAGCTAAAATTGCAAGAAATTTGACAGCAGTATGGTTTCTGTTTTGGCCCGGGCAGGTACTAGAAAAAAATTGCAGTTGTCGATAGTTTCAAATAGTGATGTAATCCAATAATAAGTTATGTATTACTTTGGGTCCTCTTTTAGCTTGCCTTTCATGAAAAATATAAAAAATGTTATTGTTTGTAGGTTAATTAATCAAAACATGTCTTGCACAGGTATTTGTGGGAGCAGCAGATTTTGTGGTTTCTAGCTTATATTAGTTGTTGAGGATTCTACTACTAGAATACAACTGCAGTTATGAAAATGGCACATGTAACCTTCTGAGACAATGACTGATATTAACAGGCCAGATATAAACATGGTATGTGCTGTTTCCAAATAAGTTCATGGACCATGTGCCTTTTTAATTTTCATGCACTGAACTACAAGTATTTGGGAAGAAGATAAATATGTGAATGTAAAGGTTATGTCATTTTCTAATAGACAGTATTAGAGAATAAGGAATTTTGTGATTTGTAGAGATTAGCTTGCATTGTTAGGTTGTTGAAGTAAACGAACACATCATTCAGACATAACATACAAGAAATGCATACAGAATTTTGTTATCTCATGGAAACCTGCCATTTGGGATATCAAGAATGAGAGGGAAAGTTACTATGGATCTTGCAAAGATCGGCTGTAAGGATTCACATGCCTCAGATTCTTGTGTACTGTCAGTCTTTGTTTGCCATCAGGTTCTGTTACATGAAAATCAGCAAACAAAAAATTAATCGGTAGTTAGTGAGTCAGGAACACAATTCTAACACAATGTTAAGTGTGTGCCCATTCCATTATGACCCTTTAACAGTTACTGCCAATTACAGTAATAATAAATAAATATTATGACAGCAAACTAGAGTATTTCCTCTGCAAATCTGAATGCTGCATCAGCAAAGTTCATAAATAGACATCACATATAAAATATTTGCAAACTTCTGTGAAAAGGTACCATTTCTTTTCTAAATAAATTATATCATCATAATAAACAATATCTGAGAGGTGTAATTGGTACTTGAGTACATTAAAGTTTCCACAGGCCTTCTTGGTGTTCTGAATGCTTACAGACATTCCATATTTTTTTAATGACGATGTTAACATCTTGTAAACAGGAGGGAAGGAAGAGCCTGGACAACATTGCCATTGACTTTACTTAATTTCTGTTATAACTGCCATTACAAAGAACAGCAACATAAATTTTAAATGATAATGTGTTGCTCTGCTCTACTTTCTCATTTGCTTACCATAAATTAAATGTTGAGAGGAGAGTTTAGTTTCAAACAGAAGGACTTGACTGTGTGTTTATAATGGGCCTACTTACTTTCTTCCTGGGAAGAACTCATTTGTGAAGTATGGATTTTTTTATGTTAAATTTGTTGGGCATAATTTTAAAAATTCACACTTTTCCCATGTTTAAAACTGCAACAAAAAGATAAATACAGATTTCATGTAGCAATCATGTTGTTTTGTATTCTACAGAAGGGTTACCTAAACAAACTGTTTTGTATTTTTTGAAGATCTGTCACCATATATCATAACAGGACCCAGTAAAACTTGTTGATAGTGTCACTCTCAAGTCACAAGATTATGCATCTGCCATGCAACTTAAAAAGTACAAATTTTGGGAGGCCTTCAATGCCATAGTGTTCACAATAAAACTCTGTCTAGTGGTTCATGAGTGGAAAAATGCAGATGGAAAGATAAGCTCTATATGCATTCATTTTGTGCACTTCATATGAAGAAAGAAACAAAACAGGACAGTTTTTAGGTACCCAGTTTCATGAATCATGTTGAAACTAGACAGTCTTCTCACTTAAAACTAGATTTACAAAAACCATCAAATTAAATTCAAGGAGAATTGTAGCATGTCTGCCTTACATTTAGTAGCGATATATTATGACAAATCTGTTCCTTTGTTTATAGGACTTTGCCAGTCTCCAGAGGACAGCAACAGCAACAAGAACAACAACAGCAACAACGACGAGAACAACAACAACAACGCCAGCAGCAAGAAGAGATTGCAAAGGTGAGGAGGTCTTCTTAATACAACTGCAGATGTAGATGATGATCAGATTTATATGTACTGAAAGACAGAATTTTTTTGTTTATTCTTTAATTATGGTGTGTGACTTATAACATTTCAAGTATAGGTTGTCCCATTCCTGCTTTTCATTGCTCTGCTGACATGACTGGTCTATCATTTAAACCATTATTTTACCATATCCCCCCCCCCTCACATATCCACCTTTGATAACACACATGTTCAAATCAGTAGCAGTCAATTTGAAATAAAAGAAACTTGGCAGTGATTTTGAAGCAGTTTAAATGGTTTTAGCCCTTCTTAGGCAAAAGGAAACATGATAGTGTTAATATAGCTCTTATGAAAACATTGTTTTACATGATACATTAGAAAGCCTGTGTCACTTATGACACTGCCATCTGTGGGTAATTTCTGTGGACATTCTGCCACTGTTTGCCTTTCACTGGGTCCAAGGAAAATAATTTGTCAGATAAGTGGAAACACACTGTACAGTGAAATCGCCTTGAAGCTTTCCTAGGAAAACTATATACTTCATTTATTTACATACAACAGAATCTTTGAAAGCAAATCTCTAATTTCATTTTCTTAAAAATACTGAAAAAATTATGTGAATGAGAAATATTATTTAGAATAGCATGCCATTTAATTTGATATACCTCATACTTCCACATATCTATCAACATCCAACACTATATAGTCTACATACTGAAAGTGTCATTAAATAAACAGTAAATAAATCAATATTTTCAACATATTTATATACTCTAACTTATGCTGTTTTGTGTAGGAAGTCATGCAGAACATCCAAAAAATTTTGGTGATTTTCTAACCTACTTTCTCTAATTAACATATTTACTGTGATGAGTGAACTCAGAAGCCAACATATTTTTTCAGAGGTTCAAGATATAATACATTAGATGGTACTGGGTTCTACTATCTAGCATATTACCATGTCCTGAGCAGCTCTGGCTCTCTTTATACAGACTGGGCCATTCCAAACGTGGTACAAGAAAATAAAATAACTTCAGAAGAGGTGTTGAAATTGTTCCATATGAGCTTTCAAACATGCATTACAGTGTGGGAACATGCTCTGGTCTACATGCCGCAGCTCTGCTGGGAAAATCCTAGATATAGATATTACTTCTTGAATATTTTCTTCAACTACATGCAACATGTGGATATTTCTTTTGCATGCTTTGTCTTTCAAGCTAATCCACAGAATGGTTACTAAGCATGAGGTCTGGGGAATGAGTTAGTCGTAAGACATCAGTAATAACTCTGTCATCAGTATATCCCTTATTGCAGCCCTGGAGTTATCAGCTGTGTGCATCATTGCCAGATCCTGTGAAAATTAACTGTACAGTCCTTCTTCCTCTGTTAACCCTGGGAAGAACCTGTTCAAAAACAAATTTATATGCCTTTCTAAGTTAAGTATATCTACAGACTGGTGCGTGAAATGTTTACCCTGCACAAAATCTATATTTCTTAAAAAAGTGTTGCATATCACACACTAAAGTACACAAGCATGGAAAGTTGTTTTTAGCGCAGAACATGTTCAATATGACCCCCATTCTGCCTCATCACCTCTTCTAGATGAACTTGTACGTTTTTGATCACCTTACGGCAAAAGTATTCTGAAAGTGTGTAACACAGGTGGATGATCATGGCTCTGAGTTCCATGAATGAATCAGGTTTCCTTGAGTACAATTTGTCCTTCATGAAGTAACACCGAAAGAAATCACATGGCTGTAGGGTGGCAAACCTGTCAAAAATCATGGCACCCAGGAAAACAATAATAAATCACTCTGGGATCAAAGCTTTCATACAGAAAATCAAGGATAACATTAGCCTTAAAACTTTGCATACCGTGTGGTTTATTAGAATATAAAAATAAGCATACAAACTGTTTACACTATAAATGACACTAATGTCAAAAGCGTTTCGACCTCAAGAGGTCATCATCAGTGGCAAAAGGGTAATTAATTCATATAATCTCAAAATAATATGGTTTTGTAAAGAACTCACCATCATATTTCGAGATCATATGAATTAATTACCCTGATGATGACCTCTTGAGGTCGAAACGAGTTTGGCACTAGTGTCATTTGTAGTGTAAACAGTTTGTTTGTATGCTGATTTTTATATCACATTAGTCGTGTGGCCTGGCTCCATCTTACATAATCCACTGGGTTTTGATCGGCATCCTGTTGCAATAAGTTACGGCAGAAATTTGTTACGCAACTTGGCCAGGTAATGATCAAGGTTCAACGTGTAATCGAAAAAGAATGGCCCGATTATTCCGTGGCTTGATATGGCAACCCACACAGTAATTTTGTCGCCATAATTGTCTCACTCGTGAAGATGTTCCTTAGCCCAGAATCGAACATTTTGCTTGTTAACAGATCCATCCAAATGAAAATGAGCCTCACCGGAGAACCAAATGTTGTGGAGAATACCCTCTTCGTGTTTCCCAAGTGGCAAAATGCAGTCTCTGTTCTTTGTCACGGTCAGCAAGCTAATGTATCACAGTAATCTAGCATGGAAATGTGCAGATCTGAGAGCAGATTTCGCTGAACTGAACGCTGTGAAATCCGTAGTTCCGCTGATGCTGTTCTCGTAGATTTACTCGGGCTTCGCTGCATCGCCACTCTAACTGCGTCTTGAGTCTGTGTATCGGTTGTTTAGCAGGAACCCACCTGGTGCCGAAATGCGAACGAAAACGTCTCTGTGTTACAGTAACACTCTTCGTTTCCGCAAAAACAACATAACTTTTGCTTTCTGTTCGGCAGTCATCCTACCGTTGTCTGCTATCTTACAGAATGCTGCAGCTGTATCGCTGGTCATAGAGTGTTCTGCTTCCAACTACAGCATTTCTCAAGAACGACTGCATTTGCCTCCAGAGTTTGAAATTTGTTTTCATACCTCATAATTTTGAAATTAAAAACAAATGGGTAAACATTTTGTGAGCCACTCTGTGTAATAACAAGTAGTGTCAATTATTTACTTTACACCGATTCCTCACCAAACACCAACTTTTGGATTATGAAGTGGCACTTCATTCTAGGGTTTTCTGAGGACCAGTCTCAGTTATGTTTACATGTACATTTAAATGAAACCATGCTTTGTCAGTAAAAACAATAATTATGAGTCAAGTGTACATTTATTCACTGGTTGGACAAACTAGTTGCAAAGATGCATCCTTGTAGCAGCATCACTTGGTTGCAATAAATACACTTTTGAAACATAAGAAACTGAAAATTTTTAAATATTTTTACTATACTTCTATTAAATATGTATGTAATAACAAAACATTTTAAGACATTAATTCATTGCAAAAATGAAACAGTGGATGTTTATCCACGTGTTTCTGTGTTGTGCTGTCCTGTGTACAGATAGAGGCCTTGCGATGAGCTGATCACTTGTCCAAGGAGTCCTACAAAATGTCTAAATAGATGAAGTAGCCTCCCACATGGGAAGAGGTCAAGGTCCACGGGGGTTGTAAAGCCACAGAAAATAAACTAATGTATGGAGGTCTCTGTTATGAGTGTGTAAGTGATATTCTTGTAGAATATTCATTTCTTGAATAAAATCAATCTTTTATTACAGCACCAGTTATATGCTGATGACTTGGGTCCTGCTGAGGAAGTGGAGAGTGACCGGCAACAGAGAGTGTACAGAGGTCAGCCATCAACTGTTGGGCAAGTTGCACGAGACAGGGATGGACTCCGGCACCAGGTCACCAACGCAATTCCGGTAAGTACAGAGAAAACAGTACTGACAGAATCATACTCAAAAACATGGTGGATGTCAGAAATGCGTAAGAGGAAAATCTCAAAATCAGCAGTAATTTATGAAGCATCCTTATCAGTGTTGCATCTTGGCCAGTTGTTAAGATGGGTGGAGATATGTTATTTGTGACATGTCTTTGCTTTCATCTATTGCACATATAAATATATTGTTGTAAAACAGATAGTACACTAGTTTTCCTTGAAGTGAATTAAATTTTCACCTACTGAACAATGTTTCAAATAAAAGATGAAAATCTTCATGAGATCTATACAATTTTGTACAATGTTTTGTGGCGAAATTCCATTACTATGATTTGAGCTGTGTACAAATTATACAGAGTGGGTGGGAAGTAAGTAGGCATTAAATAATCGTTGTAGGTTTTGTAATATTAATGCAATCATAATGAAAATAATGTGTACATATACGTCACGAAATAGGATTTCATAGGGCCCATTCAAACTAAAATTAAATTTGCTCAATAACGTGTAGTAAAGACACCCAATAGAAAATTTCATCTTTTTTATTCAGTAGTTTTGGGGATGATACATTCAGATAGAGACACAACCTCTTCATTATCAGTAATTTTATTCACATCGTAGAAAGAACATGCAAGAATTTAATATTTGAGAATCAGAACACTAGCCTTGTAATCCTGGGATCCCGGGTTCAATTCCCGGTGGTGCTCAGATTTATAATTTGTGATGGGCAAGGCCGTGGTCTAGGCAACACGGAGTTTTCCTCCGGGGCTTCCCCGGTTTCTCCGTGGCATCCCAACAATTACTCCATTCACACACAGAAGAAGGCAATGGCAAACCACTTCTGATCATCTGCCAAGAACGTATATATGTATGAGCTGGGCCCTGACAACCTGAAGAGGATGGAAGGATTCTGTTCATAATATATGGACCTGTCGTCAGACAGAACACTAAGAAAAAAATACCTCCACACAAGAGGAAGTTGTATCTTTACAAGTTTACAACTCATTTCCTTTCACATTGCTGGATAACTTGTTTCTAAATTATTTATTCATACTCTGCCCTGCATTGTTACATGAACTACATTTAATATTTCTATAGTCAGTTACATGTTTTGATTACACACAAAGTATGAGTAAAATATTCTCAGAGTGTGGTCTTGTAGACCAGATTTTAAAAACTAAAAATAGGGACTCCTAACAATACATATGCATTTAAACATTCTTGTTCTCACACATCACAACTGAACCACCCAATAGCACATCACATACTAAAATACAAATTTTGTATCAAGTACAAGTGCAAGTTTACTCCCAAAAAGTGAAAGATGTCAGTAACCTGATTCGTGAATAGCATTGTCCGTAATATCCAAAATATGGAATTCAAATCATAATTTGAACAAAGATACCATATACCATAATAATATAATATGGTGTAAAACACAAGTTTAGATCATATTTCGCTTTATTTATGCAGTTTTTGTGTTGACACTTTAATTTTGATGCTTCTGCTGAAATGATCTCACTTTTTAACCTTATTTGTTACTCAACTCTGATACATTCAAATTGAATAATGTAATTACATCTAGTTGCAGGCGTTCTTTGACAGTTGACAAACAAAACACTCTGTTATTGCTCAGATTTAATTTCATAAATCAAAGTAAAGTCGACCACAATACATGCAATTTGTTTGTTAGGAAAGTGATTTTTAATGTAAGCATCTAAGCTCCAAAATCTGTATCAATTATAAACGAAACAGCACTGTTGAAAAATGGGACTATTTGGCATCCTGTTTTATCCTTATTGGGAAATTCCCTCAAAAATGGGACATCTGGTCACCCTGGTCTTGTATATTATTGGATTGTAATTCTATGTCATAGTTGTGTTGTGTATTACAACATAGATATGCTGCTCTTCACTGCTCTGTTGAGGGTAGATTTTGGATAGTTTGTTCAAGAAGAATATTTTGCTTGGGAACTTGGTGGATTTGTCAGAATGTTTTGTGTCTTTTGTTGACCGGTAGGTTATAGGTGAACAGTCTACCTACAACCTCCGAACAAATACCTCCCTTCATGGAACAATGAAGTACAGTATACTCATACTCCTGTATTCCCATACAAAGGTTAAGATAATAAAACTTCTGAAATATTCCATTGTAAACATAGTATTCAGAACAAGTAATATTAAACACACAACCCAAACCCATCATATACTACAGTATTGAAATTGATCAACTACAATGTCAGACGCTCTGTAAAACACATAGGACAGAGAGGAAGAACTTTTTTCACTAGATATACTTAAAAAAAAGATATACGTAGTATAGAAGTAATACTGGATTCTCACAGCACAACCTCCGTACAGGTCACATCTGTGGCAATACTGATGTCATGAAGACAATAATAAAAACTGCTGAAAAGGCAATATATAATAGTCTAGAGAAGTACCACATACAGAAGACTGAAAAACAAGATCTCCAGTTAAACAACTAACAAACAGATTTCCATAAACCTATTTTTGATGTTTGAAACAAATGTAAATATTATATGAATTTGATATATGATAAACAGCCTACATATGCAGAGTTTTTATTCTAGAATGTATCCACAAGATGTCTAGTCTCTCATGGCCCCCAGTGTCATCCACAATAATGTATATCTGTTGTCCTGCGTGTGTTGATCACCATAAGAGCATATAAAATTGCAGCTGATTGATACTCTAAGCAAAGGAATGACAATACCATAACTTATTCACTTGACGCAGCCCTACCCCTTTCTATAACTACCCTAAGCAGCATGCATGATATAAAAATCAAAAACTGTAAAGGAAGGAATATAATGTTATCTCATTTTATGTATCTATATTTTACACTTATTTTAATCTGTATGATAAGAATATTTTTAAGATAATTTGATTACATAAATAGATAATTTTAACCATATTGTGTTTTGTGTAAAATCTGCTTACAATTTTATGTTGCTCTAGAAACACACTCATTTCATAATGAAGTATAAAGAACTGTTAAGTGTGATGAAACTTTTGCTGTTTATACTTTAAAATATGTACATTGGAGTACATGCAACATATGACTACAATCCAAGAATATATAAGATAAATGCAGGTAATATTTTCTCATATTTTAATACTTCAATAATTTTACTAAGTAAGTTTAATAAAATCATATAATTAACTACATTGATTGCTGTAATAATATAGTTTGTGGAGAGGGAAAGGGTGTTTACAAGTTATTGGTTGGGAGACCAGAAGGGAGGAGACTGCTGGGAAGACCTAGGTATATGTAATAGGAAAACATTGAGATGGACTTTAGGGAGATAGGAATCGATGGAGCAAACTGGATGCAGTTTGCTCAAGATAGAGTCCAATAGTGAGTTTTTGTGATGAACCTTTTGGTATCATAAAGAAAGTGGGCTTTTCTTTGACAAGCCAAGTATATGATTGACTTTTCAAAGAATTTCCTGCACCACAGAGTGTAGTTTGTGTAATAAAGAAGATAAACCAATAATTTTGAAACATGTCATCCAGCAGTGCAAAATGAAGTAAGTGTATGAATTTATAAAGGTTGTAAACTTTTTTTCTGTTTGAGTATGGCCAGCATAATATTTTATTCTTATACAAAAAATATGTGTTTGAATGTCATGTACAAGGCTACATGTCACAAATCGCAGATAGGTACATTTTGTGTTTTGGTCTGATGAGTGAAATTACAATTAGAAAATAAGAAGAGCTGTTATGAATAATCAATTAATCATCACCTTTAATTAATTATTTGCTCAGTATTTTTGCAATTATCTGGTGGATGTGAAATGTCATATGTTACTCACAAATGTTAAAATGAAATGAACAAATGATGTGTAGTTGAACAAGATAATGAATGTGGTATGGTATGTTTGCAGGTTCCTTCTGGCAGGGTTGCAAGTGGAGAGAAGATTGGTGTAATTTCATTTGGATCTCAGCAACAGCAACAATACAGGTCTGTCTACAATCAAATTGCTATGCTTCTTCTGCTTCTTGGGCACATTACTCAAATGCCTCTCCCCAAACAAAAACAAAGTTAATGATTCATTTTATATGTATATGTTTTAACATTACTACATTCTGAACAGGATGACTAAATTAAGAAAGATATAAGACATGTAGCATTCAGAAACATTAAGGGAAGGAGAAAGGATACTTCAGTCAGTATAAGGTCATTCTATATCAATTCAACAAATTTAAATAAAATTAGTGTGTGCATTTTTAGAGTGTTCTGTAAATTATCTTTGAAGTTATACTAATTTCCTTATAACAGTGTGTTGTACAGAAACAGCAAGTATGTAATTTTTTCCAAGGTTGAGACAACAATGACTCTAGAAGCTATATTTACATGGATTTCTCTCAGATTGTAGGTCAATAAGGTTACCTTTATGGCACATTTACCTTATTGCTCTTGGGAGCCAATTTGATGGCATATCTCATGTCAAAACTTACCAAATAATTTCATGGTTTTTTTAAGCTAGCCATAAATTGAGATTTATGTCACATATCTTAACAGATGCAAGAATGAAACTCTGTACACATTACCACCTAAAGGAGGAATCTGAAGAGTCTTAATATGAAGTTGCAGCTACAGGCATTCTTCAGATAACTAAGATTAAATAAGATTTGTCTTGCAAAAAATTTCCATTTTAATAACCCATTTACTGAGACCAATAGTGAGCTCCATTGACTCCCCTTGATATGCACTAGACAGCTTCCGCCACAAGATTTTGAATACTCTGGCTGATCACACAGCATTCTTTGTCAGGAATCCAAAATATTTTACTAAAATACTGAATAAATTTAAGGTGCAAAGAACAGATATTGTAGTTAGTTTTGATGTAGTTAGCCAGTTTACCAGTATCCCCGTAAATAAAGCATTACAAGTCAATGGAAATAAACTTAGTCTTCATGATTTTCTTCCTAACTGGTCATCCCTGCAAACTTAGGATATGGAGATATCCGTCTTCTGGGTTATTGCGCTGTGTAGTCTGGTCGATGTTAACCAACGTTTCAGAGGTCATACTGCCTCCGTCATCAGGGCGATGACGGAGGCAGTATGACCTCTGAAACGTTGGTTAACATCGACCAGACTACACAGCGCAATAACCCAGAAGACGGATATCTTCATACTCACCGCTGTGAGAACCTCAAGTCTTACATAGGATATGGAGTTGTTAGAGTTTTGAGTAAGAACTACATGGTATTTCTAGATGGAAGATGACCCTATCAACACAAGAGCAGAATGGCAATGGGAAGTTCTCTTTCTCCAATTATCAGGAACATCTTTATTAAATATTTTGAACAAATAGCCCTGAATTCAATGCCCCACAGACCTGCCATGTGGCTCAGATATGTGAATGGCACAGAGAAACAGCCTCAGATCTATCATATAGTTCACTATAGGAACAGAAATAGGAAACTCACTTCCTGTTCTTGATGTTCTGGTGTACAGATATGGAACATCCATAATAACCAAAGTTTACAGGAAACTAAAACATACTGGATATTATCTTCTATCTAATTCCAAACATCCTGGCTGCACTTTATCCCTGGGAAAGGAACTCGATACACAATGGACAGGAGGCTAGGTGGGCTAGAGAGCCAATCTGGATGCAAGGCTAGATGAAAAATTCTCTGTCAGGGATTGAACCCTAATCGCTCAGTTTGTAGTCAGTTACTATATTGACTGAGCTGACCAGGCTCCTATAATTACTTTTGTAGGTCTATGTTTTTAGTGTAAAATGGTGTGAATCTAATCAATGTTTCCATTTTGAAAACAGCATTGTGACTTTTTTGTGTATTCTTCCTAAAAATTTTAATTATCTGTGAAATGCTGATATCAGGTTTGTGCACTACTTCA
The DNA here is from genome assembly GCF_977971745.1 of Zootermopsis nevadensis. Taxonomy (NCBI): domain Eukaryota; kingdom Metazoa; phylum Arthropoda; class Insecta; order Blattodea; family Termopsidae; genus Zootermopsis; species Zootermopsis nevadensis. The sequence continues at coordinate 12,420,426 of NW_028259152.1, read as the reverse complement.
TAAGGTGTCACACATTAAGATTGACAAGTGCAATTAAATTCTGTCACAGTGATGTCACATCCATATACTGACTTGACATGGAAAGACCCTATAATGAATGTACTAGGGATAGTATTTGATTTCATTCCTGGCAAGACCATATGTTTCTCCACTTGCCATAATATCTGTACCAGCTCTAGTGCCCACTCAGCCTTATCTCCAGTGGGGACTGTGGACTCTTTTCATGGAGGTAAAGTGCCTGGTGTGTTAAGCGAACTGCTCACCAACATCTAGTGCCAAGGATAAGAACATATGAAGATATACTTCTACTTTTCCTTATGTTTTTATTGCATGGTTTTTAATTAAGCATCAGGGAGAACTTTACCATTACCTTAACTTTTATTGACTGTGTCGCTGCTTACACACAATACAGATGGGCCATGCTTGGCCAGGTGTTGCAGTAGCATGCTGCTAAACCTTTTAAGTCCCACAGCTAAAATTCAGCCTGCACCCTCTTAGCCCAGAGGTTTAGATCCCCTTTTTGCATACAATAATGTTTAAACCACAAGGGAATAGAGTGCTTGGTAGGCGCAGACAAATCTATGATAGAGAATAAGGCTGTCTATCTTTCCATTTATCCTATGATACTAGAGCCAAAATCAGGACACAGTTGTATGTGTGCCCTCTGTAATCCATATTTAGCAAACACAACAGTAAGCAGGAAGATATGAAGAGTGTTCAGCCAGTAAGGAAATGACATATATGGACACATTAAAGGAAACTAAAAATCTGTTAAGATGTTTTGCACAACCAAGATTTAAAGCCCATACCTTTAGGACAAAATCAGGTGTTGTATCTCTACACCAAAACTGTTCAGTGTGTTCATGTCACTATAAAGCATGATGCACGATGGTGATTAAAAATATGTTAAATCTGCAGAACATAGCAACTCTGCTGATGGTAAATTTATAAATATCACCCACAAATCAAATTTGCCCTTTATGTTTATTTATTGCATGTATAGATCTATTGTTCTGCATAACAAAATATACTCTGATATGAACTTAAAACTGTAATGATCTGGGGTAGAGTCTAGGTAATTGGAAGGGCAGTGAAACTGTACCCTAAGTCATTGCAAGGAATCATTTCCTTAAGCATAATTGCTTTACGGGATCGCCGTAGTTTGTTGTCCAAATCCTACGCTCACTTTTTCGGTCCTTATCGCTGATAGTATAGGGCACAGTTGCATCAAACACACATTTATTAACTATCAAACTGTGCTTTAATATTTACAAAAGAAGATACATAAAAAGTTGTTTAATATGTCTGGAGGTTTACGCCCTATAAAGATTATGTATGGGCATACAGTGCTCTGGCCTATAACTGTGCCGACTTTCTTAATTGTAAAGGTTTTCAAAGTGCCTTCTCCCCATGAAAGGAGGCGAACATTTTTTAGATTCTACGAATAACCTAAATCACTTTCGGAAATCCCGTTTTAGTAATTTCTAGGTATATGCCGATGTTTCAAGGCTTACCTTGTAACAACATCCAACAAATTATGCTCAGTCATCACGAACACAGTAGTGGTGTCCTACATCCACCAGTATGGATGTCGAGAATGGACTGACTTGCCCTCTTACTTATGTCAAATGAAGACTATTTGAAACATTTTAAGCGGCCGTGTTCTATCTATGGAAAATGCGAAGTTGCATTTCTTATGAAACCTAGCATCTATGGAACGTAAAACGAAACGTGCCTGGTCAGGTAGACATAACCTACAAGCTACTATTTTCCTTCCCTTGCAGAAAGTAACTTTATTCTAACTGTAAATAAAGTATCGGGTAATTCATGATAACTGCCTGCTAGCCATGTGCATTTTACTTCGTCGATTACACATATACTTTGTGCAAAAGCATTGTAATAGAACATAACCAAAATGAGCTGAAATGCTACACAACATAGTGTTGCTACAGACTCAATGAAAGAAAGTTTTTAAAATCAAACTGAATGAATATATTTCTTACCCAGAATATCTTCCATACCTACTAGAAACTAAATTTTCCAAGCTCTTATATAAATAGCACCACTAGATTATGTAATATTTCTGTATTGTTTTCAGATATTTCCCAAAGAAATTGGCTAGATATTGGATACCCTATTAAGAATGTCACTATTACTGACAATAAAAATCATAGCAAGTGGTACTGCATTCATCTCAGGATATTTGTTTTAAATTAGAATACATAAATGAACCATCCATAAAAACAGTAACCACTTGTTTATTGTAAAAGATAACGAGAGTGATTTAGCATATCAAAAAACATTTCTATAATTTAGTGTAGTAGAAACAATCAATGTTATATAAAGCTCAGCTTATAAGAAAAGCTCATATTATGAATATGAATAATTATAGCTTGCACAATTTTATGCAGTCTTTGCACAAAGTGCATGAGCTATAAGTATATACCTAGAAGTTGTCCACCAGTCCCTCTCTAAATGGATTTTGATTAAATTTGGTATAGTGAACTGTAGAGATAAATTGGTTAGAAACGGAATTTTTTTATTCATATTGATCTCTGTAGTTCCTAGTTCATATTGAACTGATATAAAACAACATGAATTACTCTAAAAAATTGTCGAAAAGAAGTTGGAATGTGACATAGATCTCATTTACGGCTGCAACTTTTATGGAAAATTGTTGTTTATCAAAGTACAAGGAAAATAATGTCTCACTGCTTTGATTGTGATAGTGATT